>NW_016690312.1:2064427-2190593 GCF_001604755.1 Lepidothrix coronata | reverse complement strand
CCAAGGAGACAGTCGGGAAGGAGCAGCTCTCCCAGGTGCTGTCACAGGCTCCTTTTTAACAGTGGTGACAGAATGGGGGGAGAGGTTTGCTCTGAGCACTGATCGTGGTAAATGGAGTTTTGTTAAATAAGCTTCTGGGATCCCTGCACAAGTATCTTGATGAAAGATGCCCTTGAAAGAGGAAGGAAATGAGACCAGGGCTCCTGTGTTCATTCCCAAGGGTCTTTTCAAATGAACTGAAACTATGTACAAAACTCAAAATCATATCAAGAGTACAGATGGCTGAAAAGATATGCTTTGTGTGTTTGTTAGATGAAAAAAACCCAACAAGTTATGGACATTACAAGTAGAGACACAATGTTATCTTTTCATGCTTGTTGATTCTCCAAGTCCTTGCACTGACACGGAACTGAATTGCTGTGTGAAGAGTGATGTGCCTTTCTGTAAACTGTCCTCAGACTCCCACTGTCATGGGATTAAAAAAACAGAGGGATAAAATGGCAGCAGAGACAAATTTCTCGAGGTATCCAAATGTCAGTGCATGCAGAATCCTTCTCCATTTCCCTTGCAAGCAGCTCAATGCCATCTTTAAATGCTGAAAACTCCTCTTTACATGGAGCTCTTCTGCATCAGCACAGGTGGGTTGTGACTTCTTATCTTCTCTGATAAGCACAGAGATGGAAAAACATCCTGTGTGTGTTGGTGGGGGAGGGAGTTGGGGTGCTGAGAAAAACACTGGTTTTGTGGCATCCTGTCTCAAGAAGATAACAAAGCAATTTCATATTTGCCAGCTGAGAATTCCAGGCTCGGCCAGGAGTATCAACTTTTAATTTGCTGTGTTTTCAGATTTTCCTTTTTTTTTTTTTTTTTGTCTCTCACAGACAGAGACTTCTAGGCAAACACTTGAGGACATGTAAGAGAATTACACTTTTAATATTATAGTGCTCATTATTTTAATTAATGGCTGTGAGAAGTTGCTCTGAGACAATTTTTTAAACTTCCTGAAATGATCGTTAATATTTGATGAGAGGAAGAACACCATCTCCTCAAGTAATGAATTGGTGTGTTATGAAACCATGTATCTGGCAGGATTCTTGGGCAAAACGTGCTCATTCCTTTGACTCACACTGCTCTCAAGTGACTGGAACCTCCTCTTAACGCTGGGTTTTCCACCTGCACAGGGCTAAACTATGGCTTATGGTGTTTTGTCACCTTTCTGAAGTGGAAGCTGGCTGGTTTAAACATCCCCTAATTCCAAAAAGTTGATGCTGGATGTGTGGGTGAAAGGATTTATGTGTTCTGGGATAACTTGGGCAGTGAGCCTGGGAGATTGAGCCAGACACCTGAGGCACCAGGGTCTCACCAGCTGAGTTCTCTGGGGCAGCTGGAGAAAGGACAAAGCTCTGCTCTGCTCAGGACCTGGGCATAAAGTCCTTGGAGAGTGGGAGTCCTGTAGCTGTGCATGTGGAATTCTTGCAATATGTGCCAGCTATTACTTTTGTACCCAACCAAATCTAGATAGAATTGCCAAGATATACAAGGTCATCAAGAATCTCCCTGCAAGCTTGCAGTGACAGGAATCCACTGCCTCCATTCCCTGTTCAGTTGAGGTTTCTTTATTTTTATTTTTTTTTAATTTTCCCATTGCTCAGATGGTCTTTTATGGAGGTTTTTAGTCTCTCAGTCCTCCAATATCTGCTTAAGTGTTTCAACTTTGTCAGGTGTTCCATTGTCTATTCCCATCTCTGTATTCTTTGTTACCTGTTGAATCAGCTTGCTTAGCAATCCTTCTCTGTATTTTCCCCCTTTTTCTATAATGCATAATTCACTTTCTGTTTAAAAAAAAAAAAGCCAAAATAAATCCACGAAATAACAAGCATTTTGCTGGTGGATTAGGCAGTACAGCCTAATGAAGAGAATATCTGTTTTCAGTGATCACATGTGGTAGGAAATGCAAGCATGGACGTGGGCCATAAAGTGTCCCTTCAACTTTGGCACCTTTAAAGGAATGGAAGAAGAAAAAGCATAAACTATACACACTTGTATCATTTGACCAACAGAAATATTCATGCCCCAAATTATCTGTCAAGGAAAGCAGTCAGGTTCTTTTTGGATTCAAGGGGGTATCTGGGTACCCACTGTAGAGAACCCAGAAAAGGTACCCAGTTCAGAAGATTAATTAGGACAGTTAAGTTGGGTATCCAAATGTGGGGCTACCCAGAATCTTTAGCTGTTTTCAAAAGAAATCTGAGTGCACTTTTTTATTTTCAGCATTTCCTATTTATTCAGATTCTTCAAAATAAACCTTCATTTTCAATTAATCAGTTAGAGACCACAAAGCAAAAATAAAGAAAAAATATTAATTGATTGTTCTGTTTTAATGACAAGATTTCTTTGTTTGTATGAGACACAAGTAATGAATTTATCAGATAAAAGGCATGAACTTCATAATACCTGAAAATTATTGCAAGAATGATCTTTCATAATTCTACAAGTTATTTTGAACTAATAAGTTATGGTTGGTATTTAGCTACAGTGTTGGTCTCAGTGGACATAATTAATAGTGAAGTTGTTTTTCATTTTTAACAAGAATATTTTCTGGTGCCCCTGAAAGTGAGGGCATTTTTTCTAATTAATAATTCTCTCTGTTTAAAAAAAATAATACCCAGTTATGATAATGACCACGTTCTTTGCATGACTGGAAGGCAGCAGCTAAGAGTACTGTGAAGTCATATCTCAAAACCACAATTCTGAATGAAATTCTAAGCTGGTATAAACAGGCATAACTTCATTAAATTTGCCTGCTATAGTCTTGAGATGGCCTTTATTATCACTTGAGATATTAAGTATAGCAGTAAGTCACTGACTTTCTTGCTTCCCAAAAGTGTTTATAGCTCTTGGATGTACTGTAAGCAAGATCAGGGTACACTGTCAATTTAAAATGGTCTAATGGCACCATTTCACCCAAGGTGTGTTATTAAGCAACACAAAGAATCTGGAGCCATCAGTGTCTTTTGTTGGGTGAGAGAGTCCAACTAAAGCAGAGATTCATTTTGCTAATTACATGAATAAAGAAACTGCGGTGGGGGAGACAAAAGACTATTTCTCTTTCATTTAAATCTATCACTAAAATGTTCTTTCAGGATCGTGGTTCTCTCAGCACTTTAGAAAGAACTGTTTGTTCTCACTGATGATTTGCAAAGCAATGTAAGACAAAAGCAAAACCTTATCTGCTAAGGGAGACCCCTTTCCCCCGTCCCACCCCCATTTAAAGGGGTAGATTTGCACTGTCTGTGTACAAAGCAAGAACTGGATACCCAACTCTCCTTACCTGGGGTGGCTTTACTTGTATTTTCAAATTTGTTCTTTGTGTGAGGGGAGGGGAAAAAAAGTCAGTTGAAACAATCTGGTGAGGAGAGAAATAAAATCTTTGTGTTGCCCTGTTCCAATTCCTATTTAAAGGGAAACTTATGACCGATTTTTTCCCCCTAAATCCCTTCATATTGAATGTTTTCTGTCCTGTGTGCCTGAGGTGTTACAGGTGTTGTTGTGTTTAATGACTGCCTAAAGTTCTGGCACCACCCTGGGCTTGCAGAACTCTCCTGGCAGGGCTGGACAGGCTCCCCCTGGTCTCTCGGGGCTGTGTATTCACCACGCTTCGACCGCAGATGGAAAAGCACTAAGTGTTCTGGAAAGCTTCTCTCTGTGATACTGTCAGGAGAGTCCTGAAATGGCAGCTTCAGTAGCCCTGAAAGAGGCGGTAATTGAGTGGTTTCCAGCCTAATGTGACAGGCATAAGAGGTATGAAAAGACTGACGCATTTTGAGCAAATCTTTCTGAGAATTATCAGATTGAGTGGTTACTTGAACCTAACTTTATTCAAACCCCTGGCAGTTCTCCCAGCATCAGTATTCAACCTACTGTACAGGCAGTCTCCCCTCGTGTAGCACTGCAGCAGGACACGATAAAGTACATGGAGCTGTCACTGTAAATAGATGGGAATTCAATGTAATTGTCCGTGGTACCAGTTTATAACATAATAGCCTGATACATAACCCGTTGCTGGGAGCCTCTCCTCTGACTGCAATGGATTTTTGGTCAGTCCCCAAAAAAGAAAGACAGATGAAAAAAAAGAACCAAACATTAAAAGCAGGGGGGTCTAAAGGTAGTAGAAGAGTCTCTGCTGATATTTGAGCATTGAACTGTAGAAAGCCCTCCCTGACCATTCTTCATGGGCTCACAACTCAAAAATATTTACTGAGTGCATTTAACCGAATGGATTTAAGTAAACAGAACCCATTTGCAAAATGTCGACAACTATTGGGGAAATTGAGCTCATTGTTTGTATGGCTGTGTCTGCAATCAAACTGTAATCATGTGTAAACTGTGAGCAACCATGTGCAGTTCATATGCAATTATTTACAAACTGGTGTTGTGAGATCCAATTGTATTACCAGTGGTAATGAACTTCAGCGTGTAATAGGGGTTTTTTTTTCAACATCTTTAAAATGCTCCAGTGCCTTTCTTCCTATTTTAAGCCCTTCTGAATTTAAAAATATGTTCATATATATTGCACGTTTCAGAATTACCTTTCGTTTAGTGATGAAGTTCATGCCACAAAATAGAGTGCCTTGCCATAACCTGTTTTTGCAGTGCACACTTGATCACTTCAACTCCAGCACAAACCTGGGGTTTGTGTTATAATTCAGAAAAGCAACTCTGTGGGCTGACAAAAGTGAGAGAACTTTTAAGCTGTGCTACTTTCTTTTCAAGGCTGCTAAAAGGTGTTTATTGTTTGCCTCCTTACCAATCCATAAGCTTTTGAACCTTGAACAGTAAGTCAGCACAGCTTTGCAGGTGGTGAGAAACGAAAAATAGCATTAATGCAATTTCTTTTAAAATTCCTCTTTCCAATTCCTCTGGGAAGCAAGTCCCAAAAACTTCACGAAGTTGTGAAGCCATATGAAAGTTTCACTGATATACTTTTGAGGGGACCTCATTAGTCTCCTCTTTACTGCTTCCAGCACATAAATGCCTAAAGCTTTTATGCCGTGTCACCACAGTAATGTGTCTCCAGCCCATAAACATGTAACAAATACAGTGTGATGGGACTTCTTCATAGTTTCCCCATACCTCATAAAAAGAGCAAAATTCACAGCCTCATCTCACAATATCATGGTTTTCACTGACATTTTGTGTACTGTAGATCAGAAAGTGGTAGGCAGGTGTTGGAGTCATAATTTTTGGAAAGGATGACTCTACAGGCATAAATTCTAAGGTTCCTTCAGGCTGTGCCTTCTGTAAGCTGATGAAGCTACATCAATGAGCTTTTCCCTTCCCTCACAACCACCGCTGCTGAAGCAAAGAGTCCAAAGATGTAAGAAAATAAGCAGCTTTTTTTCCCCACAATAAACAACCAACTGTTGATTTCTACAAAGAACTATTTCCCCTGTCCTAGGTATAATTATTTCTGCCAGAGGAACTGGCAGAAGAGATCCTGAGGAAGGATCTGCAGAGGAAGATGGGGAAAAATCATGCTAAACCAGGATCTGAGAAAATATTGGTAAATGTTAGATGAGGAAAAGGAGCCAAATCCACCCTGTTATTAAATACTTAGTAGAAAAAGCTATGCCTGGTCAGAACTTCCTCTTTTAAATAGTAGCTGTTTCCTTCCTTTCATGAGTCAGAGAATCACACAATCACAGAATCTTCTGAGTTGGAAGGGACCCACAAGGACTATCGAGTGTAGAAGTTCATTCAGATTCTTCCTGAAAAACATTTTGTATGCTATGTCTTCAAAGAAAAATGTCACAGGACAATAGTCTGCTGCAAGGGGAAAAATGTCAAGGTGAAGTCTGGCCATACATCATCTCTAAACGCTGAGGCACGAGGATTTCAAGGGGGAAGGTATTTATCATGTGATATTGTTCTATTACAATGACTCTATATTTCTGTTCTGCCCAGTGATGGATGCATGCTCTCTGCAATCATTCTTCTCCTGCACCTCTGTGTCAATTGTTCACTGTGGGGTTGTTAAACAGCTGCACTTGGACTGACTGCAACCACAGGCTGGTGTTGGCCACAGCCAAGCTGAAAACAGCACNATGCCAGCCATAGGCTCAGGATTTATTCATTAACAGACAGGACAGAAATGCTGCATTATCCATCACACTGCTGAGCAGCTTTCCTAGGAGCTTGTAATCGAGATTATTTTACAACACGGATGGGCAGCTTGTGTGAAACACGGGAAACAATGTACACGGAGTAACTGCAATTGGTGTGCAGGTTGAGCTTTGTTTGAGGGAGCACGAGGAGTGTTCTGGGGTGAATTATCTGTCAGAAGTTGTAGTCCAGCCCTGCCTCTCCTCTGAGCAGAACACAGCACAATTCTGGTCCCCAGGAGACATCAGTAGGTCAGTATGACACAGATGAAGCAGCATTTATGGTCACAGTCATTGCTAATGTGTTTCACTGGTGGTTTGGGTGGGTTTTTTGAGATGAACAGGCTTCCACCCTGCTTGGTCAGAAATAAAGGTAGAGCTAGAACTGGACTATCTGCATCTCTCAGGTGCTCCTGATATCCAGAGTGTGTTAGTGTGAACTCCCAGTGAGTCTGTGAATCCTCAGGAATGTCAATAAGAATGATCATGCAAATAGCCCAATAAGCTACTTACATAAATAAGCTTTCCTTCATTATGAAGTATAAAAAAATATCTAGCAAAAGAGAAGAACTTTTTGAAACCTCATTTTTTAAAAAAAAGACGGGCTATTTTTTCACGAACGAACATGATGAAGAGATCCTCATTTGTGTGAGAACATTTATTCTTGTCTTTGAGTACTTAATAGTCAGTGAATTATTTCCAAACTAGCATTTGTACTGAACTTCTGTCATGTTTTCGCTGGTACCCACAACTTTAGAAACAAAGTATATTTTTTTCAGGTACTCAATGATTCAACATTAATGTTAAATATGCCAAAATTTAGGTATTTTCATGAATATATGGGAGGCTGTAAATATGATTAAGATCCTTCCAATTTGATTAGAATCAACTGTATGCAGCTGTAGAAATATCTACACTTCTTTGGTTTTAATTTGTACCTAATACAGGGGTTTTTTACGTGGGTTTTTTACATCTTTGGGTACTTTGTGATGCAAGGCAACAAGTTCTTTACCTTCCCAAAGTACGGTTGGTTGAGATTTGGGACTTCAGATAAAAATGCTGCCCACTCACTTTTGGGGGATGGCGGAAGAATCACCGAACAGAAATTGGACATGTAACAGAGCAGAGCTGAAAATGAACTTGAAGGAAATTTTATTCCCTCGTCCTTGCATCAGCTTCACTGAGTTCTTCCTTTGGGCCATATTGTAACTGCTAATTGTTCCCCCCAGCACAGAATTCCCTGCTCCACTGAGCACCAGAGACACTGCTCTGCAGGCGGCGCCTGGACGGACGATCTGCCGTGCCAAGGGAACACATCCATTGCATCCTTCTCTAAAAACAGCAAGAATCCCTTCCTTGCTGGAAGTTAGAGACTGTTTTTTGGCTGGTCCTGCATATCTGTAGAGTGTTTTGGCTCCTCACAGAGAGAGGCTTTTCAGGGTTCCCCAAAGCCACTTAGCAGGGAGTACAAGCGAGGGTGAAATGTTTCCTGGACTTTATTGCCCCCACTGTTGTTGAAGTCAGGACCAGCTATGCTTTTGCCTTGTGTAAAAATCGTGCACTGACTACCAGAAAACTGTAATGGCTGTATTTCATTCCATTTAGAAGTGACCTTGCTAGAGAGGGCTTGAAATCTATCAAAATATGCGTTTCTATCATCCTTAAGAGATACTGCTTTTAAGTAATTTGATTGTAATGGAGATAATAGGAAAATGATTTCACTCTTTGCTTTTGCAGAGGTATGTTTGACTATTATTCTGCCTTTCTACGTCAAGAACGCACTCAAAAGTAATATGTAGAATGGATTGTTCAGGAAACAAGGTCAGTTTGTTTTATTTCAACAACATAGTCAGGCAGCTACGTTGATATGACTTCTGTAATACTGCTTTTGTCCCACTGCAAGGAAGGAGGTAGTGAATTTAGGTTAGGGTTTTTTTATAGGTAGAGCCTTTTTTAAAATAAAAAATCATGCACTTACTTAATTTTTAAAGTTTGGAAAATATTTACAACCACTGAATCCATCTTTTAAAGACATAAATTAATTAAGTAATTAAGATAAAATAAAAATGTGGTTTAGCGTTCAAGGGTAGACTGAAAATGC
The DNA here is from genome assembly GCF_001604755.1 of Lepidothrix coronata. Lineage (NCBI taxonomy): Eukaryota > Metazoa > Chordata > Aves > Passeriformes > Pipridae > Lepidothrix > Lepidothrix coronata. The sequence continues at coordinate 2,182,331 of NW_016690312.1, read as the reverse complement.
CACAACCTCAAAACTCAAAATTAAAATCCTATATATATTCACTTGAACTTCCAAAAGTTTTGATATGTTCTCTTTTTACAAGTCAAGTTTCTTTGCAGTAAAGAATCATCTGTCTGTGCGACTCCTGTTTTATGGGGGATCAAAGTCCTTCTCTGCTGCTGTACCTGTACAGCCTAAACTCCAGATTACACTCAGCTCTGAATTACTGACCTTGCTGCAAGGTGCCACCAAAAGGGTGATTATCTGTTCTCCAGCCTTACCTTTAACCACATCATTGTGAGCAGGTGAATTCCCAGTCTGTGGAATCAGGTAAAAGTGTATGAAACTGGAAAGACTTTTGGTTTAGGGCCAGCTGTCAGTTTGACTCGTGAATCACAGTTCTGGGAACCAGGACTGTCCTTTTGGCAGCAGGTCACACTTGTAAAAGGTTAAGAAATAATGAAATGTGTCACTTTGTTCTGCCAGAACATTTCAGAGCAGCTTTGGGTGCAAATTCTCAACCTTCTTGTGTATTTCTGCTTTGAAGTGGAGGGCTTAAAGTGTCATAAAGGAAATGAGACTCCAGTCTTTGGGCCAGGCTGAAGATTTCAGTGAGATACATGAAGTAGCTTCATATTTCTCATCTTGTATTTTCAATGGCTCATGCAGAGATGTTGAACTTCCAACTTTCTAAAAGAAGGGCATTCTCCTACTACTGTTTGCTTCCTATATCTTTGCACAACACATTTTCAGTCCCACTGGGCTGGCACCAATTGCAAGAATATGTTACTTACATTCTTTTTTTTTTTTGTTTTACCACATGCTCTCTCAGGAATTGTCAAGCTTGCAAGACTATGAAACTATAAAAATGAAAAAGATTGGGAGTTTTAGGCTGCATCAAACGTACTTTTCATGGCTCATGCTCTCTGAAAGTCATGCACAATCAGGTTTCAGGCAGTGCTCAAATATATCTGGAGTTGGTATTATACTGCTCACTCCATTATCAGCTGTTACAGTCCCAGGGTGGGAAAGGGAGGCCACATCTTTTTGCTCATGCAGACATCTTAAAATGTTGGATATTGTGGGATTTCATTTAAATCACACCATGGAAGAACAGGCAGGCTGGAAAAAAAAGATTTGTTTTGTCCCTTGGCTAGTTGCAATACTGTGGATTTCTCTGGGAACTTTTGACCCACTGTTCCTGCTCCTCTTGCCAAAAGAGGGTGACTGCTCTTGTGTTGTTATTTTCTAGACCATCATAGCAAAAGTCAAGAGAAATGTGGGGAGGAGTAAATCTTGCTTTTCCATTGGAATAGAGTGGATGATTCAGACCGGAGTTTTCAAACTCAGGAGTTGTTTTTAGGGGGAAGGACAACATTTGTGTTGTTGCAGTGGTTGGGGTGAGAATCCACTTACAGAGGGGTGTTCACCAGAGTGAGGTCTGACCCTCAGCATCTGCTCTGGCTGCTTGGAAAGCACATTTAGATGCTCAAAGCGGAGCACTGGTTTTCTCCTGAGTCCCTGTTTCCACTAGACTCTGTGATATGCCTGAAAGGTAAATAATGCACATTTTGTATATATTAGAGAACAGTGATGGCCTGTTCTGGAGTGTGAAAGATGCAGGTACACACTGCTGAGATGGATCACTGGGGTGAAGCTCACCCTGGGAAGAAACACACAGTCAGCATCCACTGCTTCAGCTGCCTGGTATTTATAGGGAATGAGAGGCCCTGTCTGGATTGGCTGCAGTGTTTGAAAACACTTGTTCAGAACTGTTTTCTTCAGAAACAAGACCTTGTACCACAGAATCATTGCATGGTTGAGGTAAAAAGGGACCTCTGGAGCTCATTTTGTCCCACCCAGATGTTCAAGCAGGGTCACCCAGAGTAGGCTGCCAGGACCAGATGGCCTTTGAATATCCCCAAGGATGGAGACTCCACAACTTCCCTGGGCAACCTGTGCCAGTGCTTGGTCACCCTCACATTGAAAAAGTGATTCTTGATGTTCTAGTAAAACCTCCTGTGTTTCAGTTTGTGTCCATTGCCTCTTATCTTGTCACTGAGACCTTTAGAAAGATCCTGGTTCCGTGTTCTTCATGCTCTCCCTTTAGATCTTTATGTACGTTGAAGGGATGTCCCAGCCCAGCTCTCTCAGTCTTTCCTTACACAAGAGAGACTCCAGTCCCTAAATCCCCTTAGTTGCTCTCCACTGGACTCCCTCCAGTAGCTCTGTATTTCTCTTCTACTGGGGAGCCCAGAACTGGATACTGAATTCCCATGCTTAATTCCCATTTTTAAACCTGTTGCTATGAACACATTCTTTAAAATCTTTTTTTTTCCCCCCCTCAGGCACACAAAAAGATATTGTTTTCTGGAAAAACTGTAAATATCCCCATGGAAAATGGTCAGTGAGCCCAGTGTTTCCATGAAGAACATATAGGTTTTGCTAATGGTAGCTTGGAAACAAAAGCCCAAACTGATTTTAACTTGAGCAGTGGATTTTATAAATAAAGAACAGGTACTGATCTCTTCTCTCTTTGACCAGTTACAGGACTCAAGGGAATGGCTGGAGCTGTGTCAGCCAAGGGTTAGGTTGGATATTATGAAAAAGTTCTTCACCCAGAGGGTGATCAGGCAGTGGAACAGGCCTGGGGAAAAATCTGGAAAGCAGTAGAACCTCTATCTTCTCCTAGTGGATCTTGAAGCCAGAAAATAATGACAAGTCATCAGTCTTCCTCAGCAGGCCAGGAACTGATGAATCCAGCTTTCCAAAGAGCAGCTTTGCAGCAACATGGCCCCATCCTTTCAGAGAGCTGTGTGAATTACACAGATATGAAAATGGCTTATTCTTTTTTTTTACCACACACATCCTAAAACTGCTGGTGTCAGCAGGGGGAGAAACCAGAGCTGCCAAAGAATCGTGGTCAGATCTGTCTTCAGTAGTCAGCTGCACGGATCCTCCCTATAAGCTGTTGCCTTTCCAGCAATCCATGTTTTGTCTGGAGGGAGGCACACGTTCAGGGGTAACTCACCTCTTCCTCTCGGGCTGTGTGAGCCCGGAGATATCTTGGCCACAGAGAGCGAGCGTGGGAATCATGAAATCACTGCTCACACACCACTCTGCAGGACTGGGGGGCCCCACAAAGCAGGAGGAAAGTCCAAGGAAGGACATTTCTCCTGAGTGCTGGAGAAATTCCATGCTGGAGTCCATTCCATGGATGCTGGAGTGTAAATGCCACGAGCTGCCTGCAGTGTTGTGCTCTTGCCTATTGACATTCAAAGGCAAATGCAATCCCTCCCTTGCCTATGCTTCTGTTCCTGCACAGCAGAGCATATGACTGATAGTTATTTTAATATCAAATGCTGCTGCCCAGCTTTCTGGTAGTTCATTATCTTTGTATCTAAGCTGAGATTAGGTAAACTTTCATAGCTGCTTACAAACACTAGCTTAGTAAGGGTTCTTGTGTGTGCCTTCTACACAAGTACAAATGTATTTCCAAGCTCTGGTGCTGGAGCAGGGCTGTGCCCCCTCAGTGGCTCAGCAACGCTCCAAGGCAGCTCTGCCATATGCACTGAACATTCTCACCGTGTGAAAGCACAGCAGTTGTAAAGCACTCTGCTTTCAGGTGTGGCTGGGGGCTTCACCTGCTTCCTCATTATCCCTGCTAATACCCTCTGTTCTCCACTTCAGGCACGTTCCAGCAGGCTCGGGCAGTGCTGTAAGAGGTGGCTGTGCACTGCTTTTGTACCTCTGCTCGCAGTAGTGTAACGAGACAGTGAGGAGGGTTTAGTTCAGACCCAATTTTAGTTATTGAGCAAATAGCAGCAGTGCTGCCAGCCTTCATTACATCCAGAGACAGATGGTCTGGACTCAGAGACCAGCAATTAATGTACAGTGTGTTCTTTGTTGGCACTTACCACAAAGGGATTTTTTTGTGGGTATAAACCGTCTCATTCTTAAAACTTATTTTGTTGTGTGACTCTAGTGTCTATATGGAGCTGGAGGGAAATAATAATTCCATGTAGGTATTAAGTGGAGGAGTTGTTCTCTTTCGCTCAGCTTTCATTCAACGTTGTAATGATTGAACATAATTTCTAAATTTTGAAATACTCCTTGTTATCGTAGCCAATTCTCCCTAATGTGTCTTCTGTATTAAAATGAGTTGTTTGCCCTCTAGTATCCCTGTTAAATTGGGAATTTTATAATTCCCATCAGGAAAAAATATTTCTCCTTCCTGCATGAGATGGAGCAATTTAAAACTTCGGAGTGTATGTATGGATTTGGTCCAGATGTTTTCCTGGGTGAGATTCAATGAAGTTTTGTACACCACCAACCAGCTGAGAACTTGACTCATTTTTTTTCGTTATTTTTATTCTCCATCTCTGTTATCAGACCCCTAATCCATTCACTAAATATAATCCAATATGAAATGAGCCAGATGTGTAACTCAAAGCCATCCCTGGCTCCTTGAACACGCCTCAGCTACTTCATATCCTTGGGTCAGAGCCGTGTAATTCCATATATCATTCCCAAGTTTCCAAATCAGAAGACTCCAACTTTTCAGGATTCCTTTTAAAGCCAGAATGCCTGTGGAGGTGAGTCAACACATGTCTGCCTGGTTGGGGTTTTTTTTGCCAGATCTGGGCTATAATTTGAAGCAGAGGTGATGATCTGCAAAACCTCTTTCATTTTAACGCTCCTGCCTCATTTGCTTGATACTATCAATTCTTTCAGTGAATTTGGGAGGTTTTCCTGCTCTGCCTTTGAGGTATTTGGGAACTTATTTGATCAGGATGGCAAGTCTCAGATGCTGAGGACATAAATATGTGATCATGTAATCAGAGTCTGCATCATGAACAAGAGATGAGATAATGTTCTGGGATTAATTTTCTGAGATCTCTCCCTCCAACCAGTTTTGTACTTTTTTTTTCCACTTTTAAAATTGAATTTTATATATGCAGTAGAGAAGGCCAAGCAGATAAAAGACTGGACTGTAATTATGAACTGCTATAGATAAAAGTCCAGCTTTCCATTCCATGAGGCATATTTTCTTGGGAAAATCCTTTAACATCACAGATAGATGTTGTTTGCTTTCTACCACACTTATTTACACTGGCTTTTGTAGGAAAAACACTGTTAATACCACCAGGAGTAACTTTTTTAAACATTTGTGGTGCAGTCCTCAGATTAGACGTTGTTGCACTGGGAATGTTCTTTCTAGTATAGAGCATTTTTGAACCACAATTCTTCACTCTCAGTCTATGGCTGATCTGTCTAAACTACAATGATTGCTGTGTAATAAAGAGAGAAATGAGTGCTCATTGTTGGCAGATGCTGCTGATATGGCTTTTCCTGACATTGCTTGGGTCTTCTCAGACTCTGTGTGTGTGTATATTCTTGTGGTGGGTTTGTTTGTTTGTTTGTTTAGTTTTGATTTGGGATTTTAGTTTGTTTGGTTTTGTTGTTGGGGGTTTTTTGGTGTTTCTTTTTTGTTGTTGTTTTTTAATAACGTGTCAGTAAATTCTCAGCTTTTCTTAAGTATTCTTTAGAAAAAGAAATGCGCCTGAGTGCTCGACATATCTTACCATAGTGATGCTCTTCAGCTCATGTCACATTGTTCATTGTTTCATGGAAGAGATGCATTTTGTGCCTAGGAAATGTTTCTTGTAATTTTATTTTTCTTCCTCCCCTCCAGCTCTTTCTCTAGAATTGCTTCATTCAGAACTGCAACTCTTAAGCTTCTGAGAAAGCACTTAAATTTCTTTGAGTAATACAATTTTCCAGTTACTTTCTCCCTGGCTATCTTGTTTTGGAGCAGCCTGAAATAAGAGCAATAGCCAGTGAATTATCTGGGTCGAGGTGCTCTGGTTCACCCAGCAGCACATTCCACTCATGCCTGCCCTGAACAACAACTAAGAGCAATAGCTGGCTCTTGGGATACTTCTGATGCTCAGAATGTTCTCTCTCAGCTCTAATGAATTAATTAGTCCTGCAACAGTCTCATATATCAGACAAAATAATTTTCCACACTTTAGACATGGAGAAAAAGGAGGTATTGCCTTGTAAATCAATTAGACTAAGCTATAACTTCATTGAAAGTAAATGTTTGTCTCTACTTCTCTTCTACATTATGGGAGTCTTTGTGGTTCTGTGCTGCTTAAAATATAACTTCAGGTCTGTGGTAATTTATGGTGGTCTGCAGAGAAGCCCTCTAGGACTGAGATTATCTGCAAGGTCTCAAAGATATCTCTCATGTTTCCTGTATATGGAATAGAAAATACCAGGCCTGGGACTAAACTACTTGAGGAGATATCCACATTTATGAGTGGTAGCTCTATTTTAAAGTTCTTGTTTTCATTCCAGAATCCAAAGCCCATGAAAATATTAATTGATTAATTCAGTGAAAATCCTCTTAAAATATTTGGTAAAAGAAAAGTTTTTTGCTGTGCAGAATGAGCCCTTAAGTACCTTTATCAGAGCCAGGTGGTAAGAAAGTGAATAGTAAGTGCCCCTTCCTCTCTGATAACACTTCAGGCATTAGTCTCTTTAACCTTTTGATCTTCACTCCGCTCTGCTCAGGGATTTTGAGACTGAATCACAGCTTGATTTCAGTGTTTAAAACATCTGGATTTAGTTTGTATTAAAGCAGTTAGAAATTGTCATTAGAGTAGTTTATTCACAAAAGGCAAAGCAAGGTGCCCCATGGAAAGAGTTTTCACCCCATTCTCTCGATAAGAGAGTTATTCCCAAGTCCGACCAGCAGGAACATTCTAAGCCTGATTTGAGTGGATATGATGGGAGAGGCCAAACTGGGAGTGTCAGTAAGCACCCAGTGGTTTGTGTATAACGGGAAACCACATTGTTAACATGGGATGAGTAGGAATTTACAGGTTAAATTACTCTTTTTTCCAAGTTTACTGAGCTTTCTGTGAACAATGAAATAAATTTGAAATGTGTGGGTTCTGCTCAGTGGTACACACTTGTCCTTCTCCCTTCCTTTGCAGGTGATTTGCAGTTACTATTCGTTATTGCTCATATTAATTACTGATTATCTCCAGTTTCTTTTTGTGTTCTTCCACACTATCCAACAAAATTCAAATCCAAACTGACTTAGTGATTTTATATTAGGATTCAAACTCTTCTTTTTTTTTTTTTTTTTTGCCTAGGGTAGTCAGCAAAGAACTAGATCTCTCTGGATTATCTGGATGACTGAGAATCACTTTCTCATTACAGCCTAATTTACTATGCTGGAATCTCAGCACACTCTGTTTTACTACCACCACTTTATGTAGTAGTTGGCAGGAGCATTAACTCAGCTGTTGCCACTTGGAGCGTTTGCCTCATTGATAAAGGCAGGAATTCAGGGCTGGGAGCAGAGCTCAGCTCCGTGTCCTGGGATGCTGCAGCACCAGGAGTGGGTTGTGAGGAGCCTTTCGTGTGTTTGCATTGTCATGCTGGAAACATCTGCTGATGGTCCCGCACGGAAGAGAGGGAGGACAAACAGCTGGGTACAGAACTCACAGTTTTTTTGTGCCACTCATGAACCATCCCTGAAAAAAACTCCTTATTTTAAAATCCCCCATATTTAGCACTAAATTTCTGTTTAGTTCAGGATAACTAGCATTTTTTTTAATGTTAGGAATTTCAGCTGACTTCTTACATGTTGTCTATTGCTGGTAAAGCATTTCCAATTTTTAGAACGAAAAGCTTGTTGTCTAATGTGTTTGTTTTATTCAGGTAAAATTTTCAAGGCCTCTGTTTCCTACTCTGTACTTTCACTATCCAAAGTCTTAGTGTGAGACCCAAATTTGGACATCTGTAATTCTTTAAAGAAAATAATGAACAAAAAGAATATTGAGTCTTCCTTCAGACAAGGAGAGACAACTTTGCCATTGATTTAGAGCCTGCCACATAAATAAATAAAATTGGCTTTTTAAAATGTTTTAGATCATCATCATAACATCTGACAAGGGTTTGTGATTGGCCAAGGAAATGGTTTATTCTTCAGCTTGAAAACTATTTCCAACACAGCTGTATTGATCCTTTGGTTACCCCAACTCTATTTGAAAAAAACTTAAATTCCTATAAAAATGTAGTATAAAGTAAAGCTAAGCTAATTCTTCCCAGTCACAACTTAGCTCCATTTTATTTTGCATGGACAATATGGTGGGGCTGCCTTAGCCTACATGGAATGAGTAAGAGCAAAGTGGAACCAAGCAGGTGCTTGACTGTAGCTTTGTTTTCCTGGTGTGGGCAGGGAGGAAGGAAGGCTTCCCTCACCTCCCAGGTGGGGTGCTAATGGACCTGGGAAGGAATGGAATTCCCATCATTCAGTAATGAAGTAGTTGCTTTGGTCTAAGCTGGTTTGAGTGGCTGTGAAGGGCAGACAAAGATTACCAAGTCCTTCCCCAAACAAGCAATGCTCGGTGAAAGCATAGAAATTCTCTAAAAGGTTCTATTTTATTTTAAGATCATTCCAACACGAATTTGCCAGAGAAAGGCAAGCTTTCCAAGGCTTTGTTTCTATGTCTCTTTTGCAGTTTAGCTTCACTGAGTTCCCTTTCCTAAAGGCAAAGCTGTGCTGGGTGCAAAAGAAGGGAAGAGGAGGTGGAGGGTCCTGCAGGGACACGACGAGGTAAGTGCAAAGATGAGAACATTTGGGATGTGATTCCTGGTTGTCTAACGTGCAGCAGCACGACACAGTGACTGTGGTGTGTTTTGAGGCACCTTTTTGAGTTCTCACTCTGTACAATACTTGTTTGGCTGGTTTGGGAAGCTGCTGGGCATCCTGGCAGCACTCACAGCCAGCTCCTACACAGCTCTGGAGCAGTTTCTTCTGATTTGATCATCAGTTGCTTCAAATGGCAACTTGGATGTGGATTTTTTGTTGTGCTATATTTATCTAATCTGAAGGAAAAAAGAGAAGTAACAAAACAGCTATGAGCAAAAATGTATTTTTGGAGAGAGAAGTAATTCACATTTTTCGTAGCAGTATACTGATGAGTTCTGTAGGGCTGTGAACGGTAGCAAATATCCTCAAACCTTTGTGGCCACTTAAAAGCGGTTGAAATTTTTAACAGTGCCTTAAAATGCCTGGTCATCAACAAGGTAGAGGGCATATCAAACAGGATTGAGTGCTTTTGAAATGTCAAATAACACTGATGCCTTAAAACAATACGAGTGTTTTAATTTCTGTGGCATTTTCAAGAAGTTAACTTTGCAGTTTTATTGCAGGGTGTAATGTGCAATTGTTAAAACATCATCAAACTGATTGCTTTATTTGATTTAAAATGTCATATTCAGTACAGTGATTTTCACTCATTAACATTAAACTCGGGGAACCATATGTAAAAACAATCTTGTATATTCAATGAGTTCTCTCAGTTAAATAATATGAGCAGAAAGAATGTGGGACTTTCCACTAAGCATTTTTAGCCCCATTTTTAAAATTCTCTAAAATTCATTAGGACGAACCTAATCCTGCAAATGGTGAATCATTCTATTTATAGATTACATGGCATTTTGATATTAAAATGCATAAAATCTGCCAATAGTTTAGAAATGAAGCATCAGCAAAGAGGATTATTGGTCTACCTAAATAATAATACAACCATTAAGAGGATAACATTTTCCAATTGCAATTACATGCCTTAATTTTAAAGAAGCTATCATTTACAATAATTTGGCAGATTCAGTCCATATTTCTTTCACAAATTTATTTCTTCATTATGCCTCAAAACAAATTTATGGTGCATTTATGTTTGTGAAGATAATTTGCTTAGTTTATTGTGAATGGAAATCAGTAATTACATACAATCTCATTTTCTACAGACATAAAGTTAATTCATGGTAGTAATTTTACACAGAATATTAGCCTGTGTTAGTTATGATGAAAATGTTACTGTGGCAAATGCTCCATTACCCTACAATTTCCTTGGACTTGGTGAAAGGGAAATACCGACTTAGTAAATAACGTTTAAGTCATTGATTTTGTGATAATTTGGGGTGATTCTAAAGACTTATTAATGATTATGGGAAAAATCCTTATCTGGCCCTAAAATCAGAACTTCTTTTTTGAGTAGGGAATGGAAGCTTATTAAAGGAAAAACAAACACTTCCAGAAGTCTAACAGATTATATTCGCTGCCAGATTATGGAAGTAAGGCTTTGATGCTGGTGATGAAAGCAACAGATCCCATTCTCCCAGGAATTTAAATGGAATTCCTTGATTTAGAGATCTAAAATGGCCAAAGCTAAATAAGATGTCTGGAGGCAATGATTCTATATTAACATTCAAGACAATATTTTTGTTATAACCAGTCTTTTCAAGAACGTGATGTCTGAGCTTTTTGTGGCAGATATTAAAGGAGCAGAGATTAAAGGAAGAAAAGAAAGAAAGGTGATAGAGCCAAGCTGTCGTTTGCCCTACACTGAAGGAAAAAAAATCATTAAGCTGCTAGGAGAATTCCAATTTCCTTAGTCTTCTGAAACAGTTAAATAAGGATAATTTGCTGTTTTGGAACAGACTTCCTTGGGGATTGGGTAATCTTAGTCCTCCAAATATGATGTTACGAGGAGCGTGTGCAGTCCCAGCTGAACAGAAGGAACACAAATCTGTAATTAGCCTTTATATCACAAAATGTATAAAAATGTTATACACTGTAAAGTATCTGCCATCTCATTAAAAGTAAATGAGGTTTGGCAAACACTGGATGTTTAGAATAAGATTATTACCAGAGTGTTTATGCTGCTAAAAATAAATTAATTCTGGAATTTTTAAAGTAATCTCAGATTCCAAGGACTACTGTAGGCACTGCTGTGTGTAATCCATAAATTGTTACCACATGGGATTAATGGAAGTATTTAAATATTTAAAACGAAGCATGTGAAGCTGCCATGGCTTTTGAAAAAGTTGTTTTTTGAGATTTTTTGGTTGATGCCACAAAGTATTTCTGAGCCAAAGTAAAGCTGTGAGGAATAACGAATTCCAAAGTGAGCAGTTTCTTTGAATCTGCAGTAGTTTTTAAACGTTCAGCTGAAGACCTGCCCCTGATTTCAGTTGGCCATGGCTCCCCCTCCTGTCAGGGAGTTGCAGAGAGTGAGAAGGTCCTCCAGGTGTTTAAAGGAAAAAACCTTCTATTAAGGCTTGGAAAAACCCATGAACCCTCAAAAAATATTGCTCCTTTTGAAGAAAGTTTAAAAAAATTTTATACTTTGGGGTTTTTTTGATTGATAGGAAATGAATTCACTTTTGCAAGACCAAAGTCCTTTATTTAGCTTAAAAACTTGATCTTTTCCACTTTGAATAGAGATAGTGGGTTTTTTTGTTTGGTTGGTTGGTTGGGGTCTTTTCCTCCTTTCTTGGTCCTGTATTTTTTTTTGTGCATCATGTAAAATGTTATGGCAGAGAAGATCCTGTAGTGAATTCATGCTGTTCCTATCTGGCTGTCATTGATTTTGTTTGGAACTTTCAAGTGCTCCTGAAACACAAAATAAGAACAATCATTATATTCTGTATCTGTGCATCCTCTTCCAGTAAGTTCTTAAACCTTTAAATCCTGTATAAACATATATATCACCTAACACAGACAGCCTAATATTGGTTAAATTCTGCTTTAAAGGTAGAAATAAACAGTGCTAGTAACTAACTCCTTTATAACCTGGCATTTGAGCACAGCATAAAACTGAGAAGTCAACAACTGATTTAAAGGTAGAATTTCTTATTTTATAAAATAATAATTAGCAGCAGCAGCAAGTTTTCAGTCTGTTTTATTGTCTGTCAGTCTTCCCTTTCTGCTTAGAATTTGAAACTTTATATGGGAGCTTTGAATGGTTAAGGGAAATATCTTTAAATGACTTGTGCCTCAGACCAATTGCTGTGGAAGTGTTAAACCTGACAACTAAAATAGCGAATATCACCTTGGTGGGATCAAACAGAAGCCTTAAAAAACAAACAAAGAAACAAACAAAACCCCCCACCCAAACCCCTAAAGTCAGACTTGTCTCACAGGAGTTTGTATGTGTACGTATAAAAAGGTATACTGAGATATTTTCAGTTTCAGATTCCTGAGGAGTTCTGTATTTTGCCAGTAGGAATGAATTCCCAGGTGTGCAATATTCTGCTCCATTTCTAGGGGAAATATTGAGGTGGTGGGTGTCAGTCTGCTTCTTAAAACTTCACAGTCACTGGCCTTTTTTCGTCTGAACTCCTATGTTGCTGCATATTCAGAGCTCTTAAGATGTAAGGTTATCTTTTGAAAGGAATTCTATGGATATAGGTATATATACATTTAGTAAAAACCTAGATAAAATTTTATGTAAATCAGAATATCTCAAGGGGAAGATGAAAGTAACTGGAGACTGCACCATGTCATTCCAGAATAACTTTTTGTTCAAAGAAATACTTATATTATTAGTTCAAAATTAACTCAGAAGTGAGTATTACTTTGAGGAAAGGCTACGTGGACTTTGAAATGATGCAGCAGAGCATCAAAACAGTTACAGTAATGGGTTGTGATGATATAGGTGCTAAAAGAGAGAGCTCCTGCTACTAAAGGACATCTTTCAAATACAGTGATTTTTTTTTTTTAGCAATTGCAGAATAGAGTTCTTATAACTGAAAAGTAGTTCAAGAGAAACAAAATGAGACTTAATCCACCTCTGCAGTGATCAAAAGATTCAGCATTCTAAAGTATTCATTTCACCTTCTGAAAAAAAAAAGTAAGAGAAAACTCTGAAGAATGATTGAAATTAAATTTTCAGGCTATTAACAGGTTTAAGAATCATGGCATTGTGAGAAAAATTCCTCTTTTAAATTTAGAATGACGGCATAAACTCAAGGAACAAAGAAACAAGGAAGATTTTATTCAGCACTTTGGGTCTTTCTCTCACCGAGGTTTTCAGGGAAAAAGACCCTTTGAGTTTAATTTTCATACATTTTATAGTTTCATAAAATCCCACCTTTTTTCAGATAAGCTTAATATATTAATTTTTGCCTGAAAAGGTTTCTTTTCTCTGGAAAGGGGCTTTCCATTCTTTCCAATTGGCTGCTGGGACTCCTCTGTCAAAAATGATGAATCTTCCTTTATTCTTAGCCCCAAGAGAGAAAAGAAACCCCTGTGTACAAAATTCTCACATGGTCCCGAAAGATTCTAATTTTTTTAGGAACTTTTATATTTCCCTTATCCGGCCGAAAAAGACCCTGACATCCAGGTCTAGTCTGGGACTTGGATATCTTACAACTTCACGATACACCTCTAAAAACCTGGATTTTTATTTCTCATAGAATCACGACATAAAGTTCATTTCTCCTCGCTTCTCATTTTCAAATGAATTATTGTATTTTCTATTAAAGTGGGAGGATTTTCTCCTAGGAAATGGTTTGGAATGGGCGAACTGCAGTTTGGCTGGGGATCTAAATGAGTGCAACTTGTTCCATCCCTGTTTCTACCGTGGCTGTAAAAGCAGCAGTTACCTTGTGATACCTCGTGATGCCGCCTTAATTTCTCCACACCAGAAGGAACTGGAAATACTCCACTGAGCCATTACTGGGGTGTATCCAAAGTTATTGAGCTCGCTGGAGTTTTCCCATCTATCCCATTTCCACATTGTCTGTCGGGGTTAGTCTCATTCGTGCAGGCTGTGCTGTGCTGCTGCAGTACCTGGTAACCTCAGTCATGGATCAATGTGTGAAACAATGAGCAATCAGGAACAAATGGATGGGCTGTGCCCAGAGAGTTTCAAATCCAAGTGCTTAAACTGCATAACTTAGCTGGTGTTAAATGTGTCCTACAGAAAATACTACACAAAAGCTGGGCAGATTAATGACAGAGAAATTCCTGTTGTGTATGACTGAGTGTACAGAAGCCACGTCTGTCTCCAGAAGCTCCAGGAAGTGTACAAATGGTTGCAGGCTGAAGGAAAGTCTGGGGAAAGCACCACAGATCCTTGTCCTTTTTTTTTAATCCTTTTTTGAGAGGCTCCAGCCCCACTTGATCTTTTGACACGATGTAGTTTTTGTGTTCTTATGTTGCTCCCCTTGAAAGATGTTCTTTAACGAAGTCCCTCACAAAGGCAATGGTTTTTGATGTAGTGAATCAGAGAACTGTAGAAAAAGACAAAACCATTCCTATTAGTTCAAAGAGTAGCTGTGTGCCAAAAGAACAGTTTCAACTCCAGGTACACAGAAGTCTTGCTGCCTCACAGCCACTTTGACTTTCATTAGTTTATTGATTGCTTCCAACTGTTGCAGAAACAGTTTTGGACTGGAGGCTCAGGCATCGTGAAATGGCTGTTCGACTGAGAACAATTTAGGAATTCTGGGGGCCAGCAAAATGAGCAACCCTAAATGGAGGCATTTTGCTGCATTATTCAGGGAGGATCTAAGACGAATATGTACAATTTTGGCCACATTTAGCAGGGAGATGGTGTACTGAAGCAGTGTGACACTTGTTTCTGGAGCCACTATCTGCTCTGGTGTATTATTATTTAAAGTAAAATAGAAAACTGGCACTAGAGGAGAACCTGACTCCCACATACTTTATTAGAACCTGGAATATTCTCATGGGAAGCTGTGAACCGACAATTCCTCCCTTCAGAAGGTGGATTTACACAGATATTCCACAGCTAAGAGTTTAAGTACTGTATATATTAAGCTTTCTTAGCCTTCCAGTGAGGGGTCAGGTACATCCAGTTTACCAACTGGCTGGAACCCAACTGATGACAAGGCTGAATATGAGCAGTGCAGAAAGGTTCTAGAAGCAGTGCAAGGCCACAGTTTAGGGGTTTATGCCTGTGCACATCAATAAAAACATTTTACTGTTCACCAGCAGAAGCTCAAAATTTGTTTCTATGACACAGTGAGTGCACTGTTATGCAGATTCAGGGAGCTGAGGCACCAGAGCCAGAGTATCTGCACTAGCAAAGTGCTTTGCCCAAGCAAAAATGGAGCAAGCAAAAGAACAAACTTGGGTGTCAGGGCATGAAAAAACTTTGACAAGAAACTCTAGGGGAGTTTCTTACTGTCAGGATTAGAAAGGAAATTTGCAAATGATAGAGGGATATAAAAGTTGAAGTTTGCAACTCAGGCACCCAAATCTTGCCTCCTCAGTCTGCTCTGTTACTGTGAACCTCTCACTGGCGGCTTCAGAACTACTGTTATGAACCTGTAACTGGTTTTCCTTCCCTTAGGATGCCTGCAGACTTTCCCTGAACATGGACAGGTTTCCTGCAGGTCAACAGCAAATTTTAAAATCAGTAAAATGGAAAATATTTTTTCTTTTTCTGTGGCTTGCTTAGATTTTTTTTCCCCCTGTTTAAGGCCAGTCTATACACCACAATATTGCTAAAGGTGTATGCTCTCCTTCTTGAGAATTTCAAGCTAGACACGAGTCAGGAGCAAACTCTTACAGCTTGCATTACTAGTGGGTAAAATGAATGGTCTGTCTCCCTGCCATGATTCACCTTGGGAGTTTGTGAGATATCTGGAAAAACAATCCCAATCTGATTTGGGATGGTTTCTAAATACAGTTGCAACAAAAATATTCATCAACTGATTAGGGCAACTAGTTTCTAAAATTAGTAGCCTTTAATCCATACTTTTCCACTTTCCTGCCCCTGTTATAGGTTCTTTAGTCCTGCCTCCTGTTATATTTTCCTTAGGTTAGTGGGTGTTGTTCCCAGGTCCCTTCCAATGCCCACACTTCCCTTTCCCTTATGTGCACATGAGCAGGAACTCGTGCTGTAGGTCAGGGATATTCCCTTCCTGCACTATGCAAATGATGTGTAATATCTTTGTGCCAGCCTGAGAACTGCAGACAGCCTTGTCATAAATACTTTAAACTTTGCTACACCAGTTTGGGTGCTTCAGGGAGACGAAAGGGAGCCTTTAATGGTTGATACAGCCCTTATTATGGGATTCTGATTTCTGCAGAGAGCACAAACATGTCTCCTAATTAGGACTAAGACTGTGAATAGGCCATTATTCTTCAGGTTGCCAGGAGTCTATTCTGCTGGAGAATAATAAAAGGGCACTGGAAAATGGATATCAACAAATGAATATAGTGCAGTAGCCCATAGCAAATTCAAAGTAGATACAAGCAGATAAATCCTAGGCTGTGATGAAAACTGTACCATTTGGTGTTGATGGCAATGCTCTGATAAGAGCTTGGGAGCTGCTAGGCTGGAAAATGCTGGGAGGACCAAGCTGGAGTCAGTCTGTCATAGAGTCAACATTTGTGCAGACCTGTGGTCCCAGGCAAATCCTCTCTGGTCCTCCCTGTTTGGGTTGGAAATTCTTGGAAGTGGGGCTTGTCTCCCAGGATATACTTAGTCATTGTACAAGCTTGGTCTCTACTGGGTCAACCCTGTCTGCAGTGCCTGGGATAACTCAGTGGTGCTCTTGGCTCCAGGTGACCTCTGCCACAGCAAAACTGTCTGACCACCCTGTGCCCAGGGCAGAATTAACATGACACTTATGTTTTATAGCAGTTTTTTATTTCAGTCCATATGCCATTTACAGAGCAGAAGGGATTTCTTTGAGCCCACCACTATGGCATTACTGGTGTGTGGGAGGGCCCTTGTCTGTCGTTCTCAGCTGAGATGGGGGATGAGTCCTTCAGAGCAGCAATCTGTGCGCCAGGCTGGGCTCTTCGTTTGGTGTGAGGCACCAGAGGAGTCCAGAAGACTTGAAGAGACACATTCTGACAGTATCAGTATGTGAAACATGAATCTCTACCCATGTCTTTCTTTTTAGGTGTCTAAGTACTTAAATATTGGAGGCAAAAAAAAAGGTAAAGAAAAAAAAATCAAGGCAACAGCATTTAACTCATTCCAACTTGCCCTTTTCTCTGTCTGGGCATGAAGAACAGGAGAAGGATACCAGGGATTTCAGCTTGGTTAGTGCAAAGGAATACTCATCTGATCTTTATTTGTGCTGCTGGGAACTTTTTGAAGACTGTCCCTCACTGCTTCCCCTATACAGAGACAGATCTTCCTTGTCTGGGAGCCTCAGTCTTGGCATGGAGATTTTAAGCCTTCTGCCTGAGGATTGGGAGCCTTCAATCTCAGCCTGCTGCACTAATGTTGCTATTTACTGTAATGCACAGGGAGCCAAAAGACTCCTGTCTCATCGTAGCAAAATGTACTGTCTCTGCAGCACAGAGGATTGGTACAAAATACACAATAAATGGCCTCATCCTCTCCATTTTGAAGGAGTCTCAGGTGAATAAGGCAGTAAGGGTTTCACTATATTCCCCTCTCATTTTGAAATCACATCATCGGTGCCAAGGTCTTCCTGCAGTATCTGAGATTTGTTTGGGTTTGGTGGGGATGAAATAAGTACAAATATTCAGAGGAATTCACACTCATGTTTCTTCACTGAAGCACTTGCACCTCTTTGGTCTTTTAACAGAGTTTGTCCCATTTATATAGTGACAACTAAAATTTTTGGAAAGCTCTGAAAATATTTTTTGAATTATTTTAGCCGTCTTTATTATTTCTTTTAGCAGAACTGTGCTTTGTAAAGGGATATCCTGCTTGACAATCCCTGAGAAATTATAACTATTATTTTGGAAGAAGCAGAAGAATGACACAGTGTTGAGGTTTTGGTGTGTAAATTTGGTGTTGCCTACTAAAAGGCAAATCAAGATAAACAAAGATAAATGATTCAGATCAAAGCTGCCCATTCTATCTGTGGTTAGTAGTAGAACACATGCTCAGCTCATACTCTGGGACCAGGCAAACTTTACTGTCACTGTTGTTAATATTGGTGGAGCTTTGTTATTCCCTGGGCTGCAGGAAAAGCTGAGTGAGACTGCACCTAGGCTGGCATTGCTAAATGGGAGGAAAACCAAGCTAGACTGGAAAAAGAAGGAATAATAAAGGAAAATGGCATAAAGGAGAGGCTGCCAGGAGTTAATATCTCACATTTCAAATTTGAGGAATAAGTGAATCTGGAAACATCAGGTGAGTTCAAAATCCATTGATGGCACACAAGACTGCAGTGTCAGGGCTCCACGCTGCAGTGCTTGCCCGAGCTCACTCTTTATATTTCTTGTTGTATATTGTGCTTTTCAGACAAACATGCCTCCCAAAAGCTGCACATTTTACCCCAGTTGGCCAATCAGAATTTATTTTGGTGCTTTTATTATGAGCCTCTCTCCCAGTTTCAAAAACCTTTCAGCCCCTTTGCCTTTCACCATCTGATTTTACACAGTGTCTTTCATTTCTCCTACTTTTCCAATCATACAACGGAATTTGGCTCAGTGTGAATGTGTTTAATTTGCCTTAACTCTCACAACAATTTGTGTGACAGTGCAAATGAGATAATAGGACTATTTTGAAGCCCAGGCATCGACAGCTCTGAATGCTGGGCTGCCTCCTCCCCACCTGTGCTCAGTGAGCTTGGCATGACTTATTGCAGTCCCTGGTGACTCCTGAAACACAGAGCATGATGCAATTTGGAGTTATCAAACTGCATTATGTATGAAAGGGGATTATAAAAAGGTTGGACAGGGACTTTTCACAAGGACACGTGACATTAGGACAAAGTGGGAATGGCTTTAAAGTGAAGGATGCTGAGTTTAGATTAGATATTGGGAAGAAATTACTCCCTGTGAGGGTGGGGAGGCCCTGGCACAGGTTGCCCAGAGAAGCTGTGGCTGCCCCAGCCCTGCAAGTGTCCAAGGCCAGGTTGGACAGGGCTTGGAGCAACCTGGGCTAGTGGAAGGTGTCCCTGCCCATGGCAGGGAGTGGAATGAGATGATCTTTGAGGTCCCTTCCAACTCAAACCACTCTGTGGTTCTATTGTGTGTGGACATTTTGAACTCACATGACAAGAGGAAGCAAGGATTTGGGAGGGAGGTTGACTTCATAATGCATGAATTCAAAATGCAGAATTTTCATTTGATTTAGATTCCTTCACCAGCAGAAGGAGTAGAGTTACATAAAATATTTTACTCCCAAGTGCAAGCAGAAATCCAGCTTATACGATGGTACTTCATTTACTGACAACCTTTACAGGTATGTGTATGGAAAGCCATGGTCTCTTTTCCTCTAGGGGAAAAATTTCAGGGCTGTCTTATTCCCTAATTGAAGTGAATTTCGCTGGTCTCAGCTCACTTCCTAGTAACTCTATTCCATATTAGATATTACTATATAAAAAAAAGGGACAAATTGACAGCATCTGATAGCGAGAGTCCTTGGAATTGAATTAGCTCCTCAGTCAGGGTTGAGGTCGTTGCTGGGACAATGTAACAAAATCATTTTGCTCAGTGGCCTTTCAGAGCAGCTGTTTCTGAGCACCAAAAAGTCCCCGTGCTTCTTGTTCAGCGATGTCAGAGAATGTCAGAGCAGAGATGCACGACACATTGGAGCAAAAAAAATTATCCGTAATGAGTATTAACTACACTGAGGTTTGTTTTAAGGGGAGGTTTGACCTGGTCCAGAGGAAAATGGGGTTTGTGTTTTGCAGTTTTGTAACTGGAAATGAGACAATGATGACATCAGAATTACTCTGATTTAGTCTTCACTCACATAAATTATCCTGAGGCTTTACTTCTCTCACTCTGCTTTCTGTTTTCCATTGGTTTAGAACCAGAATTAAAAAGAAGATGCTCTTAGGGTAGCATACCTTACAAGACAGGGCAGACCCCTTCTCTTCTTTAAGAATTAGACACTGAAGTGAACAAGCAGCTAAAACATGTTAACCAGCAGCTCTGACTCTCACAGAACGTCCACATTCACCTTTCATCTTGTTGGAGTTTTTTGTTGTCTTTTTTGGAGGCTTTATACCTATTCACATTTGTTAACAGCAGAAGACACTAATATTTTGTACAGGACTTTACAAGCTGTCTTACCTAAACAGCTCCCAGTGATTTGCAGCCGAAGAGGACTTTTTTATCTCTCAGCAGTCTTGATCTAAGGCTTTCTGCCTTCATTTACTCATCAATACTCCAAAGAATATGATTCAGGATTTTAAAACACTGGCTTTTACATTTCTTTTTATTTCTCTTCCTTATTAGATCTAACTTTCAAAACAAAACAAAACAAAAAAAACCCCACCAACCAACCAAACAAAAAATCCCAAACCTGCAAACATGGGATTAACCCACTGTGCTTAGGTATTGCAGGTTTGTTATATACAGTGATAAAACTATTCTTTTCCTAGATAATAATTTACTACTCATATGTATAACTTTCATCATCTCTTTGTTATACTTGGAATAAAAGTTTTATTTTGTATTATCCATGTGGCAGAGATACTGACATGTTTTTTGCATACTATCTAGAAGTGAGACAGAGCTGGTTAAAAGTCTACCAAAGAACAAAACCAGCAAGTAATTTCAAACTTCGTTTTTTTCTTTGAGCCTGGTAAGAAACAGACAGTTACTAGTCTGAAATTTGTACCCTAAAATTGAATGTTTTTTTTCTGATCTGTGCTGTGTAATCAAAATAGAAGTGCCAAAATGAGAGATTTGTGAAATATTTGCCTCTCCAAGAAGATGCTCTTTGGGGAGATGGTTGATTTAGAAAAATCTTACTGGTGGTGAAACACAAGCCAGGCAATACTGATCTGGCATTTCAATCACTTGGTGCTGGAGTGACACTGCTCTGCTGTAATTACCTGCTCACTTGATTTCTGACAAGCATTACTGATACAAACTGAAAAATTCTTATTGCTCTCAAAACATATAAAAATAATTTTATTGCTCTCAAAACATCCCAAAATCCCAGTCTCCACTGATATTTGAATTCCCTTCTGTCCATTTATACCTGTATCAAGGCAATAATGCAACCCTGGGTTTAGTTCCAAGCCTTGTTCTTTTAATCTCCTCTCTGAGTGCACTGAGAAAAAGGCAATAGCCGGTGTTTAATTATCTCCTGCCCCAGTAGTTGTGCCCTGGGTGAGTGGGGGATTATTTGTCTCACATCAGCAGTGCTGTGGGTTCTCTGTGTGCTCTGTGACCCACTTGCTGAGGATCTGCAATGACAATACAAACACAGGACCAGGGAATTTAGAAAAAAAAAAATGGTGAGAGCACCACTAGCACTAGCATGAAAAAGAGAGTGCTGTTTTCTCACTTTTTGGGTTGGTTTTCATTATACTTTGGAGACCTGCACAGCTACAAGGAGTAGGGGAGCAGCATCAGAGCATCCACTCAGCGCAACTGAAACCCTCTGACCTGCAGGGCTTTTCTGCTGTGCCTGGCCTTTGTTAGACTGGTTGCAACTATTCTCTTTGGGATGTTGTCAAGTGAAGTGTTCACACTGCACTTTGTATTTTTAATATTTAAAAGTAAGTACTTTTGCACTGAGAAGCGCTGGTCCCCTGGCTGTTCGTTCCTGTGCTAGGAGTCACATTAATTTAGTTCAAGACAAAATGTGTGCTGTTAATTTGTTCAGGGTTAGCCCTCTCTCAGTTTTGTTGCTGGTGAAAGCCAGTTTTCTTTCAACTCATTTATGTTACAGAAAGGTGAAAGAAAGCTATTTGTGGGAGTGGGAAAAATTCCGGATAATTTAAATCATCTTAATGAAAGAGCAAAGAGAGCTGAGATTTTCATTTTGTCTTTAAAATTAAAGCTATAAGGCAGAGGTTGAAGTGCTAAGCACGAGTTTCAGATGAGAAGAATAGTTCTGAACTTGATGAATTAATTAGGGTCAAAAATTAAAATGTGACTGTAATGCGGTACCTCTGAGTCATTGGAACGTTCTTGGAATGGCAGTGACTAAAATGCTCAGGCTTACCCAAGCTAAAAATGCCTTCCCTTTTGGCTGACATAGGGAATATAGCTTAAAATGTGTACGCCATTTAAATGCCAGAAATGTCTGATAACTCACAGGAAAATTAAGGCACTTATAATGACAGAGCTGTTTTATCAGTGTGATGCTGAGAACTGAACCTGAGCCCGGGCATCAAAGCAGTTCAGCAGGCTCACAGCTTCATCTCTACTTGTTCCAGTTTTCCTAATCACAGCCGCTTGGGGACTCCAGGACGGGGCATCATTGTCACTTTTACGGCAAATCCAGACATCCTTTAGCAGCTCCTCTGTAGGTAAGAGCTGCGCTGTGTTGTTCAGGTTTCTTCCTCCCTTGTCAGACCCATGTGACAGGTTAGCACCGATTTTTGACCGCACGCTCCGCTGTCCCCGCATGCCCAGGCGGGCTGGGGCCGGTGCTCGCTGTTGTTCGCTCTGCTTTGTCCCCGTGCCCCGCGAGGAGCTGCCCCGCGGTGCCCGCTCTCCGGGCACACCCGTGTGCAGCTCCCCTGTCGCCGCCAGACTGTGCCACGGTTTTCATCCGCGGAGTTTCAACCGGATTTCTGGCTAGACGCCCTTTTCTGGCTGCAGGCCACGTGGTTGTTTAACGCTGAAGTTCCACCGAGGAGGTGACATCGCTGGTCAGCCCCCAGATGGTCAGGGCTGTTCCCGCACCTCATCGCTCCTCCCGCAGCCCTGGGGACCCCGAAATGCGGGCACACCTGGAGAACACCCCAGGGCCGCCTCACCTACTGGCCTCCCGACCTCTGGAAACGGGCAGGAAAGCCCCTCTTGAAAGCACACTCAGTTGCTAAGGGGTTTTTGTTGCTTTTGGGGGGTTACAGAAGTCATTTATTTAAGAGCATTAATGTACTGTTAAGGCACCGGGGAGAAAGCAGCTATAATGATTGCTCTGTTTTCTACAGGAACTCAGGGAAAACAATCAAAATGAAGATAAAGCTCCGCTAATGTTACTAATAATACACTTGAAAATGTTTTCTTTCAATTTATCTTCTTTTCTTCTATTGATTCTAAATCTGAGTTAATAGCTTTGTTTACTAAAGACATATTTGTGAGGTTTTTTAATACATTCTGGTAGTTTCTTTCATCATTTTGGCCATGATATACCAATCAATTTTCAGGGCTGGACTTGCATTTTTTTTTTTTCCTTGGAGGTGGTTTCTCTTCTTCCAGTCTCCTCTTTGAAAACATCTGAGTGGTCAAGATTGTCTCCTGGTTGACTCTCTAAGGGACCCAGTGATATGGCAGGTATAGATTTATGTGGAGACAATCTAATCAGCCTCTTGATTTTATAACTGGAGACTCCTAAAAGTCAAAAAATATTTAACCAAGGTTCTGTATATCTAGAAATTGAAGTGAGATGATTTTAATCCCCTATGTAATACACACACCTTTGTATTCAATCTAAGTGACATGTAGCATATTTAAATACAATTAATAAGTAGATAATACCTTAGAATGGTGGAATTTCTAGTAAGACCTGGATAATTGGTGCAGAACCTTTACACTGCAGTTTGATACTGAATCCTCATTTATTTAGTATTGTCGTATATGAAGTAACAAAATTCTTATACTCAGTCAGTAGCAGAGCTGGAATCTAAACCTACTTATCCCAATTTCATAACCCCTGATGCAGCCAGCAGATCCCACTGCTTTCTTCTGGTTTTAGTAGCCAGTAATTCTTTGCTCCAAAGCCTGTAGGTATTTCAATAAATGCATATACATTACAACAGAAATGTATGGGCATCTGCAGAGCAATGCAAATCTACAGGCTAATAAAGTCAAGCCACTTAACACTATTCTGATTTGCTAAGCAATGCTGAAGCTGAACAATATTATCAGATCCAGCAGCTGCTCTTTTGTTCAGCCAGGGGCTGAAATACAGAAGGTAAACAAAAAAGGAGCTAAAAACCAAGCAACAAAGGCTTGGAAAGCTTGGCAAGGGCTTTATTTTGCCTCTAAACTGACATCTACTCCTCCTGTCCAGCCTTTATTGCTCCATCGCCCATCGAGGCAGCAGCCACGTGCTTTTGTTGGGGAGTCAGTGTGCAAATACTTTTTAACCAGAGGATGAGTCATTTACTCGAGTGAATATTTTCAGAAGCTTTTGGTGACTGTTTCTCTTCGCCAGACACACAGACTTGAAGGGGGGAAATGATCAAACCAATCACATGGCCCTGGCCTGTGTAGCAGAGTATTTGTATTGCCTTGCAGAGGGTCCTGCAGAACAGGCACACCCTGACTACTTTTGGCACGTTTATGTGCCTGTTTCCCTCCTGATTTTAGCTTTTGTTGTGCAGTAATGGTGATTATCCACATTTTTCATGCTTTGTGGTAGCTGGCAGTTACCTGTCCTGTGAGTAGACAAGACATAGCATTTCAGTTTTATTTAGAGTAAAAGATCCTGTTAACCCACTACTAAATGAAAAGTTCTCTTTTAAGGAAAAAGGGAATGAGAAGGAGGCTGTGTATTTTAAATCATACCTATAATATAACTGTTTAGTTTCTTTGAGAATAAAAGGTATATTATGTCCAGGATTTAAATATTATGTAGACAGCTGTACATGCAGGTACAAAGAGTTGATTTTCTTTCCTATAATTGATGTTATTTAAATAAAATCTCAGTAATAATAATGGATCCCAAAAAGGTTTTAGCTTGGAAACTCCTTTAACAAAACCAATTCAATAATTTGCTGGAGGGCTCATGTTTGTAGTGTAATGCTTATGGCCAGATAGATTTATTATGGACTTAGTTTTTATTTAAAATAAGAGGGAAGGTATCAGTAGCTTGCTTGCTGTTAGCCAGTTATCTGAGCAAGGCATCCAACCCTTATATCAAAAAGGGCATGAATTCTGAACGTGAAAATTGATTGATTCTTAAATGAAATATTTTTAATATTTCATGGGCAGGATTTCTTTCTTGTGGCCAAGTAGTGTTTACCACAACAAATATCTGCTGTGCAAAAAGCAAACTTGTTTGTTAGAACTTGTTTTCTTTTCTAGAATTTAGGCTTTTTCTACTATGGCTCTGATCTGTAGCAAACATTTCTTTTATCTGCAGCCAACACCACTACAGCAGAGAGTGATGCTGCACCAGAGCAATACTGGTCATACCTGGTGTTGCTCCAGGTTTCCCAGAAAAACCACCTGGGCAGGTGCTGAAGGTCTCTTGTGAAGGCCTGGGAGTAACTCATGTGTTAACTCACAGTCATAGAAATGACAACTGAAAAAGCAACAAGGAATGTTCTCATTTGGAATTGGAATGATCTCATTCCAATAACCTGAGGATGGGCAGGAAGTGCCAAATGGGACAGTGTGTGTCAAGTGAAACTCTTTAGTCCATACCTGATGCTACTTCCTCTGTAACTTTTGACTTTTTCCCAGTCCTGATTGTAAACTTGTATTATGTGCATATATTTATTGCCAGTCTTCTTTACACTTCCATGGTTTCAGTGGTGGGAAGGGGGATGTGTAGGAATTTCACAGGTCTAAGAGGAGTGTAAGTGTATAAAAAAAGACTTTGAATAGGAAAAAAATCCTTTTGCACAGAGTAGGTGTTTTAGTGACACCAAATATTGCAGTAGACTTTTTTACAGTCCATTACAGACCCAGGAGAGTCTCATGGCTGTTTTCATTCTGATTTAAGAAGCTAAAACTTCTTCAAACACACACCACCACTACCCCATTTATAAAACTTCTCCAGAGTGGGAGTGTATCCTGATGGAAACTAATTGCTATGGATTAAAGGAACAAGCTTGCAGCCTCCACATATTATATCAGGAGAGACAGCAAAGTTTTTTATGAGAAGGAAATTACATTTGAAGTACTCTCAATATTCATGATATCTTAGGCTCTCTCAAACCCAGGGTGCGGTGTTATTTTAATGGGGCACAGTGATTGGTTGTGTGGAGGAGGCAAAATTGGTTTGTCACAGATCCAGAAGTGATAAAGCTGATTTTGAAATGGAGATTAAGGCCTTGTGGAGGGGGAAATGACAGTTTTCTTTAATAGAAGAAATATTTAACTCAGTAATGCTCATTTATCTTCATTTTTATGTGCTTGCTCTGTTCCAGCCAGGTGCATCAGAGGTCAAATACTCTCAGACATATTTTCTGAAGACTTTTGTTTTCATGCTTAATCTATCTCAGAACAGAAAGTTCCTCTCTAAGCATGAACAAAATTCAGGGATTCCTGGATCTTTGTAGTCAGCCTCGAACCTCCAGCAGCCTGTTATCTTGAACTGCTTGCAAAGTGTAAAGGATTCACCCCAAACCTGGGAAGGAACAGGAACAGATGTGAGCTTCACAAATGGTTTATGTAAATAATGACCTAAAAAACAGAGTTGGACCTGTGCATGTAAGCACACCATTCCTTTTTGGTACATTTTTATCTCACTCTCAAAGGAGATTTGGACACTTCTGACCATTTACAATCTGTATGAAGGTTCTCAATGCAGTTAAAAAAAAAGTATGTTGACAATTAACAGAAAATCATCCACTATTAATTGTTATTTTTAAGATTAAACATTAAAATTACTCGGTTTAGGGAAAAAAATAGGCAAATATATTCCCAATGGAGTGAGGCCAAGGAAAAGTCATCTGTTCGGTTACTAGAAATTTTTATTTTTATTTTTTCACCATCCCATCAGGCAAAGTATATGAGGCTATTAAAAAAATCTAGAATATACAAAGACAGTCCCCCAGTATGAAAAGGAAACTTCCTCTGAAGGCACACACACGCAAAGGCAGAGGGAAATGGAACTTCAGCTTTATCAGCCATATCAATATTTTACTGCAGTTACAAATTCACACAGATGCCAAGATATTTTATGTTGCCAAATGGTGCTTTTATTTTGCAGCACATGTTGTGCATTCTTTTTTAGAAGTGAACACATCTGCTATGACTTCTTCCAATATCCATTTTTCCTTCCCTGCAATTTGGGCTATGGAGATTACAAAGCCATAAATCAGAGCCCTGGTGAAGGCAAGGGCTCTGATTTACAAACGTGGTTAATCTTTGCCTCTGTGGGTGCTACAGGGGGTGCAGGGAGGGCCACCCCTGGCTCTGGAAGGTGGCATTTCCTTTGCAGCACGAGCTTCCATGGAGAGAAATGGGAAAAATTTAAGCCTATTTTTTCAAATGTTTTCAGATTTTAGACAAAGTCTAAGAGCAAGTGCTGAACTCCAAAATTTGCTTATGAGAGAGACAAGCGGGTGATCAGATGGGTGTAGGTATTTATAGAATCACAGAATGGTTTGGGTTGGAAGGGACCCCAAAGATCATCCAGTCCCACCCCCTGCCATGGGCAGGGACACCTTCCACCAGCCCAGGTTGCTCCAAGCCCCGTCCAACCTGGCCTTGGACACTTCCAGGGATCCAGGGGCAGCCACAGCTTCTCTGGGCAACCTGTGCCAGGGCCTCCCCACCCTCACAGGAAGAATTTCCTCAAAGCCATTCCCCCTTGTCCTGTCACTACATGCCCTTATAAAAAGTTTGTTGTTATCCTGTTGGTCTCCATCTTTATTTTTCACAATTCCTGACTTATCACGAGTAGAGTGTGAACAGAATAACTTTATATGGAACCCCCTATACTGCAAAATACCAAAGTGTTTCTTGATTCAACATACCTTGTTGCTTCTTTCCTGTACCTTCAACCAATATTCTTTAAAACTGTTGAGACTTTGCTAAATTCAAAGTCACAATTTTGAGGGACACAGAGAGGAGAACCTCTGGAAAGGATGTGAGCATGCTAGTGGCAAGGGACAAGAAATAGGCTGCAGCTTTTTGGGGTTTGCAGGTAACTATTAGAAAAATGGAGAGGAGTTATTTTTTTGCCAAGTTAAAGTGTAAGACAAATTGGGGTCCTTAATAACCTCAGAATTTTTTTGGAAGTTCTAAATTTAATTATAAGACAACGAATTCATGTTACAGTGACATGAAAATTGTGATTTAATGTTCAAGGTATAATTTATATAGTGATATCTCCATCTTAACAGTAGGTCCACCACCTCTTTTGCGAGTTTCAGTTGAGAATCTCATCCTTACATATGTCCTGGTCCCAGTCCATAAAATAAAGATATCCCACATCAGTCTCTGGTACACCACAGAGTCTGGCTTGAATTGTGACATTTAGATTGGGGTTTTTAAAGACTCATTATGCTTTCTTCTGACACCTTATTAGCCTGTCTGCACATCCTCCTGGCTTCCAGGAGAAGGGGGAGTTGTGGCTTTCAGAACATAAATAGGAAAGGCAAATGGTTTTTTTAGCTTTTTCTTGTCGTTTTCTTCTCCCCTACCCACTTTCCCATAATATTTATATTCTTACAAAAAGTATTTTCTTCTCCTGCGGTATAAAAATATATTTAAGCTGAATAACTTCTTTCAGTTTCTCAAGTTTGAAAAAGAGGGGCATGGTGTTGGCTTAGCTAATCCAAATGTGGAGGTGAGGCAGCTAATAAAAGTGAAATATTAACATCAAGTCTTTGCAATTTCAGAACTAATAACATCTCTATAAAGGGCTAGAGCAGCTACTGACTTCTAAACACTAATGACCAGTAGCCACTGTCTATTTTTGTTTTAGCTGGTTGTTTACATTTGGCTCTTTGCTGGTGAAATGCATGAGGAGCCTGAGATTTTTTCCCCACAATGGCTCAAGTTAGAATTAAAGTTGCAGCAATCTGAGCAGGAGTTAATTCATTCTGCTGTTAAGCCTTCAGTTACACCGAAGCTTTATCATTCACCGCTAATAAATGGTATTTATAGTTGGCATATACCTCCTGTAGCAACAATAACAAATGTGTTGCCTGAGATAACCTACTTTATATAGCTGTTAAAAGGCACTTTTCATTCAAGTTTCACAATTTTAAAAATTCATTATAAACCTCTTGAATCCTCCAAGGACTGAAACAATGCGTGAAGCTGGATGCTTAAAGTGCAGACCAGCTTTTGAAAAGGGCTCAGAAGAGCCCATAACACAGGTCTGATCCTTAAGTATGCTAAGCACACAGCAGCTCCTAATGCCATACTTAGATCTGGGTTCTCAAAAGAGTTCAGAAGAACCTTGTGTGCTGTGAGCTTTTGGAACACTGGCCATGTCACAACAAGCACTGCTGGGGACTTTACACTCCTCAAGATCTGCTAAGTCTGGCTTTGATTTCTTTGAGTCTTAAACACTTTCAAATGTCTGGACCTAAACAAAGATCTAGGCTTTATGTGGGATTATTTCCTTTTATCTAAGAATATAATTATTCCATCCTTTCCTATAATTAAATAAAATAAAACACAAGACACGGTGTAAAGTGCCTATAAACTTATGAGAACTGAGTACTATTCTTCTCACCACTGTGTATCCTCACTTGTCTCAGAAACCAGCCAGAACAGGGTTGTTAATTTTGTCATGAGAATTCTGTTTGAGCAAAGCACAGGTTGGTAACTCCTGCCTTCCTTCTGGAATTTTCAGTCTCTGGAGCACTTAGTGCAGCTGAGGGTAAAACTCAGTGTGTTCTTTGGCTTGGAAAAAAGGTGGGAGAAATCTGTGTTCCAAATGTGCCTGTCACACTCTAAGAACAGGAGGTTGTGGTGAGACAAATGTTGGCCTCTATTCCCAGGCAACTAGTGACAGGGGAGGGTCAGGCTGGACATCAGGAGGAATTTCTTGCTGGAAAGGGTGGTCAGGCCTTGGCAGGGGCTGCCCAGGGAGGTGGTCGAGTCCCCACCCCTGGAGGTGTCCAAGGAAGGGCTGGAGGTGGCACTGAGTGCTCTGGGCTGGGGAACAAGGTGGGCATCGGGCACAGGGGGGATCCATGGTCTCGGAGGTCTTTTCCAGCCTTAATGATTCTGTTGCCAGGTCTCCATCAGCTCACTCCGCAGAAGTTACCCAATCAAGAAGGTGCAGATTTTCTGGGCCAGTCCGAGAAGTGAACAAATGGGACAGAAAACTTCTAAAAACACACCACAAATGCAGAAAACCCACCAAAAAGTAAAATCCCTGACTATTGCCTGTGGAAGCAAACCCTGCTCAGTTAGTTGCTGTCTTTACAGCTCTAGGCCAGAGGAGCAGCAAGTGCAGGCAGGTGGGCCTTGCTCATTGTGTGTCCTTGTTGGAATTGTACTGCACATGTCAGATAAAAAGCAAAGCTCAGCTGTGGTAAAGAGAAAGAGCTCGAGTTCTCCTATTCGTTCTGCCTGATAGTGGGGATTTCATTTGGATGATTCAGCTTACCACTTCTGCATTTGCTGTGAATCAGTATTGAAGTGTCATGTCGTAGGAGCTGCCTATTGATGGGAACTTAAATTAGCATTAAGGAGCAGCCACAGACTCTGCAAGATAATCTGGCTTTATTTGTGCCTTCCCTTCTTGGCTTCTGTGTGTGTATATCTTATTACTAGGGAAAATTACTTTTCTTTGTGCTGCCCTTTAGAATTGTGAAGAAATTACACCAGCCCATTGAATGAACAGCAGCACAGAGATTAAACACGGGGGGTGTCAAACTGCTAAAAGTTAGAGTGCTAAACAGCCAGAAAAGCTTTGAAAGGGAAGAAGATACTGAATTAATCTTAGTATTGTATGTGACAGTGCAAGGACTTTAATCTGGGGGAGATGTGCTCTGTCAGACCAGGGAAAGAAAAGTTTTGTACCCTTTGGACATGGTGCTGGACAGTCACTTACTGGTGTGCAGGAGGAGACGCTTCTTGATGGTGATGCTGATTCCAAACTCAATGAAGCAGAACAAGTATCCTGGAAATGTGTATGTGGGAGTATGGACAGCCAAGCTCCAAAAAGCCTGTTTGATTAGATACAACATACAGAGGTGCTGAGGATTTAGTCCACGTTTACAGCTGTAGGATTGGGGTTTGCTTGTTACATTTCTGGTTTTCAAATCCCTTAAATACCTCGGGCCAGGTTATCCTGTGGTGTAAACTGGGAAATTTCATTTAAATTCAGAGCTACCTTGAGGTGGGGTGAGTGGAGGGTCTGATCTCAGAGTCACTTTGAGCTGGAACAACAGGATGTCTAACTTTTTTTTGGTGTTGTTTTCCCTGGCATCCAGTGACACTTTTGGAAAACCAAATATATTGTTCCTCCGTGTGTCTGGACCGTTTGGGAGTGAAGTGCTAATGGTGTGTTGTTCCCTTTATAGAACAGCCCTTTTCTGACAGGGGTTGAGGCTGATGCTTTGTGACTGCTGGGTTTGTAATTAGCAAAGCACCACAGACGTTTATCCCACTGTCCTGGAAACAGAGGCACTGTCACAAGTGCCAGGCTTTTGCAGCTGGCTCCACTCACTGACCAGTATTTGGCTTCAAACTCGGAATTTCAAGCCTTGATGTACGAGACAAAGCACTGGGGAAGTTTGATTGACTTTCTAGTTATTACCGAGATCAAAGGCTTGGTTGGTTTGTTTGTTTGTTTGATTTTTGCATCAGACTTCTTTATTCCACCACCTGGGCTGGGTTATTAACTGAAAGAACTTCGTGCAGAGATGTTAAATTCCTGGGAAAACTCAGTGATCCAACATCATTCTCTATTAGGTAACAGCTGAGTGCTCTGCTATTATAGGAACTTAAGCACGAGTTTATCTATTTTTCCTGGGGAAAAGATTTAGCTTTCTGGGTCATCCTTGTATGCAGGCAAATTGTGTTTTTCTCCATTTACAGTGGAAGACTGGAGCTTTCTGCAGTGTGGGTGGGAAGTCCTACCACTTTTAATAACATTGCTGATTCAGAGTGAACAGGCAGTACCTTAATACCTTGATAATTGTCAGTAGTTAGGGTGCTGCTGAGTCCTTCAGGGTCCTGGTGAATATGTATATATTTTTAACGCAAACAAAACTAAAATCTCATCTTTTCAGAGGTTTACCTCTCAGCCATTCCCTTGAGGTGGAATAGGCTTTTGGTTTTCCACAATATTTTGAATTTATAAAGCGAAAGACAATCTGTTAATTTATATTTGCCGGATATATTCTGTGTCTGGAGCTGGTGCCTCTCCAAAATACATGACTGCTTATGGAGCTTCTAATAATATGTTGTGGTAATCGTAATGATAACTCATATTTAACTAGGCAGTACCTGTCAGATTGCTTCTTTTCTGAACCTCTGAGGGTACTTGAGCTTTGCAGCAGAGTGAAAAACAGCCTGGGCTGCAGTGTGATTTGTAGATCTCAGAGGCTGAGAACCCCAACACTTGCATTTGGCTACGCAAATAATAATTTTTCCCTAGTATGATGTTTCCATCACATAAAATCACAGTAATTCTTACTCTACACAGAGACATTTCCAACATAACCTGAAATCAGGAATAACTTAGTAGTGTGGAGTGTTTGTATTAGTACTGGAGCTGAGAAAACATTTACAATTTTTTAATGAAACCTGCTCCTTTGAAAAACCAAAAACACTACTTGCTGATGTGAAACATTGTTTTAACTGATCAGTAAATTTTTCTTTTTTAAAAGAAATATTTCTAAGCTAAATTTAACTGAATGTACATTGCAAGCATGCAACCTCATCTGAATTTGCTACCTTTCAAACATCTTTTTTTTCGGGTAAAATAAAATACCGTGGCCAAAGCTTTATTTGCAATTTTTATTTTTTTTAACTAATAATGGTTGTGGGACTTGATGTGAATTGGCTTGTGGCCAAACACGTTTTCTCAGCTATAGTGAGATAACTGAGATGATCTCCTCAATGCATCACTATATCTTCACATGGAAACTAATTCAGAACAGTTGCATGGGTTCAGGAATCTTCAGATGAGCTTTCAGTAGGGAATATGTTACATGTCCTGGGATCTGGCTGCTGTTAAGTAACTTTAAAACTCTTGTTTGAAATGTAGGCTTTCACACTAAAATGTCCCAAATCTTTTAGCTGATGAATAAGCAGCAGCAAACCCTAGTATTTGTTTTCCCCATGCTGTTGCTCCACCACGTACCATTAATGCACATTTGTTTGGGCTGAAAAATTGCATCTTCATTCTGAGAGAGGTAAAAGGCAGCACTGCCTGTGGTTTTGGGTTTCCAAATTGCTGGAGTGAGGGGTCCCTTTCCAGAAGGATCTGTCAGCAGGGTTGGCAGCTGTTTGTAACCCACCTTTGTATTCTGTGCTTACATCTTTGCCTGTTTGGTTTATCCTTCTTGTCCTGACTACATGGAGTCTGTTTGTCCTTGTTTATTCCAGGCACTTGCATTTGATTTTCAGATAATCATTCTGCTGAAAAACATGAACCTGTGCCATTATAAGGGGATAAAAAGAACTTCTATGGGAATTTGTTAGCAGGGTGTAATCTACCTTCTAATCCCACTACTGGTTTCTTTCCTTCAGAGCGTTTTCTTTTCCTTTCCCTGATTTTAAAATGCGTTCCCAAGACCTTTAATATCATCATGATTAATTCTCGTTGCACAGCTGAAGAAGGACCCCGAAGCAAAACAAAAAACATTTTTATTCAGACATCTAAATCTATTACTTTTGCAGTTATGAGGATTTGAATATCTTAATTAGAGCAAAAATAAAGCAGATCACAGAATACAGGCTATCAGAGGTAAGGAGGAAATCTATTAAGGGCAAAATTATGCCTAACGCTACGTGATCACAGGTAGACAGATGTTAGCAGCAAGGTACCAGATGTCCTACTAGACAGCAATAAACACAATGAAGGCAAGTGCACATTTCACAACATGGGATTGGAAAATAAGTGGAAGATGCAGAAGGTATTCCTACTTTTGGTATAGCAAAAAAATGACCTTTACCCCTTGTGAGGATCACGGATGGTGCAGGTTTTCTAATGCTATTCAGAAAATTAATGAGATTGAAGAATTTTCTTGGGATGTGAATTTTACTTTTAATTTGTGCTTTATGATTAAGTTTTAATGGTGCCCCTGTTGCAGATCAAATTCTGCCTTGCTATAGGGCTGACAAAAAATGAAGTGGATAAGCAATGCCAGTAAGTTTTTCATAGTAGATGAGCATTATCCTAAGCCTGATTTTGTTACCCTAGAGATATGTCAACTTAATGGGTGCTGCTCCTTCCCCTGGGAGAAGGGAGCCAGGAGAATTACCAGTTTCAGTAGGTTTTGGATTTGACCTGGTGAAATAAAGAAAACTGAAATATTAATGAGAGGGAAAAACAGGAGAAATATTTTGAATGGATCTGAAACACTTATTTGTTATCTACAAGACAATCAGTGGCCAAGAAAATGAAACTTTTTTTTGGTAACACACTGCTAACTAATGATTAGAAACAAAGAATTAAAAATATTCAAGTTACAGGTGATTAATCACTGGGTTTTTTGGGCCTACATAGTAGAGCTGAATAAAAATTTGGTCGGGTTGTTTCCTGACAGAAATTGTGACAGAATTCTGGGGCTGCAGATGAGCACAGATGAAAACCAGGTCTGTTCCAGTCCAAAGAAGGAAACAGAACATCCAAAATCTGCCTGAGTAGGGTGTTTATGTCTTACAGTCACTGTTACATCAGGCAAACATCAGTTGTCACTTGTTAGGACCATTAACTAGACAAGTCCAAAATAAAACACAGACCAGAAAAGATACATCTTACATTCTATAAACTGTGTGGTCTGAAATCTATTAAAGCTGACAGAGAAGAGGGCTCTGAATTGGTGAGCAGGCTGATTACACCTCGTTCCTTATTCCCTATTGACTTTGGGTATGCCATACCTTTCCATTTCCGAGAGAAATAAATTAAAAGTCAGAAGTAATTTGCCTGATGGAGGGTGCAGGTGGAATTTTGTTCAGATGAGCATTTGCACATTGTGAAATCCAATTTAACCCCTTGATGGGGTATAGTTTATTTTCTTTTGTTGACAGCTTTGTGGCAGCTAAAATAGGAACCTGATTAAATAGAGACAGTGAGAGATTGAGGTCTTGTTCTAACAGCAGGAGGATCAAGGCCTCTAATCTTATCTCCCTGAACACTGAGATGAGCTGAGGATGCTGGCAGAGAGATAAGCTTGGCTATTTTGAGCTATAAAAGACCCCAAGAAAAGAGAAGAGGTGTGAGGTGGGGAGAGATATTTTTCACACACACAAATAATACTGCCTTGCTTAAATACATTTGGGTCAAGTGCTTGGAACGTATAGGGTGTTATAAAAGCATTGATTCCATTTTACTGTATGGGCATACATCAAAGTACAAATAATAAGTGCTTTCTTCCCCTTTTACAAAGAAAATACGTGTCTGCAAATTCCTAAATACAATCCATAATTTATAATCTACCAGGAGCACAGTAATAACCGTACAGGCCAAGTGGGAGGAGAGCACTTCTGGCAGAAGTGGAATTGCTTCTTCTTTCAGTCAAACTTTTAAAATATTTTGAATGGAACAATAACACCATACGACTGAGGAAAGCCTTTTGTCAGGTTTAATCTGTACAGGACTCTGTGCTTATTTTTTGCTCATTTGTTTGGAAGTAACCAAAGAAATTATAGAAGTTCTGTTGCCCTTCTTGTTGTGTTGGGTTTTTAGATTTCCTTGTAATACTTTGTCCCATATAAAATTTCAAGATGTTAAGTAAAATTGGGAAAGAATGAAGAAAGGAAAGAAATGAGGCATCACTGGGCTTATAACTAGTTCTCCTTGATTTACTGGGAGAATAAAACTGAGAGGAAAGACTAGACACAAACATATAAAACACATATGTAATATACTATACCAAAGTTACTTTTTTTTTAAAAATTAAGTCAAAAGCCTCCACTTTTGCAAATGTCTTAAATTAGTAAAAGTTTAAAATGAGAGTTAAGTCTATTTAGCTCAGCCAGGGTCCTGTTTCCTCGTCTGTGGAGCGATGAAGATCCATGGAAGACAAAGATCTGCTGAGTGCATAATAGAGTTTAATCACATACTTTTCTGAGCATATTTTTGAAACTCCACTACCCCGAGTGGTTAAGGAATAGTCTTCAGCATTGTAGGGCTAAATGGGCTCCTGTTTTCATGAGAGAAAGTACAGCCAACACTTTGTGTTCTACCTGGCAGGACCATCCTTCTCTGATCAAAATACCACTGATTCAGTTCCATTCTCAACAGAATTTGAACTTCAATTATATTTTTTTGTGTGTGTGTTTTTAATATACTTTTTACCATAATACATAGTCGAAGCTCTCCATCAGAATGTGCATTTTTATTTCTAGCATGTATGGCATAGAAGCTTAGTTTATTCAAAAAATCTACAGTAAATATCTTTTTAAAAAGGCTTAAAATAATACTTAAGGGGTTGAACCCTTGGCTATTACCAAATTGTGAACTCAGATCCTTGTGATGATTATTAACACTGATGTACATTTTAAATATCCAAACTCAGGGAGTGCATCATGGCACAGTTAAACCAGACCAGTTTTAATGGTGCACTGACAGCCAAAACTTGGCTTTTTCTTATGAGGATTGTTGCAACAGCAGAACAGAAGATCCTACACAAGAACCAGGATGCACGTGTGAGGTCAGAATTTTTCCTGGATTCCCATCTTTCTTTTGAAGTGTCCTGAAAAAAACATTGTCAACAAACACTGGCAAACTATCTGTTTTCCTACAAGGCTTTTTGAAAAAAAAAAAGGAGAAAAAATGTTTAGTATTAACAAGAGCATCAAATTTCATGAGAGGCTTAACTTTTGTTGCTTCTTCTGATAACTTGGGGGTAGTTCCATAACAAATTACTGACAGTGGCTAGAGAGGAACTAGAGCTAAGTGCAAAATGTACTAAAATTCAGCTTGTCACTTCACACTGTATTACTGCACTCATATTAGAAGTTTGATACTTATTTATATTACTTTTAATTAGGCACTATTGAGATTGAGAGATATCTACTGATTTCTTAAAAAAAAAAAAAGAAAAGAAAAGAAATTTTCAGAAAAAAAAAAGGAAAGATTTGGAACCAGCAACGGGGTTCATTCCCAGAATGGGATGCTGTAGGGTGGTGTTCATTAAAAGTGCTGTAATTACCTATTAGCTACAGCAGAAGCACTCTTTGGACACTGGCATCATCCCCACTGCACTCCCAGTGCCTCCCTGCAGAGGAATTTCAATCAGAAGAGCAACGTTTCAGAAGCTGAGGCAGATGGAATCCGAGCAGGCTGAAATGCAGATGCCCTGCTTTGCTTAGAGATTATCCCTGGTGATCCCGAGGCTGGGTTTGTGCTGGTCCCTGGAGCTCAGAGCCACTGGGAATGCTGAAAGGAAGGGAAGGCAGGAGTGACCCTCCCTAAGCTGTGCTTCCCAGAGTGGGTTTATCAGGATACCACCCATGCCTGCTGGTTAGAAATTCAGCTGTAAGAACAGAGGCAGAAAAAGAAGAGTATCAGGAACTTTCATTTTCACTAAATCAATTTTCTTGAGGCTTGAGGTTATTCTGGTTCTCCCTTGGATGATGTGTTGTGCTTAAGGGAATTGAAGGGCTTTGGCTGACGTTTTATAGGGATAAATAGACAGAAAACACCTTTTGTCACCCTATTAAATATTTTTCACATACACTGACATTAATTTGACCCTTAGTTTGAAAGGACAGTTATTAAGAAAGGTAGAAGGTAATACATTACTTAAGTGCCATTTAGTTTTAATTACTAATGGAATTACTACATACTAATAATATAACAGTTAAATATTATTAGGAGTTTGCTCATCATTATTGGAGTTTTGCCACAATCTTTAATGGAAAAATGACTAAATCTATTATTTTTGTAAGAAAATTTAGGCATTAGGCTCTTGTTTTTAATTCTATGCTGGGTCTGAAAAGAGATTGCACCCTTTAAGTGATAATTATGGGGTATGTTGATTAGTAAATAATTTTCTAGGATTGAAGTTGCAATATCACAGTAGCTTTGAAAAACAACCCATTTTAATATGCACTTAGAGTGTACTTGAAACAAAGACTGGAGTTTATTTTGTTTCTATTGAAATAAAGGAAGCAGAATGCTTGACCGTTTTTGTTCAGGAAGGTTGTAAACTAGTCCTTGAAGAATATTATTGGTAATTTGTCTTAAAATATGGGCACTGATGCCAAATTCATCAGTGAATTTTAGTCAAATATAAAAGCTCTTTTTGCGGGTTTCTTTATTTTGAACAGATTTTAAACAGTGGTTATTAACAGGCTTCAGGTAGGGTGCTGAAGCACCAAGTGAAGTTGCTAGTTTGGCTATAATGCTCTGTGGACAATCATCCTTGTGCCTGAACTGCAGCAAGTGATTAACATTTTCTTTACACAACCACCCCTGGCTGTAGTAAGTCGGGGTTTTTTCAGGTTTTTTGTTGTTGTTATAAAGTTGTTTTTTTTTACAGAGCACAGGAGTTCTGCTGTTATCACAATCAGCAGTGTATTATTACCTGGGAGGGTCAACATTTTTCTGGCAGCCTTTGCTCTTCATTCACATGGAAATGGCATTATGGAAATGGCAGCTGTAATCGAAGATGATAACATCTCTGCAATACCCATTCAAATCATAATTACTGAGACAATACAAACCTGCTTACAGGTGCTGGGACAAACCTCACTGCTCTGTTCCCTGCTTTACTCTGCCTTGCCCTGGGAAGTTAATAATTTCCTCTAAAAGGAAAGAGAGAGTTTAAAGCAGGTGTGATGATACAAGCTGATTAGCATTCATTTCTCATTGTCACATCCTGAGAGAGAGGAATTTTTTACACTCCTTTTTTTCCCCAGCTTTTGATTGTTTGATGTAGCAATTCTAGCAACACCCTCTCAGTAGCACCTCTCTTCCTGTCTCTCATTTTCAAATGAATATATGGCTGTAATATATGAATATCTCGTTAGATTTTTTGTGTTGTTGTATTTCTTTAGTGGTGGATATGCCTACAGGCAAGCACTTGCATGCAAGTATCCACACACATCCAAGTATGGAGAGGAGCAAGAGGTGGGATTGCCCTGAGCAGTGTTGTAAGAAAACTGAAGTGACACCTAACCCAGGAGCTGGACTTCCATGGTCCTTGTGAGTCCCTTCCAACTCAGGATATTCTGTGATTTGAAACACTCAGTGACTTTTGAGAGTTCTGGATGAAGGCCAATGCAGACCATTCAAAGGAATTAATCAAAAGAAAAAAAGGAGAAACAAACTGGTTTGATATGCGGTCTCTAACTTTGTGATAGATGAATGAGATCTGTGGAAGAGTCTGTACTGCACCTCATTGCACTTTATATCATATTTTGAGTGTGAAGAATGTGCTAATGGCTTCTAGAATTTCTATATTCATTCATCAATAGTTGTTTAAATGATTCACCCTTAATTATGCAACCACAGATCACTGTATTCCTAATGATAGTTTGCCATTTTTATTCTGATTAAATTTTAAATCTCATACAGAAGGACTTTTCCTCTTACCAGCAAACAAATCTGTTACTTTAGAATGATTCTAAGCCCTCAGTGCACGAGTCAGAATTGGAAGCAGATTTATAACATAACAGCCATTGTTTGTTTGCATTACAACATCTTTTACCCATAGTGTTCTACAAAATAAAGTGTTCACTCGATGACAATAAAACTTCCAACAGATTAATTGCTAGAACCCTTTGAAAGATAAGAACAAACAAATGATGGCAGATGACTCTTTATCCTCCTCTTTAATTTGTTTTGGCCATTGATTATGGTGTTTTAATCAGTGGAAGCACTGTTGAGAGTTGAATGGGCTGTGGGCAAGTGCTGTGGAAGAGTGATTTGACTGAATTCTATTGTGCAGGAGCCCAGATAGCCCGAGGTGCAGCTTTTGTGAGAATAATTCAAAGCTTGCAACAGATCACTTCATAATGGGGTTTTGATATCAATTCACCTCAATATTGGGCTGGCCCTGAGCCCACTCCCTCTTCTCTGGGAGCAGTTCATGCTACATTTAAACTGGGGTCTCTCCAAGCAGAGTTGCTGTGCTGCAGCAAATGTCACTGCAAACTGTGCAGCTTTCCATGTCAAACCATTGAGGGGGTATGCAATGGCTTGACAGCTGAGCAGGAATTCTCAGGTTTATGACTAGTTAACAAGATCCAGGAGACTGAACAGGGCTCTAGAGCCTGAATGTATTTGCACACCCCAGAGGTTTATTTTAAAATTGTTTGGATTTGCCCTGAGTGTTCATTGCTCATGAGTGGAGGGTGCCCTTTACATACTCCTCATCAAAATGATGAAAACTCTGGAGTCAAGGGTGACAGATGGAGGTGTATGAGAGAAGCTTTGGGAGTGTGATGATAAAGGCCAGGCTGTGTGGGATGTGAACCTTCCCAGCACATGGGCTGGCCTGTTGCTTCTCCCATTGACTTCAAAATGGGCCATGAACTTGTTCACCAACTGTAGCTCCCAAGCTTATTTGCAAACAATTACCTTGTGAAGTTATTAAAAAAAAGAAATTGTCTTTTTCTAACAGCCTGGTCCCTGTAGCTCTTTGCAAATGTGATAATTATGATTAGAGGAAGCACACTGAAGTATTAGACCTATACTAGGATTTAATTACCAACAGTTTCAAATCAAAGGACAGCTAAAAAAAATTCCACGTGTGGTTTAGCTACACAGGAAAAAAATAATTCCACGTTCACTCCTTTAGTTTTAGTGCAACAGGATTTGTGTGTTGGTTGCTTTGTGCCACAACACACTGAGTGTGAGTGTCACCTTTGGGGTGTCTTCAGGCAGCTCCCCTGGCCTTCCAGCTGAGCCCTGGCACCAGCTGGCTTTCCTTCAGGTGTGTGCACTCGTGTCTGCCCTGTCACACGGCCCTGAAAGGCCTGTCTCAGTGCACAGGCTCCCCAGGTGAAAAACAGCCACAGACTTGATTTAAAATAGACACCACAGCTACAGTTCAAACGGGAGCTATTTCTGGAGACAAGGCTCTTGAGGCTACAGAGTTAACATGGAACTTTCTAAATGGATTTAAACTGTCTGGTAAGGCAATTACAACTGGGGAATTACTACAAAGTCAAATCTTCCCGGAGCCTTGAAAATGCAGATTCTGCCTTCTACTTCACTTTTTACTTAAAAAAAAAAACAAAACAAAAACAAAACCCACAAACTTATCAATTTGGAGATGCATAAAATCCGTAATGAAAGAGGTTGGACATGCTGAAAAAGATGAGTGATTGAGATGGGCCCAATTCCAAAACAGCCCAGGACACTTGGCAGAATAGGTGAAAACAATTTGTTTTTCACTTCTGATCAGAAGCATTTCAATATGCTTTCGGTATGAGAGACTTCCAACGTGGAAAAAGGGGTTCTGAATGCCTTGGGGGTGGTGATGCAAAATCAGTGCCCTGTGTGCTCCCGCTATGATGTCGTTGTGTGCAACTGGGGGGTACAATGGCCAGGGGATTCTTGATCAGGATAAACAGGATTAATGTGAGTTCTGTCAGACAACACTGAAATACAAAAGATATAACCTGCTTCTTAGCACCTGTTTTTCTAATAGTATCTTTTGTTCTAATCTTGGTGCTGATTTCCCCCGGTGTCGCTTTTTCAGTGAGAGTTTCACAGCACCCAAGCACAAAGTGCAGAGCTGTCAGAGCACTGGGAGACCACGAGGGCGAAGAAGGATTTATATTTTCCTTGCTGGTAAGATTTAAGTTTACTTGTGGTGTCTGTGTTTTCTAGAGGGTGGAAATGTGGTTTGAAGTCACTTGGGCAGACAAAGGGGACCTTCCTGTGCTGCTTCTGAGTGTGTGTTCAGACACATGAAGGGGAAGCAGGAGCACTGCTCCCCCCTCCTTTCTCAGCTCCTCCTGCACTTTAAAAGAATGGCAGCTGTCACTGTGTTCTCTGTGGCATTTATCCTGGGTTTTTTGGTAAGGAATGATTTATGAACCCTTCCAAAGCAAGGCCCACTGTCAATCTCGATGAAGGAGTACCTCACTTTTGTGTCCAGACTGGGCTTTTGAGTTAGCTAGGAATCAAATTGTTTAATTCTAGAAATACACACAGGCACACTCTGGGCATCAGTGAAAGTAGAGAGTTAAGGTTTCTCTGCACTAAGGGATTTCTGTACTAACAGTTAAGATTTTGCCAGTATTTAGATGCCTACATTTTATTTCATTCTCATATTAGCAGCTAAATACTTTCAAATTTTGATACCCTTATTTCTGTCATTGTGCATTACTGGAATCCCTTGTGCTTCTC
Source organism: Lepidothrix coronata (assembly GCF_001604755.1). Lineage (NCBI taxonomy): Eukaryota > Metazoa > Chordata > Aves > Passeriformes > Pipridae > Lepidothrix > Lepidothrix coronata. The sequence goes on along the minus strand of NW_016690312.1, from coordinate 2,140,479 downwards.
TGAGATCTGAATTTTTTTCGCTTAATTAAATCAGCATATTAAGGGACTTGGTCAGAGTCAATAACTATCTGGGAGGAGGTATTTGGCTTCTTAGTCTAGGAGACAAAAGATACAATGAGATTCAATGGCTGTATGTCAAAACTCAGGAAGTTTAGTTGAGGAATAAGGTGATTTTTATTTTTCAGAAAAGTTAAGTAACAATTGAATTAATTTACTAATAATTTAGTGCATTCTATGTCAGTTTTATTTGGGTTTTCAGTTGTTTTGGTTTTGGGTTGGTTTTTTTTTTAGATTGAACAGTTTTTAAGGATTTTGAAACCCCAACTATAAAAAGGGATTCATTGAAGGAATCCTATGATCTCTCAATCAGATGTTGCTACATCGTGTCTGGGCTTTGTAATTTCTGAATTTATAGGTGCCATTCATTTTAGTGGCTGAAGAACTGACTTTTAAGGCCCCAGCCTTTTAAAGCATGTAGGTACATGAACTGAGAGGGACCTCAAGACCTGGGATTAAGTTGTTTATCTGCATGTATTTGTAACAATTAATACTGTTGAGATGAAACTTGGTGTGTGTTAAGAGAGTGTCGGTAACAACTTGGTGAAAATTAACTTGTAGCTGTTTATTAAAATGTTCTCCCTGAAGCATTGTGTTGGTTGCTGTGTGAGGGGGACGCCTGGACCAGATGGACTTTGGTCTGAGTGTGACACAGTGTTCAGTTCAGCTCTGCAGCTTCTGTCCAGCACATCTGTCAGGGAACACACCCAGAAGAGGGCTTGCATTAGATGATTTGGGTTTTGGTTTTATATCCACCCATTTTGCTTTGGTAGTAACCCTTTCCCTTGTTAGGAAAATGATACTATTTGTGTAAGAAATTGTCAGGTTAAAATAGTATTTATAAACCAGCAAAACAATAGCCTGTTCCATGCTCTTGGGAATAACTGGAATAATATAAATGTTAACTTTGATTTAGAGCATAACTGGGAAATACTGTTCCTGAAAGTTATGTGCAGCTGAATAGAAACTGGTGCATTTTGGAAGTAACTTCAACTTTTCAGCTTTCCTTTTTGGAGAAGGAATACTGAACATTCTGTAGTGGTGCTGTCCTCTAACACAGAAACCTGTTAGTTCAGAGTTTAATTTGTAGTAAATCCATTTTATGAGACTCAAAAACAAGCATTCAAACAAAAAAAACTTCAGTGAATGCAGGTCTCTTTTTGAGTGTTATTTCCCCAATAGCCAGAAATGTTGCCAATAATAATTCTGGATGTCTTCTACAATCACTCACTTGTAATAGGAAACACAGAGTGGTTTGGGTTGGAAGGGACCTTAAAGCTCATCTCATTCCACCCCCTGCCATGGGCAGGGACACCTTCCACTGGCCCAGGTTGCTCCAAGCCCCGTCCAACCTGGCCTTGGACACTTCCAGGGCTGGGGCAGCCACAGCTTCTCTGGGCAACCTGTGCCAGGGCTTCAACATCCTCACAGGGCAGGATTCTTCCCAGTCTCTAACCTAACCAGGCACAGAGGTGATACTGATTTAGGCTTAACAATGTGTGAAAAGCATAGGATCAGTTCTGGGTTTTAGGTATAAATCAAGCAGTTTTGTCTCAGCAGCATTTTAGAATTTGTAGATCAGTGTACAGAGTAGTTCCTGCCTGGCTGAATTGCATTATTGGACATCCCCCTTACCCTGCCCTGTCGTGTTTTCCTCCAGGAGAGCAGCCACCACAGGAAAACCAGCACCACAAGCTCTGTATTAACACTGCCACCACACATCCCCAGGGGACCGTTCAGCTGAATGAAGGTTGATAACTGAGCTGGCAAGAGGCTCAGTGGTTGGAATAAAAACAGCATCAGCTTTTCAGATCATACCCTTCTCTAATGTAATTAAATTCTGAGTCATAGACCTGGAGTGAGGCACGATTCCAAGCAGTGCTTCCTGAAGGTCAGCTGGAGAGCACTGTGTTTCAGCAAGTGCAGTCTAGAGAGATGCAAGTTCCCTGGTTAGGTTTGCATCTGAAGAGCTTCCCAAGGCCTAGCTTAGCTGGGAAATCGCCCATTTAAACAATAAAACATAATAACATACGACACTGCTGCTTAAAGTTATCATATATGGCAGAGTGCACGTGAAATAGGAAGGGAAGTGGTTCAGAGGCTCCATTTGCCAGGTTTTGTTAAGTAATGGTGTCAGTACTCTGGCTTGTCCTATTGCTCTTCTAAAGTAATAAGTTTGATGAATAGCATTCAAAATATCTTTGATTCATCTCCCCATAATTATAGGTGTGGATTTACTATTAAATCTTGACAGTTTTTCCTTTTTTCTCCCCTCTGAAATTCCTGCTTTTGTTATGTTTTATCACTTAGTCACGTCCAACGCAGAGGAAGGAATTCCTGTCTCTCCCACTGGGTGAGAGAATCCAACTGATCATCAGGATTCGAGGTGTGGCCTCACCAGTGCCAAGTTCAGAGGGATAATCACTTCCTAGTTCTACTGATCATGATATATCCAGTATATATATATCATGATACATCATCTCTTCATACAACATCTTATTCTTTTCCATAAATACCAGGTCCTTCAAAACAGGCTTATCCCTGCAAGCTAATTCCCATCTTTGACATGGGCACAAAACAATGAGAGTACAGCCTTCATCAAAATATGTCTCTATGCGTTCCATGTCCCCTTCAATTGAAGGTATTTAACTATGTACAGTAAAGATTTAAGGTTGACAGTTCTCTGTGCCAAGAGAAACAGTTGTTTAACAGCAGGGCTACTCTTTTTACTCTTAATACAGGTTCCCTAAAACCTATATAGTTAATAATTGGATCTTAGGTAAACCTGGAAGTTATCAACACTTCTTTTTGCTTGGAAATAGAAAGAGAAATTTGTATTTTATGAGGTAGAAATATTCTGAAATAAGTGTCATTTTGACACTTTCATTGAAAATCAAACATTTTGGGATCCCTGAACTAGAAATAATTACTTTTTACTGAAATAGCATGGACCTTTAAAAATTGATCCAACATATTTCAGGTGTCCAGGTCCTAAGGAACTTTAATGATATTTAGGATTCGTTTGATATTTATGAAAACTTATTTGGTTTCTGGATAAATGGGTTGATTTTTTCGTAGGTGTTGAGCAATTGATAGCTCTTCAGGTAAGACCTTAACAGTGTGTCTCATAACTCAGCTCTCCTAAAACTATTAATTTCAGTACATGGATCCTGGGGATTTCTGTAAAGTGGGATGGTCTGGGGGAATGTTCATGAACAAACTGAACAAGAATAACTTGGATGTGACTGTCTGAGTAAGAGATAAGACTGATACTTGTGTCACTTGCAGAAAGTGATTTACAGGTTAAAGAGAAAAAGCTTGTAACAACATGTGAAGAAGCTGCAGTCAATTAGGAGCTGCTTAGAAACTTGATGGTGAAGATTTACTGTAATCTTTCAGAACTGCCTAATTTCTTTACGAATAATCTGGTTGCCTCTGACAGTTGTCTGTTGTATCCTCAGGTAAATATTTTAAATTAAATTAGACTTAGATTCTCATACAATTGTCTTTTTTGCAATGTTTGTCTCAGCTTCCGTGGGTGTTGGGACTTTATAGATGTGGTGGGCAGGGAAAATACAGTTTTTCATTCGTAGCTTCACTGGGAACCATTGAGAGTCTCTGCCAGAAGTTCCAATGTTCTTACTGTCATTCTGTCGTATCTTTGTCCATGATCACGTGGTGTTTTCCCCCATTTAACGTCTCTAAGGAAGAGTTCACCAAATAAATTGTTCAGCATAGACTAACCAGCATGGTAGGAGTCTGCTGAGTACTTTAATTGACATCCATTAAAAGTGCAAAGCTGTTCTGCTGTGATCAGACACCCTGAGATGCACCTACAAAGGATCTTGATTCCATAGGTAATGAAAAATTAAGCAAGTTTTGACCAAACCTTGGGAACATAACTCAGCAGTTAGCGATGGAGACCCAATTAAAATACTTTCCATGTACTTGTTTTTAAATATTCATGCTATTGAACCATTCCCACCTAATGCATAAATGACAACATAATATCCGACTGTATCAGTTGGTGGAAGCCATTTTAAATAGCAGTTTGGAAAACAGAGATGGATTTTAATTTGCAATGCCAGTTGAGCTGTAATAAAAACTAGTATTCCAGCTGTGAAAAAAAAAAAAAAAAATAAAACACAGCTTGGTTTAGAGTTATTTACTGATATCTAAGAATTTTTTTTTTTCCTAAGCCATACAATGGAACCATTTGGTCATTATTCCTTTCCAGAACCATTTGTATCAGGTGCCCTTCCCGCCCCTAATTTCTGGAATCAAACTCCTGAGAAAATACACGTTAAAATATTATGATAATTCTTAAGTGTTCATTGATTACAGAATTGAATTTCCTGTTGGAAATGTTACTGTTCAGTGTTAATATAGCTGTTGACTTGTTTTTATGGACTGTGATGAGCTTCTGTTGACTTTGAGATAAATCCTATACTGCTGTCTTTGAATGATTTCCATGTGTTGGCATTGTTGCTGTCTCCTGGAGTGTTATTAGGATTCTTGCAACTTTGATTTCTGTTTGTTTATCCTTCTCAGAATATCAGCTGCTAAAGTCATGGTATTTTGTGAAAGTTTTTGTGCTTTTTCTTTAATACTGAAATTCCCAGTTGTGTGACAGAATAGTCTGCAAGTAAGGGCCAAGCACATCCTTGAAATCTCTTCAGAAAATCCAAACAAACAAAAAATTCCAAGCTCTTCCTGATATTAAGTTGGCACAAGGAGAAGACAGGATCACCTGGTCTAAAGCAAGCCTGGAGGAACAGTTCTTGGTGCATTCCAGTGAGCATGAGGCATTGTCACTACCACAGTGACCTTTCTGCCCTGCTTTATGGCTTTATTTAAAACATACAACATTATGATCCCCGAAAAGATTCATCTGTAGCTAAACATAAGCTCCCATGATCAAAATTTTCATTGCCCTGGGAAGGGTTAGATAAAATACTTTGATTATTTGGGTGAAGGAATTCAATTTTCTTGCTTTTTAGTTAGTTTTTTGTTTGTTTGTATCGGCGTAGTCTTACTGGAGTTCAAACAATGACTGTGTTATAAACCAAGCACTCAGGGGCCTGAAAGTCTGCAAATGAAAAGCAGAGCAGCAAAGTTTCCAGAGAGGACAATTTGTAGAACTCATAAGCCTGCAGTGCTTTAACAAAAGAGTAAAGTTCAGAAAATAAATGGGACTAGCTTCAAAGAAATTAGGATTAGATGTCTGAAATACGGGGACAAACAAGGGAAAAACATGCATGGTGTTGGAAATCAGGCTTTTATGAGGATAGGAGAGTGATAGACACCAAGAAGAGAAAATAGCTGGGGTGCATTGGGAAGAGTGTGACCAGGAGGTGAGAGAGGAGATCCTGCCCCTCTACTCAGCCCTAGTGAGGCCACAGCTGGAGTGTTGTGTTCAATTCTGGTCTCCACAGATCAAGAAAGACAAGGAGCTACTGAAGCAGGTCCAATGGAGCCCACAGAGATGGTGAGGGGTCTGGAGCATCCCTCTGATGAGGAGAGACTGAGGGAGCCAGCCTAGTTAATTTGGAGAAGAGAAGACTGAGAGTGGATCTCATTAATCCATATAAATATCTCAAAGGTGGGTGTCAGAGGATGGTGCCAGACACTTTTCAGTGGTGCCCAGCAACAGGATAAGGACCAACGGCCATAAACTAAAACATAAGAAGTTCCACATCTACATGAGGAAGAACTTCTTTCCATGGAAAGCACTGGAAGAGCTGCCCAGGGAGGCCCTGGAGTCTCCCTCTCTGGAGACATTCCAAACCCACCTGGACACATTCCGGTGTCACCTGCTCCAGGTGACTCTGCCTGGGCAGGAGGTTGAACTGGATGATCCCTGGAGGTCCCTTCAAATCCTAATAATTCTGTAATTCTGTGACTCAGTGCAGGAAATCACATTAATTGTGTCTACCTGAGATTCAAGGTTTCTTATTTTAACTAAAATGTTTAGAATGGTCACAGTTTTCACTCTAAACAGCTCAAGTAAAGTGCAAGACTGCAGAAAATATTTCAGTGATGAATGGAGAAGCTGCAAGTAAATGTCTGAATTATAGCCTCCTTAATTTGTAATGACATCAGGAAGGTTTGACACGAGCCACTGTCATCTGAACTGCGTGTGTGTTAAACAGATGAAGAGCACAACAGTAACTTGGCGTGCTCAGGGATTGTCTGGGAGGAGGGAGGATTATGGGGAAAGGTTGAGTTGCAGTACAGGCTCTGTAAAACCCAGAAATAGTTTGGAAGTTTCCAGCCTACTGTAGTGAAATTGAGAGTGCATCTTGTGAAGGGCAGAAAGGTTAAAAAAAAAAAAATCCCCTGAGAAAAGAGTTTTGAAGAATAAAACTTGTATAAAGTGTGAAGGATTTCAGTTCCGCCCCACAAGCAACTGTAAGAGGCTGTTGGTTTTCTCAAGGGTATTTTCTTGTATTTCAATTTATTTGCCTTTTCAAAAAAAAAAAAAAAAATGGGTAATGAAGCATGTATAAAGTGTGAAGGATTTCAGTTCCGCCCCACAAGCAACTGTAAGAGGCTGTTGGTTTTCTCAAGGGTATTTTCTTGTATTTCAATTTATTTGCCTTTTCAAAAAAAAAAAAAAAAAATGGGTAATGAAGCATTTTGCACTAATGCACATCAGGTAAGCAGAGTCCTCACTGCTCCAACGTGTCTCAGAGGTGTGTCCTGGTGTGCTGTCCAGGCCCAGAGCCCAGGGCACTTTATCTCACAAGCAGGAGCCAGGGTCAGCTGGTCCTTTTAGGAGCCCAGCCCTGAAGCAGGGGAGAGGTAATGGCTGCCCCTGGATCTGGGGACTGTTTGGAAGGGGGTCACTGTTCCATATGTGTCAACCCTGTTTGGAGGGCACCTAAAGAGCCCTCCGGTAAAAAGGCTGAAGGGTAATGACTACTGTCTGTAGACATGATGAGAACTTCTTTGCCTCAGTTTCCCTTCCTTTTGAAATCATAAATCTCAGTGCTGAGTGTTTCTTTTGGGAAGAGACTGAGAGCAACCCTTGAACAGTAGGAAAAACAAATAAGAGAGTGAAAAGCCGGAAATTATGACTTGGATGCCAAGATATAGGAAAGATGAAGAAAACACAAGCCTAATTCCCTTCCATCTTTTTACAGGACTCTAACATAAAATACCCATCTTCTGGGAAGGTACTTGCTCATGTACATTCACTGCTAACACTGACTTACCATCCGTCACTATCACCTCTCTCGTTTCTGCCTGAAACCTTTTGATATTCCAGGAGAAACTTTTCTGAATTGGAGCTGCTCGCCTTGCTGCCTCCGGGGCTGGATTTCTGTCACTCTCAGTTAAAAGCTGGTGCCATGGCATTTTTGCAGAGGGCAACAGTATTGCTGCTATGCAGATCACTTAATTATTCCGAGTGTTATGAGTGCAAGTCTCTGAAGATGACAGTGTAATGCAGGGAAAGCTGAAATGAGAGGTAATGGAAGGTAATGAAAAAGTCAGAGGTAGACAAGATGATCCTGGGATGTGAGGTCAAACAAAACAAAACACTTAATAAAGGACTGTGGAGCTGGAATTAGCCAGTATTGCTGAATGGGCCACCAGTGTCACCAAAGCAATATAGTCCCTTGGAGGGGGGGATGTGGAGTGTCAGTGCAGTGCAGAGCTGCCGCCTCACACTCCCTGCAGCTGCTCAGAAGCAACAGTGCACCTCCTGGAAAACATTTCTCCTGCTGGGAGTGAAAGGAAAGATGAAACTTCTTGAGGAAAGTGACAAAACAGAAGATTCAGCCTCCCCCCCCCCAAAAAAAAACAGGTTGTCTCAAAATTACAGGCTTTCCTGAAGGAAGGATGCGACCAGAGGCATGGACAGCTCCATGATATCTTTTGCCCCCAAATGAAAATTAGATGCTTTTACAGAAAAGAAATAAAATTTACCTGATCATTCAGATCCAGGACCAAACTATTCATTATCAGAATTTTACTTAGTGCCCAGGACTAGAATATTGAATTTACAGGGAAGAGACTATAGAAAACCCTACCATACTGAATTTCTTCTGAACCTCCCTGCCAGGGAACTTTTTGGTGTCAATTATTGTATTTATCACCTGAATTGAGAAGAAGCAGAGGTATCTTTTTGGCTTAGACCATGACTGTTCTGTGTTAGGTATTTTACAAACAAAAATTACCAAGACGCTCCCTGTCCTAAATCACTTTTAAACAGATAACAGATGGATAAAGGCAGATGGCAGAGGAAAAAAAATTGTGACTAGGTTCTGATCAAGAATTTTCTCATCAAACCCATGGTGATTGATAAGCTCTCCTTCAAACAATTTGGATTTGACAGTCTTGACAAAAGTTTTGATGAAAAGTAAAGAAGAAAATTTCCAGTTAAGGTAAGGGGACCAGCAGAGAATAATAATGACATTGTCAATTAAGTGGGCTGTGGCAGATCAAAGTTCGAGTGTTTTCCCTGAATTAGGTGTGATTAAAATCAGGCTTTCATATTTTGTGTGTGACTACTACCCCTTAATTTAGTCTGGAAGTTTTGACTTAATCTGCCTGTTTTAAATACACACACATGCAAAGGTACAGGGACACACACACACACATTCCACACAGGAATGAAAAACCTCAGATTTGTCTCACTGTACAACAAGACTCAAGTTTTCATGAGGAAACCACTCCCATTTCACACATAACATGGAAAAGAAGGATGCAGAAAGGGAAGGTGTAGAAATCAATCACCTGAAAGGCAAATATTTAAGCTTCAGTCTGTGATTTGGCTCAAACTGGTGTAAATTGTAGCTCACCCAACTGCAATGGAGACGTTCCAGTTTAAATCCCCAGCTCTTGGGGTCCACACTTCAATTCCTTCCAAAACTTTGGGCAGTGGGTTGGACTTGTAGTGATCCCTCACAGAGGAATGGGCCGTGCAAGGGAATTCCTTCCGGATTGCTGCTCTCAGAAGGGCAGGACACTCCCTTCTGAGCTCTTTTCCTTCACCTTCTCACCTCAAAAGAACGTTACATTCCCCTCAGCAAAGGGTCTTCAGCAGCCTCCCGAGTGCCCCTCACTGACAGCACTGCACCGTGAGAGGAGGGCCCAGAAATGGGAAAAAACACTGTGAGCCATAGAATAATTTACCTTTCCATTTAAAACTGTGTAAGAAAGGTGTTTTTTGCAACCTTCAGAGAGTGAAATCTCCGATGAACTGCTATCAGACACGCAGTAAAAATGTTAGGTTTATGCGAAATAACCCCTCAAATAACTGTAATAACAATAAAACAACTTTATTTTTAGGAAGTTTGCCATACACCTCAAAGCAATGGAAAAACAAACAGGGGTCTTATCCCCTACAATTATCCCAAAGTAAAGTTATTTTAAGGCAAATTTTAGGGAGGAAATTTTATTTGCATATAAATGTACATCTTCTTAAGCACTAAATTGGCAATATCAAAGCTAATTGAGGGTAAGTACTAATTGTAAGTCTGATTTGCATAGTTTAACAGTGGAACAGTGTAAATATATATTAAGATGCAAAATACAATAGGAATTTTAATTCAGTACCAGTATCCCTTGCATTGGTGTGTGGATATAATCGATTATTGTATCTCTGTCCCTCCTGTTTTGATATATTACAACATTTTATGTAAGATTAGTTTTAATACATTGAAGCTCCCATTAAATAGTTTGACTCTTACACATTGTGATTTTTTATTTGGATGATACCAAATATTTCATGGCTTAGATTAATTAAATTTCTCACATCTTTATTGTGTTCAATGTTTTATTGACTTAAAAATGCTGCTTGAATTTACTTTGCTGGCAATTTCACCATGAACAGTCATGCACAAACCTGTGGAAGTTTAATTCAGGCTTTGAATGAGATTGTTTGGAACAAGAGGTTGGTTTTTTTTAGAGAAATCCATTTTTATGATTTTCAGACTAAATATCTGTCAGAAAACAAGTTTCACCTCGTCATACCTCTGATTTAATTCAGTTTTTTAAAGGATTTTGATTTGATGAGAAACTTCTTTTATTTCTTAAAGATTGAGTTATTGAATTTTGAAGAGTACAAAAAATATTCTTATTGCAATTAAAAAAAACAACAAAACAAAGCCCCTCAGCCTTTATTTGAATTTAATTATCCCAGTAAGAAAATCTTTAATTTTAACATTTCCTTTTAAGGATGGAAATCTGTTTCCCTAATTTAGAAGTATGTCTTGAGAAGTAAATTAAAACCACCATCGGTGCACAGAAAGAGGCACGTAATGAGAACTTTGGACATTTTTCCTATATTCTCTAAGTTTTAAAGTGTTATTTATTTCCTCAATATAAGGTTGAGAATGGGAATAATATAACATCATCTTTTCTCCAGTGCAGCCATTTAAAATTTGTTAGCAGGTTACGTTCTATATAAATATTTAAGAGAAAAAAGAAGAAAAACTTCTTGTGTTGACTATGAGATGTTTAGTGACAACACAGAAAACAAAACAAAATAAAACAAAACCAAAACAAAAAAGCCCAACCCCAAACAAACAAAAAACCCACAAAACCCCTTCAGAATCAACCAACAAAACAAAAAAAACCCAAATCAAATGAAAAAAACCTCAGCCAAGCACTTAAAAAGCAAAGTTTAAGTCCTCAAAAATAGAGGATTTGGATTTTTGGAAGGGGTTAATCATGAAAACTCCTCGAGAAAGGGAGGTGGATTATAAAGGGAGTCTCAACTGACCTGTTCTCTCTCCACCTCCTCGGGTCTCTTTTGCTGCCCCATTTTGTCCATTCAGATTCCTTCTGGCCCTAAAACCTGCCTCTCTCTTTATTCATCCTGCCTATGTTGTTTTGAGAATTTAAATCCCTGTAAATTGCCCCAAATATCATTTATCTTACTTGTAATCGTGAAAATCAGACAATATTAATAAGAATAATTCGTAATAAATAATATTTATTCTGCCTCTGGAGAACCTTCTTCACCACCTCTTATGCTGGACTGTTTTTCTTAGTGTTTAGCCAATTTTTTTCCCCTAAATTTGTGGCTAAGAGCCCTGAGGTTTAATGTCTCATTGTCTTTCACCTAGGACTTACCTAGGGTGGCACATTTTGTGCATAAAAAAATTGCCTGAACTGTCACAGGATCAACCCTTTTTCTATTTCAGTTAAAAAGAAAAATGATAAAAATGCATTTCTGTTAAAGCTGAAGTTTTAGCCAGTGTATTTGGAATAAAACCAAAATCGTTATGATAGTTTGCCTTTGCCTTTGTGGCAGTATAAGAAGGATTAATACCCTGTCTGAGCACACTGGATGATAATAAAATAGAATAATTAAAATCACTTCAACACATTGTAGATAAACCTTTGAAAATAAGTAAAAATTCGGTCTTAAGTATCAGAATAATTGGAAACAGTGAGTACCAGTAAGTTTTCCTAAGAAAAGCTACTTTCTGAAATGCTCATTATCAGGGTGTAACAGAAGCAAATGTTGCATTGCCAGAGATAATATGTACAGAGGGACGAGAAATTGGAAAGGTGGAAAGTCTGCAGAAGGTCAGGAGAGGGGGGAAAGATGATCCATCCATCATTTCTGCCACAGTGCACCTCCCTTTTTGTTGAGAGAATCGTGTGACCCAAGAACAATGAGAACAAAATTGCTCTGCTCTGCTATTTGCAGTGTCTCAGCATCACCCTGGAAGTGTTTCTGATCACGAGCAGATCGCGTTTTAGAAGTGCTCATTGTCACAGGAAACAGGACCCCGGTGATTTAGTGCAGGGCACTGAACATTTCTATTTCTGGCAGAGAGGAAATTGCTAAAAAAAAAAAAAAAAAAAAGTATTTTATTTACTACGAAATGAAATAATAAAAGAACAACAACAAAAAAAAGAAATATGCAGGGTCATCTCTTTAGCCAGTGGGTGTCTGTTATTCATCAAGTCAGAATTTGATAGTAAATCCTTTTTGTAGGTTTTTTTAAGTAGCCCCAGCAGACACAAACAGCAAAGAAGTACCTGGGCACTTCAGGTGGTGGAGCCATGAGGATGGCAGTGCACCTGGAAAATTCATATGCCGTCTCAGTCTGGAGGTGCCAGATTGTGAACGTGGAATGTTTGAAAGAAAATGTGTTATGGTGCTACTATAGATGTGAAAAAATGGGTTTGTAAAATGTATGGGTTTGTAAAACAGTAAAGAAATTAGAGCACAGTTTCTTTTTTAAAACAAATTTTATACAGAAAATCTAAGAATCTGAGCAGCCTCTTGTTTTGATAGGGAAAATTTGTATACATGGCACATAGTATATTAAAAGTCATAAATAGCATAACTGCTGATCATAATTAATATTAAAAGACACAAACAGATCTAAGAACTCGAATTAATCTGCTTTTCTAAGTGCTGGAAGTTGCTCTGTGCTTAATTAAGGGGTAGAATAATCTTGTCTTTATGGCTATGCTGGAGCTGGATAGGTATTCAAGTCCTGATTCTACCACATGCTTCCTTTATGATGTTACTCAGAATGCTTTTATGTTTTGGGGTTTTTTTTGTATTTGAAAACTGGACATAAGAGTTCCTTCCCTCACAAGAGCAAATACTGTATCTTACGCTAATTTTACAGTGAACATTTTGGAGTAAAGCAATTTTATTTTCACTGTATGTGGAACTGGGGAGACAAGGCTTTTTGAATATTGGCCAATATTATAAAAGAAATAAAATTGGAAAGATGAAATAAAAAAGTGTAGAAGCTCAGCAAACAGTTGAAGGAGAAGCCTGTTCAGAAAGCTGATAAAACATATCATAGCAGGGAAGGCAAGAAAATGCCAAATTGTTTAACTTTTGAAAAAAGAGACAACTTTACCTTGTCTTGATGTCCAAGGATTTTCTGATGGCTCTTTAATTCGTAAAAAAGAGGTAGGGAGATGCAGTGAGTGGAAGCCAAAACTAGAGCCTTTCAGAATGGAAATAAAGGGGCTGTTTTAAAAGGCCAGCAAGGCAATCAGTACAGACAGATCAGAATTTCTATCAGCTGTAATCTTTTAATGAAGCCTAAACAATGTTCTGAAAGAGATTTTATAGCTCAGCAGAAGTGACAGACTTGATGCAAACATTACGTGTCTGCATCGTGAAGAAGGTCAGTCTGGACTGTCCCAATGGCTCACTTTGGCCTTGCAATCCATAAATCTCTGAATTAATGTTTGGGAGTGATGCTGATACCACAATGATGGGGGCACAGAAACCTGTGAGTTGTGTTAAATTACTACAGGTCTTGGAGACGGGGAGGAAGAGAGAACACTTCCAGAAAGCTCTCTATGAACAGATCATTGCAGGATTTTTCACAAGTTAATTCTGTGAAGGGCATCTTATGTTCTGTAATGACAAGTTCTTGTGCATGACTGTGAATCCATCTGCTTTGTTCTGCGGGTTAGCTGACGAGGGAAAATTGGATTTGTTGCTACAGGAGGTTATGTCTTAAATGAGTGGTACAAAAATAGGTCACCAAACTGAGAACCAAGCTTGCTGTTTATTTATTTTATTTATTTATTTATTTATTTTAATCACCCCAGATTACTTATTTGCAAAGTATAAACTATGTAGCTCACAGATTTTGTCACATTTACCAATAATTTCAAAGAAAAGGAAAAATGGTTGTCAGCGCTCGGTGTCCTGGATGGAGATGGGGGGAACAGCCTTTTTCCTGATGGCCAGGAGCTCAGCTGTCGCAGAATTCATCGGGAATATGACAAGTCTGGAAGAATTTCAGTTCCAGTTTCTAACCTTCCAGGGAAATGACCCACCCGGGACACTCCAGTAGTGCAGAAGCAGAACCAGCTCCAGGTGAGCTTTCTGAATTTCTGGTCCTCACTGTTGGTTTTGGTATTAGTGGGTATTTGGGAAGAGTAACTGAAAGTCTTTCCCTAAGTAGACCATTTTCTCCTGGAAGTAGAGATAACTTTGGGTTTCCTGTGCTCCTGTGTGCCTTAGCCATGCATGATTATACATATAATTGGATAAGTAGCTTCTCTGGAAATACTGGGAATCTTAGTCTTCTATTTCTTTTCTTTCTTTTTTTTTTTTTTTAAGCTTTTCTTAAGTTATTGCTCCACTACTTTATTTTAGGAACAGAATGTTTCACACAGGGTGAAAATGATTTGTTGAGTTATTTTTCTATGTCCATTAGAAAAAGACACATTATTTAAAATCCATTTCATCCAAAAGAATACATTGTTTCTTTCTTTCTTTATTATTTATTTTTTATTTGTTTGCTGACCTGAAAATATTTTTATGGTTCTGTGCATTCTTTGGCATTGTGATAATGGACATAGTCAAATTGCTGTTAAAATTCAAGAATGTGATTAGTCCTTGTGCCTATAGAGACACTGACTTTACTGGGATTATTTATGTGTTTAAGTATCTCACTAAACTGAGCAGAACAGGCTGGAGTTGATTTTGGTATTGTGTTATGCTGAGATAACCACTGATCTGAGTGAAAATAGTGTATCAGTGTAATTAATCATATCCATAATATTTCATTTTTCTAAAGGAGGTACGTGGCAGAATTAATGTCTCTTCATCTCACCCCTCTGAGCGGCACAGTTTAACATACAACCAGGGGAAAAAAAATAAATGCCTCTGTCTGAGTTTTTGACTGCTTGAAGCCCTTGCACCATGAAGGTCACATGCACCTTCATTCATCCCTTATCTTCTGACATTTTTCAAGGCATACGTTGTGTTCTGTTCCTGCCTGGGGCATCAGATGTCCTTAGCACATCTTTCAGGACAATACACGACTCTTTTCTCTGCCTTGGTTCTGTCACATGCTCTGCACTGCAGCCTGAGAGGAGGCTGAAAGCTCAGGGAAACCCGTGGCCAAAATAAATCAGGCACTTTTCACATGGATCTTCCTTTCTCTCGTCCTGGGCTGCACATTTTCTTCTCTCGTTTCCCATCCGTTGGAATTATTTTAAATCTCACTGTTTGTAGAAGGGAAACACCCAAACCACAACACAAACATGTAAGCTAGAGTGCACTTTGCAAAAAGGTTTGGGTGACTAATGCTCATCTGTGGAGTACAAGTGACTGACTTGTCCACAGTTTAAAAAAGGACAAAAAAATAGGTCAAACACGACGTTTGTTCCACTCCGAGTTCTCGGTAATATTAATGTTGATAGTTGAACTACAATTTTAAACGAAACCTGATTTAAAACATAACATTGAAATAGGTAGGGTTGTTGAAAATACTTAAAATGTTTTCAGAAAAAGGTTTGTTTTCTTGAACGCCTTTCCCACAACCTCAAGTTTTAGGGAAGTTGAATCTGTGCTTGTTTGGGTGGGCTGACTTTGCTGTGGGTGGAAGGAAGATTGTGTGTACGTGCTGCAGCAGGTCAACAAGAACTGAAGGAGTCGAATTGCTACCAAAAGCCACTTCGATTACTTTAAACAACAGACCTCAAACTATGAAAATTGGAGACTCTGCTATTTTTAGGAAATAATTTTTCCCTCCAACTCTTATGTGTACACTATACTTTTTAACATACCCTCACTAACATGCACACAGACATTGTTATTGTCCTTGTGTACTTCAGAATACATTACTTAGGCAGCTTATAACAGATGTAAAATCTAGGCAAGATACTACATTATTCATTCGAGTCAGTTTGAGTTATTGATTATGGCATTTTGAGGTATTTCTGCACTTGTTTTTTTTTCCTTCTCCCTCCTAGACTGATAATGTAGAAAATGAAAATGAACAGGGAAAAATAAAAGCAGTCTTGGTTTCATTTTCATTTCTTTGTTAAATTCAATGGCACATTAATGAGGCTTTTGTTTTCCTTGGTAGCATCCCCATTTCCATACCCTGCACATGGTCATCCCTCAGAGCAGCCTGGCTGCACACACCGTGTCAGCCTTGGTTTGATATGAAAGCCCAGAATTTTCATTCATAGAGACACGGCATCTTTTTTCCTTTATAAATGCCAAACTGAATGAAAAATACTCCTCAGAGAATTAGAAAATAATGAATGATTGGCATTTGGTGTACAATTTCTTATTCTAGTGAGATTTTGGCACGCCATTCACTGGGAAATTCAGAGTATTGAATGACATCCACATTTACCAGATGGGCTGTCAAGGCGTACTGTGTGTCAACACCTTTGCAGAATATCACTTGAAGCCTAATTCCTCTTGTTTGTGGGCATCTGGTTTGGTGCTTCTGAAGGAAGTATTGTATATATTTTCTTCCCACTCTCAAACTGTTCATGTTACTAGAACTTGGCTCTGTCTCTTCACCCACAAGGGGTATGTGTGTGTGGGGACAGGGTTTGGGGAAATCCATGGGAGCACACGTGCCTAAATCCATGGGGTTCTCCTGTGCTTGTTCATATGCTGGTACCTTAATGAAATATGGATCTATGGCAACCAGTAACTGACAGGAAGTGGTCCAAAGTCCAGCTGATGGTCAGTTAGGATTATGTTCCTCAGGAGTCGATACTAGATAGTGGGCTACTGTTGTTTTCAGTGTTCAGTTTTGTTCAGTTACGTCTTTGAGATGAAATCCTCAGTAAGCTGGTGGATGACACCAAATGGGTAGGAAGAGTTGATCTGCTTCGTAGCAGAGCAGGGCTGCCACTCAGGAAGATCCGACTAGGATGAAGAAATGGGCTGACAAAAACTTCCGTGGAGTTCAGTAGAGACAAAAGCACCGTTCTGGGCCTGGGATGTAGCAAAAGATGTGCCACAGGAGGTGGGTTATCTAACAGGTGAACAGCTCTGCATGGATAGTTTGGTAACACAGTCCCAAGTGTGTGGGAGAGAGATGGGTACTGATTTTTAGTACTTTGTGAACACTGGTGGCCACTGCGAGGTCATATTAACTATAGGTTGGTGTTCGAAGTGCATAAACGATCCTTAAGTTTTCATCACACCAGCAATTTCCAGCACATTGCAGTTCTGGAAAGAACCACAAAATCAAGTGCAACCGTGTTATTCCAGTGTCTTCCGTGTTCATTGCCACAGGATGGATCACAAATGAATTAGTTTCACCCCTCTGCTGTTACCCTTTCTGTAAGTTTTCTCTGCTGTCTACGCAATACCTTATTTGTTGCGATGTAATCCCTTGGCTTGTTGCTCTGTTCACCACAGCTTGGAGAGCAGATTGAATTCTCCATTTGATGTTTGTTCTTGTCAGCTGTGTTTCTCAGTCTCTGATCATTTTTTTTTTCTCACTTCTGGGTTTTCTCAAATTGATTCGTGTCTCTCCAAGTGTGTTGCCCACAAGTGGACTTAAATTAACTGAGGACTTGTGAGTGCTGGGCTGAGCTCAGAGATTTCTCTCTGTATCCTGCAGGTCATAGTTTTGTTTATAATCCCAGTATGGTGTTTCCCTTTGTGCAACACCTAAGTGGTGATTCATGTTCGTCTTGCAATCCAGTGTAACTCCCAAATCCCTTCCTATAAAACTGCTATCCAACCACTTCATTATGTGGTGATTTATCTAGATTTCTGAATAACAGAATAGCAGAGTGGTGACCACAGCTGCCTGGAATAGGTTTCATTCTTGGCCACAGACCATCTAAATAAATATCTTTAGAAGGTCATACCAGCTGCTTGTTAGGGCAAATAGCCAAGAACTAGGAAAATTCTGAGATGAAATCCTAATTAAACTACTGACTTGCTGCGTGACCTTGGGTGGCTGCACTCTTTGTGCAGCCATGAGCCCCAGACCAAAACCTCTCTGCTGAACTTCTCTCTGAGGAGAGATTAAAAAGCTGTACAAAACAGAACCCGTGTCCATCACCCACAATAACATTCTGTTGGTATTGAACTCCTCACCCAACCCCTGAACCTTGATGGAAAATACATCTGTACCTTCCTATATTCTTGTTCTTATTTGTTTAAATGGGCTTGTAGAAGCATTATGATTAACCCAGATACATCCACACAGGATCACAGACAGCAGGTTTTTGCACATCTGATTACCTACTTTATCATACAGAAGTGTGAACATTTTTTTGGTGCTGCTTGTATAAGGTGATGTGTTTTAAGAGGAAAAGGTTATAGGCTCTGTGTCTGAACTTCAATGCAGAAGTTTTATTGCTCAGTATTTCACTAATAAACACCAATTTCTTGACTTAAGTCATGCTGGACTTAGGCTGTGTGAAGAAGACAGAGTTTGGGGCAGCTGGGAAACATTGGAGATGAATGACCAATGTACTCCCTGGAGCTGTAGTGGGAAAACAAGGGGGGGATGTGGTTACCAAAGTGAAAAATCAAAGCTCAGATCTTTCCTTGTAGCTTGCCAAGGACCTTGTCTGGCATGTGTTTTAAATACTAAGCATTCATCCAAACCAAGCTGTGTGGTGCCAGTTTGTGGAGCTCCAGTGGATATATTGGGCAGCTGCACTGATAGGAAATCTCTGTGAAGTTTGCAGGGTTCCCAGGCACGGGGGAGCAGCAAATGGAGGCCCAGCTGCCCGTCTGTGACTCCATCCAGCTGCAGCCCTGCAGCGTGGTCCAGCTGATGAAAGCCTCTGGCTTGGTAGCACTAAACTACCCAAGCTTGAGAGAGATATTTGTGTTTGGAGAGCACACAGAGATGCTCCAAATGGTGATGAGCCAATGCAGCTTTAAAGGTCAGACCGTTCTCAGAGCCAAATCCTGCCACACTGGCCTCCCAACACTGCTGCAAGAGTGGCACCTTCTCATTGAGGGTAAGGCTGGTAGCTATGGAAATAAGTGTGCACCCCTGAAATTCAGTTTATTATATGTCCCACAAGGAATTAAAAGGTAAATTAATAAATAAGATGTTCCAGTTTAACAAAATTTCTCGAATGATATAGAAACACAGGGAAGTGAGAACAGAGGAGGAAGATGAAGGCAGGCACTATTCTTTAATCAGGTTTGCAGTTGCCTGAGGTGGTTGTTTGGCTGGTTAATTTTTGTCAGGGGGAGCAATTTTTTTTCCATGTGTTGAATGGTACTTAGTGGTCATTGCCAGGGTGCTGATAAAAGCTATGGGGAACCCACAAAGTTGATAAGGAGGTTGGAACAGCTCCCCTATGGAGACAGACTGAACAAATTGAGGCTGCTCAACCTGGAGAAGAGCAGGTTGTGTGGAGACCTCACAGCACCTTCCAGTGCCTGAAGAGGCTACAGGGAAGATGGAGAGTGACTGTTCATCAGGAACTGGAGAGACAGGACAAGGGGGAAAGGCTTCAAACAGACAGAGGGCAGGGTTAGATGGGATATTAGGAAGAAATTCTTCCCTGTGAGGGTGGGAAGGCCCTGGCACAGGTTGCCCAGAGAAGCTGTGGCTGCCCCATCCCTGGAAGTGTCCAAGGCCAGGTTGGACAGGGCTTGGAGCAACCTGGGCTAGTGGAAGGTGGACTGGCTGAGCTTTAAGGTCCCTTCCAATCCAGGGCATTCCATGATTGCATGCTGAGGAAGGGTGCTCCAGTCTGAGGATGCTCAGCCAATCTTCTGGACAGGAGGTGCTTTCTGGGAGGTGGAAGTGCCTCTTTGATCTACGAGGTTTGTACAATGGTAAGTGTTGCCTTGTATACTGACTGTATAACAAAGTTCATCTATAGAGCAGAAAATTATTAATTGCCCCTTTTCCAAACTATTTCATCCACCAGGTAGAGAGGTCTTACAGAACTCCACAGAAGCATGTGCTATGGATGGTTTCAGCATAATTTTTAGGACAGCAATTAAAGCTTGGTGTTAAAACATTCTTTTGATGCCTATTACACACACTTGTGCAACTGAGCTAATGAAAATGATGTTTCTCTTTGTATTGAAAGAAATTTGTGAAAAATGAAAATTTCCCCTGAAAAGGTTTTTTCACCATCTCAGAATGTGGCTAATGCAGTAGTAACTATTTCTCATCCAGTTCAAGAATCTAATGCTGAATTTTCCATGCTATTAAGCTGAAAACACTTACTTATCAAAATGTTTCTGTCCCTAAATTTAATCTTCATTTTAATTTACAGCAGTAAAATCTGAGACAATTGCAAGCACTTCTAATATTCCTGGAGAATATTAATTCCATCACTCAAAAAACCACGATGGAAAAATCTGGCAAATACTGAGTGTCATTATTTATCATTCTTTTCCATATGTACCACTGAAGAGTTTTCACTGAAGGAGTCAGTTCCTTTCTCAAGGCAGGATTAAGGCCTCGGGAAGCCTCTTGGCCAAACCACAACTTCTAAAGATGTCTATAATATGACTCAAGATAAGAGCATGTGATAATATATCTGTAAGAGCAGGTAACATGCAAAATACTTTAATGACAGATGTAGAGTACAGAGATAGCACACAAATAATGCTGAGGTTCCAGATGGATAAGAGCCAGGCATGCACAGCTCAGAAATTATCCAAGCTAAACACCCAAAGACAGCCTTCCTGCAAATAATGGAGAATTGCTGGGCAAAACATGAATGAGAGAGAATGTTCTCTCTCAGTATTTCATGTAGCCTAAACAAGAATTGAAAAATATTGAGGGATAAGGTGGTTTCTCAGAAAGGTGATTTCCCAATAAAAGTTCTTAGTGCACACCCTTGTAAGAGTCCACTCTTTTCACAAAATTTTCTTGCTGTTCTTGTCAACTATTTACATCTCTAGTTACTTCAACTCAATCACAATAAAAGCATAAACTCCACAGTCAGCTTACACAGATTCAAACATCTAAACTGATCAAAGGACATGAAATTTCAAGGAAGTTGGAGTTTATCATTTTATGCTTTTGGAATCCCAAGTTTCATGAATACCTTGCAGGCAATTCTAGAATCTCATAGTTATTACAAACCCAACAGTAGCTGTGGGTCCTGACTTTGGCTCTGTCTTTTATTTCATTTGGTAATTTTTTAGAATTCAATTTACAGGTTTTGATCACTGTCTGAAAAAGAATCAGCCTCCTGTTTTCTGTGTTAGATATATGAGGCTTAGTAGGTAAAAATATATTAACTGAATGCAGACAAATTGTTTTGCAGCATAAAGGAAACAAAATGCTTTCCAGCTTATGTATACAGTAGGAAATAATATGTTATTCAAGACAATTGCCTTCCCCTTGTTTCAAAAACCTGGCAATGAGGCTGATGTAAACAATGTGTAAAGACAAGTGAATCTCAAACAGAGGCAGGCTTTCTGGAACAGCTATTTGAGCCAGTATGCATAGCAATCAGTCGTCATCTCTCAGGATTTGACCCCTTATATGAACTGTAAAACTATGAAATGCACAATATACACAGAAAAAATAAAAGAGAAAACAGGAGGTCTCGTATAATGAGGGAAAAGACTTGCACTTTGCTAATAGGGATGAGAAGAATGTGCTTTCACTGCAGCTGATCAGTCTGAAATAGTAGTACACCCGATGTTTTCACTGGTTCTTCTGAACAATGTGAAATTCTGAACTCCAGTGGGTGCTCATTGCTCATTGTTTTCCCAAATAGCCACAGACTGCTCTGCCTCAGCCAGCCTCCATGACCACAGATATATTTCAGAGAGAATTTTCAAAACTGTTTATGCTAGCAGCAGCTGATAACTCTGAATAAAACGTGTCAAATTGCTTTCAGGACCAACCACTTCACTCAACCACAGAGGCAAACACTGGAGTCTCTTTGCAGCTCGAAAATTTCCCCATAGAGCACAGCTGTCTTAAGGGCCATGATTTATATCTCAATTCAGTGGCACTGAGGAGTGCCTCTCTTTCTCCACCCCCACAAGGCTTGAAAGCTGATGAGCTAATTTTCTGATCTTTACCCAGGTATTTTGTGTGTGTCTGACCAAAGTCTGGCCCATTAAAGTAAACAGGGCATTGCCCTTTAATAGAATCAAGATTACTTGAAAATCCTCTTGAAAGCCATTGAGAGTAGCAGTTGCTAAACATCCTTCAGCTTCTGACTGAATGAGAATTGGAGGAATATCAAATGAGTTTATTTAGAGATTAAGTAGAGTTTAAATCCAGATGTTATTCTGTCTCTAGTCCAGGATACATAAATAAGACTTGTGTTCCTTTAATTCAGAATTCCTTCTTCAAGGCACCTTTTGAAGTAGGGTCTGTGCTGCCTTGAGAGCTTAGTCCTGTGAGATTAAATTGGGAATGGAACTAAGGAAACTTCTCTTTACACAAGGTCAAAAGTGTAGATAGACATTTTAGTTCATTCTCCTGAAGTGCATGGCCCAGCTCCAAGGACTTGGTTATGTTTAGAGCTGGGCAGATGTGGCAGCTGTTTGGGTTCTTTTGGTTTTCATGTTAGTAAGGGAACCTCCATGAAATTCAGATTTTTAATTTTATTTTTTAAATTAAATTTATTACAAGTTTTATATCAATACAGTACTAAAGTCTCATTTGCTCCTTGGAAAATGGTACAGATTATATTCAGATTATGTGAACACTGTCTCTGAGTCTCATCATAGATAGCAAGTGCAGCAGGTCAGGGGAGAAGGTGTTTGTGCAATAGCTGTTGATTACATTCAGGCCTGGTAACTCTCTGGAACTACATAGGACAGGCACTGAATATGACTGGTGAATTCAGGATCATCCTCATCTGAAGCACAGCAATAAAAAGCACCTCAAAAACTGGCTTTGAGTCCCGCAATTAGCACAAAATAATATTTTAGGGTGTCTCGTGTGCTGCTATAGCTGAGGTTAAAAAGGATTTAGCAATATAAATTCCATTTTCCGTGGGGTTTATGAGTGAGACAACCTGAGTTGTTCCGAGTGGAAAAGGAGCCTGCCAGGTCCTAGTCCACAGCACATATTTCCCATTTTAAAACCAAGAAGAATTAGTATCATGCATATGCAGTTGTGCAAACATGAAGGACCAGACCTTCCCCTGCTTACTAAAAGCACAGGTATATGTTAGAACACGACATTTGCCCTCATGGTTTCATGTGTGTAACAGCAAAGCCAACCAGAAATGGGAATTAAGTTAATTCTGTGAGGGACTGTGCACATTTAAGAGCTCTCATCCTGACCTCCTCTTTTATTAGAGTAAAAAAAACCCTTGTATAACATTTTTATCTGCAGGTAGAATTGTACCTAAGTCCAGGTTCCCATCCTTAAGAAACAGTATTTTATACAGCCTGTCTTTTGGACTCCTTATAGTCTTTTTCTGTCCTAGTGTTCTGATGGGTGCTGAGTATTTCCTACAAGATGTTGAGTGCTTTCAAATCAGTGAAGAGAAAGTAATAATTTTGTGCAAAGACTGCTGCATTTCAGACAAAGTCTGGGACATGATACTTGTCTGTCCCAAAGGCTGGGGTTTTTTATGTTTAATCTAAATGATATAAATATTATACATCTTAAATATATATTTGCACAAGACCCTGAAACCACTCCAGGAATTACCATTACATCTACTCTACGGATTTTAAAGCATTTATAAGTAGGTATTTAGCTTTCAGACTAGAACTGTTCCCTCAGAAACAGTCTGCACATAATACACACTTATAGTACTCCTCTTTAAATGCATTGTTTAACAGGGAGAGACAGGAAATTGTTTCTTCTATGTACAAACATATCATTTACCTAAAAGGCTGTTAAAATATTACTCATTTCTGCCTGAGTGATTTTAGACCTGCAATTAAACCTTGGTCAAGTTGTCATGTGTTCAAAGTCGTGACATCAACACTGTTAGTGTAGTTTCTGTAAAGGGAAATGAGAAAATATGAGAGAGACAATAAAATTTAACTCTATGCTCACTCAGTTACAGGTTAACCCATGACATGGGTTTTCTTGCATCTAAACCTCTAGACAAATATGAAAGCAAATTCTTTAATATACCTCAATATTTTACAATCAATGTTGAAAATGTTTTGTCCACGTTTCTGTGACTGCTGCTACACCCACATTGTCACTTTATGAATTGCTGAGCCCAGCCCTTCTGTTGCAAACAGGGAATTTTATAATCTTTCTCATATAGTTAAGACCCTCACTTTTAAAAACACTGAGGACTATTTTTAGGAGATAGGAAGAGTTAACCATTACTTTATTACTATACATATTCTGTGAGTGACTGTTTTTCTGGCTATGTTATATGTGCAGAGATATTCTACATCAGGAATTTCTGTCAGACTTTTTGTCATCAGGAATATTGGCTTTTCAAAAACAGAGCTTTGAAAGCAAGTCTTTTGGATTGGAAAAGCATTTTCCAGATTTGAATTGCTGCGTGAAAATCAGAGCAGGGATTTGATCCCAGCTCTTTCTCGTTTCAGACCAATGCCGTGATAAGAAAACAAAAGTGGACACTTTTCGTGAGCTTTCCCTTCCCCCCCCCCTTTTAATGGTTTCCTGCTCTTGGTTTCCTAAGATTGCTGTTTCAGGGGGAAGATTTTGAAATCTCAGTGCTCTCTGGGCCACTAAAATATATTTTCCTTTCAAATCTGTTTCTAGTAGTATTTCCTCACTGGAGTCACCCTTTCAGATGCCTCAGATGTGAAACCACTCCAGATCAGTTGAACTGAAGTTGTGACTCACATCTTCCGTGGGATTTTTAAAATGCCCATCGTGGCTGGTGAGAGGTAAATGCCTTGGGATGAGGAAAAAAACCAAAAATGCTCTTTGACCGATGGAATTATCCTAGTAAAAAACCTAGCAAATTATTTTCAGGCAATTTGTACTGATTAGCTCTGAATTATCTCCCTGTGTACAGCATCTCTCACTTAAGTTTGCACCCATGGAGTTTTCAGTTCACTGCAGCTCTGCATTCTCAAAACAATCTAGATGTGTTCAATCTGAGCACCACAGGATCTTCAGTATCTTGCAAACTGCTGAATTCTCCTTCTCCTTTCCCTGGTGACACCACTGCACGAGTTGTTGAATTGGGCAATTTGTTCACTAAAAATAACCAGCTTTTTAGTTATTGCATGAAGTATCCTTGATGGTTTCCTTTAGGTAGCTTATTATTACTTTCTAGGAAGAAATTCTCCCCTGAGAGGGTGGGGAGGCCCTGGCACAGGTTGCCCAGAGAAGCTGTGGCTGCCCCATCCCTGGAAGTGTCCAAGGCCAGGTTGGACAGGGCTTGGAGCCACCTGGGCTAGTGGAAGGTGTCCCTGCCCATGGCAGGGGGTGGGACTGGATGAGCTTTAAGGTCCCCTCCAATTCTGGCCATTCCATGATTATCCCAACATAGGAATTCTGGGATGGTGAGGTGGCTGAACCCTAGGGCTGAAGTGCTTGTCTTCAAAGACAAGAGCTGATGATTTCACTGTAAAACTGCCTTCCCAGTAAAATAACTGCTAAATATAAAAGCATAAAAGTTTTATATAACATTTAGTTCCTGCATATTTTTTTCCCACTATCACTGTTCTAAAACTACTTTCCAGTCCTGAACATATTTCAACCCCCCCATCTTGCCCTTTTTCTAGATCTCTTTTTTATTGAACCATAGTCTAATGTGCTCTTAATAGGCCTCTTAACCTACTTCCCGTTTTCTCCAACCCTTCCCCTAATCCTCCTCTGCCTGGTCTGTGTCCTTTTCTTACCTGCATTATTTATCTGTCATTCACATCCACACCTCTGTGTCTTTTTTTCACTTCAGCTCTTGTTGTACATCTGTCTGTACTTGAACCCCTCCTCCTTCTCCTCTGCATTTGAACACCATACAGCAATTCCTAGAAAGAGAACTCTGTTTCACTCTAGTTACTATTTAGGAAAAGAAATAAATCTAATTCTACATGCAGGTGGACAGTTTGTTTTGACAGCAGCAATTATCTGTAGTATTAATGCATAATAATTATTTGGTATTACTGAAATTAGCAATAAAAACAGTAGTTCAGGCATGACTGTCACATTAGAATACTGCTGTTAAATACTGTTTTAGATATTTCAGGAAAAAGGGGGGAGCTTAGGATTTTATTTTATAACAATGATTTATAGATTTTCTGCAGATTCTGGTTTATTCCTGGAAAATTTGGGATTAAAAGACCACAAAAAAAAGGCCTTTATTCTCTCACATGACTGTGTTGAGTGTGTTTCAGCAGGGGATTGTAATGTGTGGACTGTGATTGTGTAGAACCCATTTGCTGCTAAAGAAAATAACCCACCCAGAGATAGAAGTGTCACTAACGAATTGGGGTGTTTGACATACAGAGCTAGATATTATCTTTAGATAAAACCCATCTAGCTGAGACAGATCTCACTGTATTCATTAACTTTAATCTTTGCCCAAATCTCCTTTTTTTGCCATTTAAATTTGGCACCTTATGCTCAGAAAAATTCCCATTTCATGAGCATTGGAA
The DNA here is from genome assembly GCF_001604755.1 of Lepidothrix coronata. NCBI lineage: Eukaryota > Metazoa > Chordata > Aves > Passeriformes > Pipridae > Lepidothrix > Lepidothrix coronata. The sequence continues at coordinate 2,114,195 of NW_016690312.1, read as the reverse complement.
GTAACATTACCAATATGAAAAAGTGGGTTTTGTACTTTAACAAAAGATTGTTTTACAGCTCATTTCTACAGTGCAAATATTGCATGTAGTGTGAGTGTAACCTTTAAATGTATTCCCATTAATATGGCTTTTTTTTTATTCACCTGACAATCTATCCAAAAGAGAAAATCCTATCAGCATCACTAAACCCTGCTCTAAGGTTTCATTGATCTTAGCCTTAGAACAAGATTATAAAAACAGTGCTACACAGAGATAATGTCTGGAGAATTTTGGCTAATCTCAGCACTCATTTTAGATTAGATCTAGTCATATTCAGACACATATTTCTTCTTGTAGATAACATATGCCTACCAGTGTTTACCCTTAATTAAGATGCAATGACTGCTTTTGTTTCCTTTGGTCCTAACCAAGAATAAGGCCAAGTATATTCATAGACCTTTGATGATAAATGTCGTGTACTCAATGTGTAGCATTCCAGGCTCAGGGTCGATTTTTCCTGATCAGGATTTCTTTCTAACAGCGAAAACCTGGGCAGAGAATCACATCATCCTCCTGCATCCTAATGTTTCAGCCTGCACTCAGGAATTCAGCTCTCTCCTTTATCCTTAACTCCCATTCTACAGAAACTTGTATATCTAAAGAGTATTCAAATAGCTGTTTGTCAGTGAGAGAATCATTTTGGGGGGAAGGACAGCACATAAGAAAAATGGGGAAATTACCATAAAAGTTGAAGGAAAGGTTTCATTTTCACTGTATCAGTTTTCAGGTGTCAGGTTGTAAACAGAGTCTTACAAAGACTTAAGTTAGCAATACAAAGAAACTAGAATTTAGACTCCACTCTTAAAATAATACTATGGATAATATTCTATACCTCTCTACCTGTCATTTGGTTGCCTAACTCATTGTGGATTTTCAAGTTCAGCAAATCCTCAGTTTCCAGGGTGCCTTTTTTTAACACACAGGCACATTTCTCAGACTGTCTAAGTCTTCTCTTCCTCCTAAATAAAGTCATATGCAGTATTATTTTGGGGCATCTTTTATTATATCCCTTTATCCAAAGCATTGCTTTTCATAAGGGAAAACATGAGCCTCCAAGGGTGTAACATTTGTTTACAGCTGGCTCTTTTTGTCTCTGAGAACATTTTGCTTTGCATTATTAGTTAATAGCAAGGGAAAATGGAGAGCAAAATTACTGCTGCATAAACAAACCTGTTACACAAATGCCTTCAACATTCCAAATAATAGTGCCAGAGATTGTGTGATCTATTTATTTTTTGTTTTGCAGGGTCACTTTTGAATAACATATCAGTTGAGCTTTCACAGTTTGCCAGCTGTAGAAATGGCAGAATTATTTAGGGCTCAGTTCTTAAACACGTTAAAGTCGATGATTAAAATCCTCTTGGGTTAGACATTTGCACAATAAGTCCTGGACTGTCAGAGGTTTGTGCTCTGTGGCTAAAAAAGCTACATTTTTTTCAGCAACAAAAGAAATTCTCTCTTCCAGTAAGAAGACTGTTAGAAGACTGAAAAAATATCTTTCTAAAAATGGTCTCAGTGTATGTTCCTTGTATGTCCTAACCTCCAATGGGGTTTGAGAACATTATGCACGTCCTTCTCACATGGATAATGTGATATGAGTAACATGGTACAACTGAAAGCTGCAGTGACAACTGAAGCAGTTGCTCTCTTTCCCAGCGAGTGCTACAATTAAATATTGTTCTGATGAACAGCTAAAGTCATCTCTTTATAGATTTCTGCTTAAATTACAAAAATTTCAGAATAGTGGTCGTTGTTATTATTTTGTATAATTACTTTATGTCTCTAAAGTCATTAATGGCCTATTTTAAAGCACCTGTTCTGACTAATGGTGTGTGAAGTCGGAAGGCAAAGCCAGGATGGGTTTTACTCTGCTCATGTTAAACAATTCATACACTGAAAATACCAGAGAGCCCAATAAACATCTGTGTTTTGCTATACTTAAAGCTGAAATCACCATGGGTTTCTCACCTTTGCTTGCTGCCTTAGCTGCTCTCTTCCCTTTTATTCTTATTTAGTGAAGCACATCAATGTATTTAATTCTTTGCATCTGCTTCAGACTCAGTGCCCAAGGATATCATTATAATTAAACCTGCAATGTATTCCTGTTTTGCATAAGCATGGCTGTGCATCAGTGGGTTTTCTTTTTTCTTTAATTTGACATTATATTTGGTATTGTCTCCAGGAAAGTTATCTGTTCATTTCTTGCAGAAGTTTGCTCGTCTTCAGTCTGAGATTGAGATATTGGACCTTACTCCATTGCTGTGATAATTAACAGTAAACCTCCTAGTGACTTCACACAGGTTCCTAACTCCATATCCATTTTTTTTTTCATTTCACATCTCTATCCATTTATTTGAGATAAGTGAGTAACTTAACCACATTATCCTTTGGTGGGAATGGCTAAACTTCATTCATTTTAACACGGTTCAAATGAGAAATATAAAGATATTAATATTCAATAATCTGCTGTGTTTAGCAGATCATAAATTTTATAGTCAACCTATTGCTTACTTAGCCATGAAATATCCAATGTGTGTTCTCCTAGTCAGGCTTGTTATCCTCACTGAATGGTGAGGCAAGTTTGCATTTAGGACATAGCAGTTATTGGTGTTGCAAAATCTGAGCTGAGGGAACTTTCTGGTTCCCATATCTGGCTCTGTGCTGTATAAACTTGCACAAGCCATGTAACCAGCACTAAAACTTCATAACTGAAGTCAGGAACCTGATTAAATGCTTCTGTGGAATGTCTAAACCCCCAGCAGTCACAGCTAGCCAAGCTTCAAGTCTTTTGTCTCTGTACTAGAATCAATTAATTCCATTTAACAGTCACTGGTTAACCTTGAATGTGTTGGCACAAACTTCAGTTTTCACTTTGCCATCTCTGGAACGGGGACAAAATCTGCACCTGAGAGTTGGCTGCAAAATGGAAAAGAGAAAAAGTCTTTGGGGGATTAGTATCTGGATTTTGTTTTGTGTTTTTAACTACATTTTTTTAAACTGCAGCATACTTACAAAGCACTGATGATGTTTTCCTCCTCTGAAAATGTGCTGTATATTACACATACAGTAAGACCAAAGCTTTTGACAAATGTTTGGCTTTGTGTATATAACATAAAGCTGCTTTCTACCTGCACTGACTGATGCTTTTGGGACACAGTGGATTCATTACACACCGGATAACCTACAGCTCCAAAGGCTGTTCCTGCTTCTTGGATTGCTGGCAGAGCTGTTCCTAGAGAACTGGCCAGCAGCACTGGACTTGCTTCCCAGGCATTCATCAGTTATGTAAGATATGCACCATTTCCTTCTGAAAGTGAAGGGGATTGGAGACTAAAATACTTTATATTTAGAAATTCACTTGTTTTCACTTTGTTTTGGGTGTCACTCTCTAGACAAAGACATTTAGGACTATAATAAATTCAGAAATAGTACTAAGGTTTTTAAAATGTAACCAGTCCATATCCAAGCAAATACATGAATGCATAGGAGCCCTCTGCAGAGTGCAGATGTAGCATGTGCCTTGTCATTTCTGTTGTAGCATGTCAAATTGGAAAAAAAACCCTGGACACAGGAATCATTAGAAAATAATGTTGCCATCATGAAGGAAACTAAAAGTCTTGGCTTTTCTGCATCCCTAAACTGAAAAGTCAAGTTTAGACGCAGAAACTTTTCAATTAAGTAATTAAGCAGCGCCAAATGCTGGGCTGGTTAACATACTTCATTTTTTTCATCCTAATATTTCTATTCACACCCCTTCCTGCATGCATTTGGATGCACAAACACCTAAATACACAGGCTACCCAATGCTGGCACACAGCTCCCCCTCCCCAGTGGCTTTTCCTTTGACACTGTTCTCTGTATAGTTGTGAGCTGGTACATTCCTGCCAGACACAGAGGGGATGAAAATCAGGACATGAGTGTCAGCCTTGTTGTTTCCAGCAATAGAGCCCAGATACTGAAATAACCATCTGGAGAGGCTCTTCAGGGAAAGGTATCCAGGGCCCATCAGTGCTTATTGTGTTTGGAAAAGTTCAGGGGCTTGAGTAGCATAATGCTCAGTGATGTCTGCTCCACTCTAAACATTTTACATTTTCAGAGCAAACTTAATTTATTGTTGACAGTGACAGTCTCTCTGTTTGTTTCCCTGTGTAATCTTTGTCTGATTTCAAGAGTGCCTCTAAACACTGCTGCCATTTCAGCAAACAAGTTATTAGCTCTTTCAAAGGTAAAGACATGAGAGCTCTTTGAAAGGTTAAGTCTTGTGGAAGTGCCTCTTGAAGGCAGAGGCCACTTTTCCTTTCCTTTGAAGATAATCAAAATATGGAGAGTAGCTGGTCTTGAACAAAATGATCAGGGTGGCATAACTAAAGCTTATTGAATTTGTGCCGAGGATCCCAAAAATGGCAGTTTCATTTGTTCCACACAGTTTTATCCTCTAATTCCTAATCACAATGCTGCCTTATTGTGCACAATGAAAAGACTAATTTGACTAAATCCATTCATAAATGACAAAATCAATAGTTCTCCTTTTGAAAGTCACTCGGCATATAGAATATGAGAATTTATGGTTAGTTTACTGCTGCCGTGGATGGGTCTCTCTCTCTGGTAGTAACTGATAAAGCAGCTTTTAAGTCAGACTGTCTCAATAAAGTACTTAAATCCATCTTAATGTACCCCGGGGAAGCGAGTCTGAATTAACCCAGTACCTTAGTTTTGCAACAATAATAAGGTGAAAGGGAGTATACAGCAGGAACTGATTATAATAAGTGATACAAAAGGAGACAGCAACAATGAGACAGAAGTAGAATAGGAACTGGGATTAAGGGATCTCTCACCCAGCCATGTGCAAAAATGTTGAAAATTAATGTTGTATTGTTTAGCTAACAGCTGTCAAGTCATTCAAGTCATTGTAATGTGTGCTATGCTTGCCTTCCTCCCCAGCTCACCAAGAGTGTGTTAGAAATCATATTCTCTTTCTTCTTAAGAATGACAAAGCTAATCCTTCCTTGCATTGCTTTTAAAACAAACTCATAGCAAAGGCTGTCTCTTAAATTTGTCGGTTTGGATGTTAAGGGAGCGTGAAACTTTGATGTTAAACTGGCATTTGATGAATGGGGTTAAAAACCAGTTAGGGCCATATTCCCTCCAGTTGTTGTGCTTGTGTGTAGATGTGAAGGATGCAAACACACCCCTCAGTACTTTTGTGGGGCTGCTGTAATCAGAGAGAACACCCTGTTCCTGACACCAGCTAAATGTGAGATGCGTTCCTCTGAGAACACAGGACACACAGAGGAGACCAAGGAGGAATACAAGATTCTTTCCACTTCATTACAATGCCGTTCTCCTCATAATAATAATAATATAATAAAATAAGGAAAAAAAAGGGGAGAGAAAAAGTCTTTATTAAACAGACTTACAATCCAGTATTACCAATCTTAAAATCAGGCAATGCCCATATCACTGTCTTCTGACATCTGTTATTATTTCTCCTATTCTGGTTATCCTGGTTTATTACTCTCTTTTTATACACAAGATGCTGCATTAATAAGTTATATTTGGGATTGAAAGGATTTAGTCAATTTATTTACTAAACCATAATATTTAAGACTAATATTAAAAATTTGAAACTAATGTGTTTTGTTCTATTTCTAAAATTTTGCCCATGGTAGATAAGAATCAGAAATCAAAATAAGTTAGTTGGGACATTTTTATCTCGTGGATTCGAATTTTGTCCTTGATAAGCAGAAGTTACACATGCTGTCTATCAGCCCTTGGTGTTCTGTGAAAGGTGGTAATGGGAGAACATGTTTGGTCCGGTGTTTGCTTAAAGCCAGGGAACAACTTGTTTCATTTAACGTGTTTCTTTTGCTCTGATCCTCCCGTTTGTGAGACCAGGGCAGCTGACTCAGACACCAGGTGAACAATAGGCACTTCTTGAGGACAGAGAACAAAGCTTTGTCTATGTTTCTTTGATGTTTATCATTTCTTAGACGGTGTTAAGGCCTTTTTTTACCTTTTTAGATGTCAGTTGATTCTCATGAAAGAGCAAATTGAAAATATTCTTTCAACTGTTTTTGTTCTGGTACTGATTAGCCAGGAAAAGCCTTGTGTTGGAACCACTCTGGGGAAGAGATTTCATGCTTTACCAACAACATCCTTTCAGAAAAAGCAAAATACATCCACTCTCAGTTTGTGGTAGCTTTATTGTAGATGGAAAAAGCAGAATATTTTCATTCAAATCTGAATTTCTGACTTATGCCAGAAATAAGAAACACAAGAAGCTTGCAACATATGAGGGTGCCCTCGTGCATAAGAGTCTTTACAATTGCTAGCAAATGTAGTTCTGTATCCCTGCAAATAGATGCACTGTTGTCCCAGAGAAACTTGCATTCTGCCTAATGAAAGGCTACACTTGGGTTTGGAAACTTGCTTCCTCCAGTTTGAATGACTCCACTGAAAAATGCTGCAAATCTGTTGACTGTTTGAAGCCTTCACACTCTAGACTTCCAGCCTTTGGACAAGTTGTTGCTACAACTGTGTAGCTACCAATATTTTAAATAATGAAAAAAAAATCAGAAACAATTTTCTTAGTAATTTGGTATTACTCTGCATAAAAATATGATGCAGGATGGTACTAACTCAGAAAAGCAAATTGAATATTTTGTTTCTGAAGTGAATCAAGTTGCATCTCTTTGCAACCTTGAGCAGCCTTTGAAGCATAGAATCACAGAATATCCTGAGTTGGAAGGACCCACAAGTCCCTCCAGTCCAGCTCCTGGCTCTTCACAGACACCTCAACAATCCCACCCTGGCCCTGAGTGTTGTCCAAACCCTCCTGGAGCTCTGGCAGCCTTGGGGCTGTGCCCACTGCCCTGGGGAGCCTGGGCAGTGCCCAACCAGCCTCTGGGGGAAGAACCTTTCCCTGAGATCCAACCTGAGCCTGCCCTGACACAGGTCCATGCTCTTGTCACACACAGCACATACTGCAGCATGTGGTAGCTCAGCCCCAGTGTTTCTTCTGGGTGACCTGAGGATGTTTCCATGATGATTTGCATTTGCTGTTTACCCCAGTGCTCAGCCTGGTAGGACTGGCAATACTTGGGTGCTCTGAAAATACCCTCTTCAAAACTGAGTTACCTACCCCTTGTAATTTCTTAATATTCTCACCACTACATCTCTGCTCTGCATTGTCATTTCCAATCCTGTCTGCTCTATGCAATAATCTTCTAAAAACTTCTTTTTATGATTCAACCTACAAATGAGCACTACTTTGTTACACATCACTTAGTTATGTTCTCCCTGTACTCATTATATCACCCCTTGTGGGTAGCGTTGCAAAATACCCAAGATATTTGAAACAAGACACTTGGGAACATAAAAATTCAGTGGGAAAAAAAAAAGTAAAATGAAGTGAAAGAAAACGTTTTCATATCCAAGTATGATTAGCTTTTTATCAGGGTTTTCTTTTCCATTAAGGAAAATTTTCTTTAAAGCCCCCTGTTTATCATAATTTATCAGTTTAGTGAGAAAACTCCCAAGCTGGGCTGTGCACATAAAGGGTTATTGCTGTGGGTTTATTGCCTCTGAGCAGCAGGAACCCTTTCAGCACTCTGTGCTGTGAGCCGGGTGTGCTGCTCCTGGAGGCTTCACCCCGAGCACGAGTCCTGCTCCTCTCAGAGTCCTGTTACTGAACTCTCAATCCTCCTGGAAAGAACACAGGGCTGTTCCATTATTCCTTTTCTTTTCTACATTAAGAACATTCCTAGGCCTGCTCCACAGAACAAAGCACCCAGTACATCATCTGGATCTGGGCAGGCTGGATCCTTGGGCTGAGCCCAACGGGGTGATGTTCAACAGGGTCAAGTGTCAGGTCCTGTGCTTGGGCCACCACAACCCCCTGCAGCTCCAGGCTGGGGCAGAGGGGCTGGAAAGCTGGAAAAGCCCTGGAGGTGCTGGTGACAGTGGCTGAACATGAGCTGGGTGTGCCCAGGGGGCAGGAAAGCCAAGGGCACCTGGGCTGTACCAGCAATAGTGTGGCAGCAGGACCAGGGCAGTGACTGTCCCTGTGCTGGCACTGCTGAGACACCTCCAGTCCTGGGGTTGGTTTTGGGCCCCTCATGACAAGAAGGACATTGAGGGGCTGGAGCGTGTCCAGGGAAGGGAATGGAGCTGGGGAAGAGTCTGGAGCAGCAGGAGGGGCTGAGGGAGCTGGGGGGGCTCAGCCTGGAGAAAAGGAGGCTCAGGAGGGACCTTCTCACTCTCTCCAACTCCCTGACAGGAGGCTGTAGTGAGATGTGTATTGGTCTTCTCTCCCAGACCACCAGCAACAGGACAAGAGGAAAAGGCCTCAAATTGCTCCAGGGGAGGTTCAGGTTGGATATTGTGAAAAATTTCCTCACTGAAAGATTGATCAGGCATTGGAAGGTGTTGCCCAGGGAAGTGGTGGAGTCACCATCCCTGGAAGTGTTCAAAAAACAGGTGGATGTGGCACTGTGTGATGTGGTGGGATTCAGCCAAAGGATGGAGTGGATGATCTTAGAGGTCTTTTCCAACCTTAATGATTCTATGATGAGGTAGAACAAGCAATCATTGCTGAGCCATAAATACTCACCTGCACCCATACAGGTCACAGCCTTCATGTCAGCTGCCAGCTGGTCAGAAGCTAATCCACTGCAGCCCAGCTTGGATTCACTAAAATATGCTTTCTTCAGCCAAACTGTCCTAAAACTAGAACACTGGGCTGTTTCTATTTGTTTATAAACCCAAACCAATCTTGGCACACACTTTTCCACTCATTCCACAGACCTTTCCCATGCTTCTGGCCTGCTAAAAAGGTGTTTTACCAATGATTGCAAGGGAAAGAGCAACTACAAGGAAATTGATACAGTGCATAAGGTGAAGATTCTATAAATAAATACTATTTTTCTCAAACAAGAGATTTTCTCATCAGCCTGTATTTTGTCCTTTCTTTGGACTTAACAGGGGTCACTCACTTCAGTTGTATTGCTGGCTGTGATTTTTTGAGATTGCCATCATTACATAGCAATAAGCTGTGCAACATTGTTTTCTACAGGAAATTTTCACCTTTATCAGACACAGTTTTCTTTCCTTAGCAGTCTCTCCCAAATAATACACTCACAGCTGTATTTTGGTGCAACTGCAACCATTGGTGTGAAGTCGGTAGTTGGAGAGCCAAATACTGAAGTCTGCACACTCCATTTTTACAGAAGCAAAAGCACAAGTGTTCATTTCGTGGATATAAATTATGACCCTTTCTATTTTTGGGTGGTTAAAATTTGTGACCCTTTTGTTTTTCGGATTTTGGGGTGTTTTTTCCCCCCAAACACTTTATCAGAACCCTTCAGTTGGCAGTTTGTGTCAACAGATTTGTTAGCAGAAGGCAGAGCAGGAGAAAGCCAGGCTAGTGATGGGCCTGGAAGGTGAGCACAAAACCCCTAAAAAGCTGGTCCAGCCAGGGACTGGGAAATTATTGTCAGTGATAATAAGATACCTATCGTTGCCAAAAAGGCTTTTTTTTTTTTAGCAACTGTTCAATAGAAAGACTTAAAATGATCAGTATCAGCTACTGGAAGAATTTTAAAGGAATCACAGTGTACTGACAGTCCACACTGGTATTTTTAACATTCCAGACAAAGGTGCAGAAAGGAGCAATTCAGACCATGACATGGACACAGTCAGAAAATCTGAGAAGGAGGGTAAATAGCACAGAGACTGCAAAGGCAAGCACTGGAAATATACGGGATTTTCCAGGGCTGATAAAAGACAAAAAGCTTTTACGAGTGTAGCTGCAAGAGCTCAGTGTTTATTATCTGAGTTTTAACAAAATGAATAAACTTTTTCTCGTGCCTCAGATTTAAAATCCACAGGATGCAAGATGGATAGATGCTGGAGGGTGGATATACATTGATTTCTCAACTAGCTTTTCCTTTGAAAGCCTGTTAAATAAATGAATTTCAAAATGTGGATATTCTTTCCAAAACTTTCAGCAAATGCTGGTTTCATGCCACCATCTCTGTGAGGTGTAAATTATTACAGCTCTGCTTACTGGCTGCTCAGATTCAGGAGCTATGGAACAGGGTTGGTTACAAATACCCCAACAAAACAACTATTTATGAACGTGGGAAGCCATGATTCTATGTGAATATGCAGGCTGACCGGGCCAGCTTAGATAAGATAGCTGAGGGGAAGTTTATGTTCTCAGAATAGAAAATATTATGTATTTGTATATAAACTATGGGATTTTTCAGTCTGAAATAGAGGTATGTGCCAAGTCTGATCTCCTTCTCCATTTCCAGTTAACAGGGCACCACCCTCCACCCACAGCACATTAGACCTAAGTGTTCTAAGGCCAAATTAATTCCACTTAAAGTTGTGTTTAAAATTCAATTTTACATACATATGGTTTTGTGAAAAATAGCATCAGGGTAAAAGCTAGCTCAACCAAAAAGTAAATTATACATATTTTCCTTAGTGTTTTCACCATGAATCTGGGTTTAAATAACACAGAAAGTAATTTTAAAAGCTTCCTGGGATTATTTTTTGAATGGTGCACTGGTTTAATTTATCATTTTATATGTGCTGGCAATAAGCACATTTTAAAACCTTATGGCACAATGCACCAGGTTACCTAATATTAATTTACTTTTTATAATTTATTTAATATAGTATTGATTGCATTAGCATTTGGATTAATGACCTTTTAAACGCTCAAAGACTAAAGGAGTTGTCTGGTAAGACGAGAAGACAGTCATGAGGCTGAAATAGTTGGCCAATCAGCTTTTTTAAAATAAATTAAAGATTGTGTAAACCAATGTTGAGAATTAGGGCTTTCTAATGAGATCATCAGTTCTAAATCAATACCAGCAGGGCACACACTTTTGTTTGATGTTCACTATGTACTTGAGAGAATTTCAGTAATCAATCACTGCCTTTCTGACTTGCAGATGCAGAGAAGTCCACCCCAGTGAAAGGTCTGAGACTGCAAAGCAGGAGTCTGTGCGAGGATGAGGAATGTGAATTGGACTGTTTCCAAATGGAATAGCTGAGCTTTCCTAATCATATGTTAAACTCACTGAAAATCACACAGTACATTGAATTTGAAGCTGATCCCTTGTGAAAATAAGGGGATGTATGATTTGCCTAATCTAAACCTGCTCGTGAGAAGAATCTCAGCTGCCATTTTGTCTGCTGAGCTCAATATAATTTAAGGGGATAAAAAATACAGGCGTGGTGGTGGTAGGGAGTTCAGGAGAGAACCAACCTTTCCTCCCCTAAGCATGGAATCTGACTCCAGGACTGCCATCTCCAATTGCTTTTGCCATATTTGCACATCCATTTCTTCTCATGGTTATTTACATGTCTTTATTTTGGTTTTGATTTTCTCTCCCTTTTTTCTCCCTGTCCCTATGAAGTCTTTCACATACTGACTTACGAATTCCTGTGAGCAATTAAGAATATATAATCAGCACTGGGATAACCACTGCCCATATTATTTCACTCCTTATTTTCCAGCGTGCTAAATAACTGTTTGCACCCTTAGAAAACACTTTTCCCCCCCACATACACCAGTTAGAGTACACAGTGAATCCCTTCAATAACTTTACCAGTGAGGAAGTCCAGTTGTGAACTCCAAGAGTTTTACAGTCTATCCATAAAGGAATCCAGTGAGGAATCAGGCTACCGGGGCTCTGTGCCTCATGTAAATCCAGTTTGCACAATCTGTGGGGTTTTTCTTTAGTTTTCTTGAACCAAGACTCATTATTCTTCTGCTCTCTGTTGGATATCCTGAATAGCTTTTTCTAGTGGAGTTACTGTTGTCATCCACAGACAAAGTGAAACCGTAATTTGTCCAAAGCACAAGAATTTGTAGAAAGTGCTTTTCAATTCTCTCGAGCACTGTGAGGGGAAGGGAATTACATGCTGGGCCTGCAGCTGGCAGCACATTGCAGAGGACAAGGGAGTTTTAACCCACCTTTGCACTGCCTGGTCTGTGTGTGAAATCCTCTATACCTTAAGCAACTGTAGGGATTTTTACCCAATGCAGAAAGGGCACAGATAAATGCTGTCTTCACTGATTAACCATTCCCTGATGAAGCTTCTACTGTGTCTGTGAACTTGTGGGAAATGGCCTTTTGCTAAAACACCATTAATTTTTAAGTATGGCCTCCAATATGATATATTTTTATTTTGGCTATTCATTTTTAATGATTGCACAATGCAACTAAACAAAACTATACAAAGCAGACCAATAAAAAACATGCAGCTATTAAAGATTTGCATCAAATACTGAAGCAAAGACTTTGTAGGTAACTGGCAGTTCATGCAATGAAGACAAAATGTACAGAAGATGCCATTAAAACATTGATTTATCAGAACAAACTTACAGTGCTACACTTACTGCATATCCCCTTCTGGCAGAAAAGTTATTCTTACTTTTAGTTTGGGGGTATAATAATGGAGGTTGTTACTAATTTATTGTGTCTTGGAGCCACATTCATCAGTGTCCCTGTTGTGAACTCAGTGGGTCGTCAAACCTGTTACATCTTGCCAGTAGCTGTGCATTATCTTAGCGGGAAAATTGCCTTCAAAACACAGATGTGAGCTTTTTGTCTACCCATGAAACTTAAAAATAGCCAGTTTCCCTTTATAGCTTCTAGGTATACACCATGAAAACTCAAAATAAGGTGCTTTGTTTACATAGTTTGTATGTACATCAAGGCAAACGCATGATCTTGCAGAATATCCTTTCAGAATATCTGAAAATATGTGGTCAAGAATCAGCCACACTTGCATCTGTGGGAGCTGGATGGTTTGAAGAGTAGAAATGTTACATGGATAGAGTCCAAAAACTGGTGAAAAAGCAGAACATCTGTAGCTAAAATATGAAAAGAAGTTAATCAATATAGTCATGTTTTGCTGCCTTATTTTTGGATACAGCTTAACTTTTTTTCTTTTTTTTTTTTTTTTGAAGGGAGAGGGGAATTAAATACTGTAAATTTAAAATATTTTAAATTATTTTTTAAACATCTTTGAGATTTTGGCAATTTTCTTTCTGCCTTCAGCAGGGCTACAGGGCCCAGTAAGGGGAAGAGAACACAACACAGGATTAGAAACGTATCAGAAAAGAGACAGACAATTGTTAAGCAAACTAGTCAGAGAAGTGATACACTTATTTATGTAAGTGCATTATATACCTCTAGCCATAATAGTAATGTAGCATTTGAAGCTGTATTCACATTTGACCATATAAATGTGCAAATATAAAAATTGTTATTTTCCTTTACTAAAGGTTGGCAGTTGTTCTGGATGCCCTGAAGCCCCTTAAAACCTAAATGAAGGCAATGATACACTGTAAAGTCAACTCCTAAGCTGCAAAATGAGGGATATATTAATAAATTAGTTTTGTATGTCTCAGACCTCTGAGTGAACTCTACAAGCATCACATTATTTAATGATAATACTGGAAATCAGCTTGATATTCCCCATGAACTGTGCCCTGAGAATATATTCATTCCAGGACCACAGTTAAATATTTAAGTTCGTATTCCTTTGATCTTTGCATTTAACTGATATAGGAAGTTTAACATATAGGAAGTTGAAGATGAAAGTTTAACATTCTGTTTTCCAGCTGTTTTACAAGAGCAGGATTTGGAGGCAGAAGGTGTGTGTACACTACAGATACAGTGATGAGCATGGGTAATGTGTCTTTGTGTGTGGGTATTGAGTATTAATAGGTGTGGACTTGCATCATGGATGTTTGTTGTCATCAGCTATTTAAAGGTCCATAGATAACAATCAGACTTGAGTCCTAATTTTGTTCTGTTTTTGGTAAGTGCAGAGCCCTCCTCTCCTGCAGGGGGACCTGTGATAGGCTGAGCCTTGTGAAATACAGGCTTCCCGATGGTTCAGATGGCACTCTGTGCACTAATTAACATTTTATTTTGCGGCAGCCCTTTCTTCTGTCCTACCCCTGCTCCCCGAGTGGATGAACAGATGCAGTCACACATCTCATGCTTGGCAGAAGACGGATGTCACTCTTTAGAATAAATGCAGCCAGTCAGCACCAACATCTGCCTGCATGGCTGCCTTCCATGGATGGGCTGGGGGAATGTCATCTGGAGACATTTCTCAACCAGGCACTGCAGGACTCTGCTTACCCCTGTGCTGCCCAGGGAACAGCTTTTCCCTACTTTTTCTTTGATCTTCATATTCTTTAGTGAAGTTTGAAAGGTGTAAAATATTTCAGCTCCTAGCTGCTGAAACACTATTTTCAGGGGATATAACGCAGGAACAGTCTGTGAGGGAACAGTACCAGAAGCTAAAATTTGTCCTATTAAAACAACCGAATTTTCTGAGTTATAAAACTCAGTTACTTGAAAACAGACTCAATATTTCGCCTTCAACATCTCAAACTTTGATGGCGTTATCTTCCTTAATTATAGTACAGCAGAGTCACTGCATTCACTTTTAAGTGACCTGAGAAGGTGCTGAACACTTTCTCATGATGACTAATTGGTGAGTTTTGTCACTGTAGATGTACATTCAGGCAAATAACACTCAAGGACATAATTTCTCTTCAACTCGTTCAGATAGATTTACTGATGCTTTTGCATGATTATTTAGAAGTATCCTGCTCATTAATAATGTGTCCATGTCTTCTCATGGCTTTCTTTGTTTTCCCTAACATTTAAAAAAGGGATAGACATCAGAGGAAACCCTTCTCACAGTCCTGTGCCCTGAGGCACATAATTTATTCTGCTGTACATTTAACTTGTCCTGGCAGTTCTCTGCATGCTCAGACATCTAATCTGTGCTGCATTCTGTCAAAGTCCTCTTGTATTTCACATGTTATGTTCACGTACATGTTCATGCCAGCACATCTCTCTCCTCTCAGACATCCACACCCCCACACAGCTCTAATTCTCATCTTAACCTTTCCAGGGAACCAAGGGGGCTTTTGTCACTGGCCACGTTGCAGAATGCATGTGTAATAAATGGGAAGAAAATAACAAGGAAGAGCGACTAAAATCATCTGTCTTCTCCACAGAACAAGACCACGGGGTGTTATTGCAAATTAAATTGTCCCATAAAGTTTCCCGTGGGTGCCTCAAGGGGAAGCACCCACAGGGTCAAGAGGAGCATTTGTTTTCCATGCCCATCAAATCTTTGTTACCTGATAAACCTGTTCACAATGATTTCAAAGCTGACAGTCTGACAGTACCCTCGTGATGCTGGAACTTGAACATTGGGAAGTCGAGTGAGACCATCGACTCATTTCACGTAGACCACAAAGTAACTTTCAGAACAGTTGAATTTTAACTAACAGTCATGCAAAAGAAAGGCACTAATGATATTGTACATGAGATCAGGGCCTATACCTGCCTGCGGTAGATCATTAAATTGCCTTTTCCACCTGCTTTTTGGAATGAAACTAATTAATGTTCTTTTCTTACATGGCTTCAGTCTGATATTAAGAAGCTCAACATTTCCATTGATGACTAAAATTAAATAATCAGTCTCTCATAAAAAAATGATATGATTAATTAATAAACTCTGAAGAAAATAATTCATTTTTGCTTTTAGAAAGCGTTTTACTGGTAGATATTGTGAAGGCAAAGGACATGATGGTACATGCAATAAAATGGTGTTAAATTCCACTTCCTCATTTATCTTTTTCCCCCTCTTTTGTTCTTTTTGTAGTAAACTCCTCAAAGTTCATTTAATTTAATTAAAGCTGAAAAAGTTCCCAAATCAAATAGGTCGGCTAGAGGTGCCTTCTCTTCTGCTGTGACATACCAGCAAGAAGCTGGTATCAGTTGCCACCTTTCCTTTTCAGAAAAAGTAGGAATGGCTTCTACCTGGAAGATGCAATTCTGTATTTATATTTATGTGTATGCTTTTTTATGTGTTATGCTTTAATCAAGTGCGTGTGTAGGTACACACATGTGTAGATTGTATGGATCAGTTGTATCATGTAGAGTCCTTATATCAAAAATAGACCCACAGTGTTTGTCCCGTGCTGTTCTCCTCGTTGGAAAACCCAGAAAAAAAAAAAAATTGGTTTCTCTCTTTTAGGAAAAAAAATATCTCTTTTCCTCCCACAGCAGAAATGGTGCCCTTGACTTTCAGATGGATGCAACAGGCAGGGCTGCAGTCTGGCTTGTACCACTTCTGTGCCTCAGTAACATTTAAGCCTGTCGCCTGAGTACTGTGTACAAATGCTAAATATGATGGATTTGTTTTCAAAACATTTTTAAAAATAAGGAAGAGGTGGAGTGTGCTCTACATGGAAGCTTCCCTGTGAATTTTAACACACTGTGATGTAAATGTAATAAGCTTTTGTGCCAAGAGTCTAAAGGGAAGCTGGTGTGCTCAATATAGGTTGTTTTCACTAAACAGCAAAAAAACCTATGAAGATAGATAGAAAAATGTGAATTATGTGAGTATTTAATACATTTTACTATTCAGCTTGTGGCTTATGAATTACTAAAGGATGTTTTCCCGGTTGGTCTGTTCCCATATGACATCAGTAGGTAAATAATCCACACTGGTTTTATCAAACATATTTCTTACTTATTTCTTATATCTCCAACACTGGAAATAATTAAATTTTTCTGATCTAGATTGTTTCCTAGATCATGTGACCACTTCCATAACAGTTTTAAGGATAGAAATAAGTGGACAAATGCAGAAAGATGGAAGCAGATGTGAAGGATTGCAACGCATTTGAATTTCTGCTTATAATGTGTTTGCAACTTCTGGAACTGCTCTAATGTTCAGTGTATATGCAATTACTTCTGACACTGAGGGGAGAAACTGCCCTTCATGAATTTTAATCCAGTAGCCCTTTGGATTCTTCTCGGCAGCTTTTCCCTGTCTTTTGTTGTTAAGGCAATGCAGACACATTTGAGCAGCAGTATTCACAATACATTTTAAGAGAGTGTGCTGCTTGAAAGGTTTACTGGAAAAGTTAATTTACATTTGGAAAGCTAAACTAAGAACATGTTGCAAATGGTACATGACGTGAAAATGCCTCACTTTTGGTGGAAGACATTGATCCACCACTGACTAATTTAAGGGATAATGCTGGTAAAAATTAACAATAAGTCAGATTTTCAATGTTTTATGCCTCAGACTGAATTCCTGGATGGCAGAAAAGGGTTTGGTGCTGTGGATGAGATACTGTGGCTTATGAGACTACTCATATAGTCAAGCAAACTAGTTGTCACAGGTTGCATTGATTTCACCAGCTGAAAGCAGCAGTGTCTGAGAATTGAGTTTTTATCTCACTGTTCAGATCAAAAAAGGTTCCTAAAAAGTCCTCTAATCACCTGTGAAGGTAAATACATTCTATGAGGAAAGCACTATGATCAGTGTGTTGTGGAAAAAAATACGTGTTCAGATATCCAAGACAATAAAAAATAGAAGGGAGAAAACTTTCAGATATGTCCTTTGAAGTGTTCAGCAGCCTAGAGGACATCTTTTATTTATTGTTATATCTATATTGCTGCATCACAATGAAGCTCAGAATGTAAAATGGAAGCCCTTGGTATGGGTGTCAGTGTAAAGGTGGCTGTGGGTACTTAGTGGCTTCACATTCTGTTCCTTCCCAACTCATCAGGAAGTATTTCCTGGGGATTTAGCACTGCATGTTTAATTTTCTGCCAAATGCATCACAGTGCTGTTTCCTGTCTCTGCAGGCAGGAGTACACAGGTCGTGGTTGCTCTTATACCTTCTTCCCTCCCTCATCCTTGTCTCCTTGCTGGAAATTCCTAAGGATGTCTCCCAGATGTCTCCCAATGAAATTCCTCCATCTCCCCTTGGTTAGTGTTGGTAGGAAATGCCATGAAGTTGTTTGCAACCCATGGTTAGTTCAGCACATGATTTACCTGGTGCAGTTTTGGAAGAGTCTCTGTTACACCTTTGTAGCCTAAATCTGTGTTTCATCAGCTGTTTCTGCAGGGAGAACACAGACAATTTGAGGCTGACACATTGTATGACAGCGTGTTTGGAAAGCTGTAAAACACCTGGCCACCACCAGCTTGACATTCCTGACATAAACCTCAGGTTTTTCATGCAAATCTTGGGAGCTCTCAGTATAAAACTCAAATTAAAAAGAAAGAACATCCTGTTGAGTAAAAATATTTTGATCAGTCTCCTAAAAGCACATCAAGACTTCATCAAGAAAACTCCATTTCCTTTTTTTCCCCCTAGATTCCCCCCCCCCCCGCTTTTATAGTAGCAATCAGATGAGTATAGATTAGTATAATTTCAAATTCTAAATAGACTGTTGTGGTCACCTAATTTCTGATGCATTGCTTGACAATATAGCCTAAATGTCATCATGCATGTGGGCTCCAGTCTGATTCTTTATGTAACAAAGATGAAGTTTAAATACCATAAACTTTATTAAACCAGACTGTAAGAAGTTTAGCAGACATAATCCTTTTTTTTTTCCCAAGTTTAAACAAGTATGTTTTTCCTGCACAAATTCAGGAGCAAGTGGTTAACTCCCACTGGTTTCAAAGCCATGGGAATTAAGCAGGTGTTTAAAGTTAATGAGGTACTTAATTGCTTTGTAGAACCAAGATGGACTGTTGCATTGAAGGTACAATGAGAAATTGTCCCTGCTTTCCTTTCTGAGTAGGGAGAATTTTAAGGATCAAGATCTCAGTTGCAGGCCACCTTTTTACCATTTATACATAGTTTGATGGTTGAAAATTGTAATGTTCTGTTGCAATCTGGGTGGATTCGGTCACAGCATCATTAAAACCATTCAGGCTTGATCAAAGGATTTCATAAATTTTCTAAATAGCATGACTGAAACCACAGAGGGCTGAGTAATGCCTAGGCATTTTGTGCTACCACTGTTTTAGCAAAATACAGTCCATGCCAAATCACAGAGACCAAAAAAGTCTGCAGCAGTGAGGTGACTGGATGGTAAGAACAGACTTTCTTCTTGCCAGGTGGCACATATTGTCCCAGGGGAGCAGACCAGGGAGAAGGAAAAACACTGATGGCTTGAAACGTGGGTATATTTTTGTTGGAGGGAGGCTTTTGTGTCACAGAAGATGACTTTGCACATGGAAATGTTACACCAGATTTTAGCTGTCAGTGGCAATGATGAAAATCCAGTTTATTTCTTGGTAACCTGTGGCATAACAGGTCATACTGTGGCTGGCCATGGTCATTCCAGGTGAGAGAGGATCCAAGGAAGCTCACCAGCAATTTTTTTAGAGCCAATATGATCAGATACAAAGCAGGGGGGGTGTTTATTTCTGTCAGAGAACAATGTGGTTGCAGTTGTGCTTGGTCCCTATGCAACAGCGTGGCACTGAGAGGTAGCACCAAAATTCACCTTGAATCATTAATATTGAATTTATGCACTAAATCTTACCCTAGTGGAAATCGTTTACTACACTGTGCTGGGTTTGGCTGGGATATAGTTAATTTTCTTCACAGTAGCTGTTACAGTGCTGTGTTTTGCATTTAGGATCAGAATGTTGATAGCACGGGGGTGTTTGGTTGTTGCTGAGCAGGACTTACACAGAGCCAAGGACTTTTCAGCTCCTCATCCCACCAGTGAGAAGGCCAGGCAGCACAAGAAGCTGGGAGGAGATACAGCCAGGAGAGGTGATCCCAGCTGGACAAAGGGGTATTCCACATGCTATGACTTCATGCTCAGGATATGAAGTGGGGGGACGAAGGAGGAAGGGAGTGACATTCCCCGTTCTCCTGGAGGTGTCTGAACACCTGCCCAACCATGGGAAGCAGGGAATTAATTCCTTGCTTTGCTGTGCTTGCATGCACAGATTTTGCTTTATTATTAAACTGTCTTTGTCTCAACCCGCGAGTTTTCTCACTCTTGACTCTCCTGCCTCTCTCCCCATCCCGTGTGTGCCCACGTGGGGTTTGATTTCCAGCTGAGGTTAAACCAGGACACTTAAACCACATATGCTCTTTAATTAACATGGCCAACATCTGTTACATTTCCCCCAATCTTTAAAGCACAGAGTGGGATTTTGCTCTTGCACTCTAATGTTTCTTGTGGCAACAAAGACCCCACTTCAAGGGGAAAAGCAATTTTTACATTTGTGTCTCAGAGTAACTTTAAACCGTTTATGGTATTTCTACTTAGGATAATTCCAGAGGTGTGTCTATTTATCTTCTGCATTAAAATTCAAGAAAAAGGTTTAGCTTTTGGCTTGCCTTGGGGGCTAAGCTGTGCAGCAGACATGCTTCTCTGAGATAATTTGTTTTCTAATTGCCATTCGTTTGCTGAAATACAATTAAAGTTATTGCTCTAATATTAACATCAACATCTTGATTGCCTTATCAGAATATGAATATGTATTTTTCTTACCCTGCTTGGAGACATCTTTCACTAACTTTCTCTGAACATGTAGCTCTTAATTAAAGAGAATTTTTAATTCATCTGTAACAGTACTTTCCCAGCAACTCTTGCCAGCTTGTTGGAGGGTCACACCTTAAATTAGAGTCCAGACTTTCATCATACACTGTCACCACACCAGGGCACATGTTACCTTGGAATACCTCAGCCTTTGAATCAGCTCACACGAATAATTTGATCTTTGTGTAATTGCCAAAATTTGGGTTGCAAGCAGGCAAATTAAACCAAACAGAGACAGATTTCATGAAGAACTGGAGCATGACAAGGAGCTGGGAAAGCAGTGGCCAGCCAGTCTGGCTGAAGTGAAAAGGGGTGCTCAGGGTGCAGGATGAGAAAAGTATTACTCAGCTCACATAAAAATAATGAGGGAATGTTCCTTAGAAGCACAGCTGTTTGCTCCTCTGACTTTGTTTGTGGCTTAGAGAGCCCTTTATGTGCTAAAGTCAAAACAGAATTACCAAAAGAGAATGAGCACAGTTTTATTTTTAAAATGGTCTCTATAAAATTCTTTACCTTGCCTTTCTTCTTTACATTCCTTTACAAAGATGTTTAATGAACAGGATTCTTTCAATCAGTAAAAGCAGGAGAATGTTCCAAAATAGTTACACAAATGAACAGGCCACTTGGGATGGCAAAAACCAGAGATACAGTGAAGAAGCAGTCCAATTTCGTGATGAAATTGTTCTTTTTCACTCTAAGAGATCCTTTTAAACTCTTCTTTTCTCATTTAGTAATTTTCCTTTTATGATAGCGTATCTATTTCCCATACCTCATTAGCTTCTGAGCACACATGAATATCCCACTGAGTTACATAGAAAATTATTTTTTTTTTTTTTGAATATGATAGAAATGCAAAATTGAATCCTGGTTTTAAAAATATAATAATGAAATTGACATTTATGCTCCAGCGAGTTGTTCTCGAAAATGAACTAAGTGTATCATAATCAGCAAAAATTAATTTCTAATTTATATCATGTAGGGGGTAATTGTTCCACGTTACAGAACTTGGTGTTTCAAAACTGAAATGTGATCTTTAGTGACCTTTCAGCAGACCTTGGCCAGGGATCAAGTGTGTGTTTGCTTTCTTCGGGGAAAACATTTTTTTACATATTATTACAGGTTATAGAAAAGTACTGAGATCTTTGCTTTCCAGGCCTTTTGTCAGCATAAGTAAAATTCAGGGGTGTTCTGCATTGCCTCTTTCATGTTCTGAGGAAGGGGCATCTGGCTTTTTAGCCCTGATCATTCAAATTTTCCTCTGTCTTTGAGCATATTGCTGTGAACTTTCCAGTAGTTGTTATCTGGGTGGCCACTGCTGTCAGATAATTACATGGTTGTGGGGTTGGGGTGACAGAACACATTATAAATGCAAATGTGAGAGACTGCCATGGATTGGGGGGTGGGAGGATCCATAAATGTCTGAGGAAAAATAAAAATAAAGCAAAAGAAAATTGTTGGAGTTCTTTATATTAAATGTGTTTGGAAAGGAGCAGGAACAGCTGACCAGGACCAGCTATTTGGTTTGCCCCAGACACGAATTTCTTGTTGCTTTCAGACCCACGTGTAGGTTTGAATTCAGTTTCAGACTGGTTTTTATACCTTCACGAGCCATTAAGTCAGATCAGACCAGTTTGGATCTGCAGATTACAGTGTCCAGAAATATTAACCTGTCTGTTACATACACTAACATATTTCTATATGGGGTTTAATTCCATGCACAGGTGATCATCAGAATCAGTACAAGTCCAATTGCTGTATCAGTGATTTTGCTTTTTGGTGAGGGGTGGCTCCAAGTGACAAAGAAGAATCAACCTACAGACAAAACCCAGGATGTTTAAAAGATGTGTTGCCACATTAATAGTGTGGTCTGGATTTGGATTTCTAAGCTCAAAATTTTGAGATTTAAGTTTAGTAATATGAGCCCGTCGTAGCTTCAGCTGTGCTCTTATGAAAACAAGTCCATTTAGCAGTAGGTGTTTGCTTTAGAAAAAAAACATGCTGATAGCCCTTGGAGAGATTTTTCAATTAAAAAAATACCAAAACTGCTAGAAACACTCTGCTGTGATGAAACTCTTAGGATCACTACATCTCCCTATTAGTGCAGCAATCATGGACATTTTTTACTTGAGTCCTGGTATGATAAAATGCATAATATTTGTTTAGACGTTTACAAAGAAGTAACTACAAACCTTGTAGAGCATCCAAGCTCTTTCATGTTTCAAGAAACTAGTGTTTCCTGTTGCTCTGCTGTCTCATGTTTGGAATTGCCTAAAGTGCCTTTTTAGTGCATAGATGCTGCATAAAAATCAACTTGCCTCATTGATTTCAATGAGCAGTTCCAAGGTCAAATGTTATTCAGCTGTAAAATTATCTATTAATTTTTTTTTTTACTAAGGGAAACCATCTGAGTATTGAAGGACAAGATAACAGTCCATTTACTGAATACAAAGGAATGCATTTTGTTTGTTCAGCACATCATAACAATAGGGATGTGCTTTGCTTCTCAGCTTCTATTTATAGCATTACAAACCTTAGGATGATCACCAGTTGTGAGCAGCACATCCTTGGAAACACAGGACTGTGCAAATGCACTTCTTGATACATCACAAGTGTATGTATGCAGAATAATTAGACCTGGGAAATGGGAGGAAAGCTTAAGGTTTCTTGAAAATTGCCTAAAACAAGAAATAAAATCAACCAACCAAAGAAGAGCCACTAAAACTAATGTGTGAGCAGAAGATAACATTGTAAGTTGTTTTTTAGAGCATTGTCTATGCATGTGGGGGAGAGAGTGAACTAAACACTTTTGATTCTACCTAGAGATAACTGGCATTTTCCAACAGATCCTCTTTTTTCAGGGGGATGTCTGAGCTGTTGCACTTTTAGTTTTGAAAGTATTTTCCAAAATAGCTTTTGTATTTTGCTTCAGTGGAGAAAGAACATAAAAAATATATTTTTTTTTTCAAAATTCTTTAGCAAAAATCCAATTGTGTTTGATATTTTTTAGTTTTAGGTTTAGAATTTTTTCACTAGGGAAATTCAGTCAGTTTTATGAGTAAAGCTGTGATCCTCCATGTCTATGAGTTGAGACAATAAAACCTTGGGCAGAGTTTGAAGCCAAGCACTTATAATCTGTGTGCAGGTAACGTTAACATGTAAGAAAAGAGTAAGTTAAGTCCTTCTCCTAGTTCGTAGCTGGGAGCCATAAGAAGACTGTGCAGTTCAGAGAGTGAGACTGAGAGAGCAAAACCCTACTAGGCAGATCAGCAGGGGGTAGAGAGAGCTCCTCAGAGTCTAAAAAGTATTTGCCTATATTGTACTATCCACTTTTTTCCCCGAAGACATGAATCTTGCTTTCAACAGGAAAAACTCTTCCCCGGTTTCCTGCTCCCTTGCCTTCCCTCATTAAGGGACACTTGGCTTCCCTCAGTCACTCCCGTTAAAGCCCAGCCTTCATGAGAAGATTATGGTAATTTAGGCTGCAACCTTGAGAAATCTCGTGAAATGTGAGGAGCCCTGACTGCAGCTGGCACAGCCAGGCTGTGGCAGAGCCCAGCTGAGACAGGGCTGAGCACAAATCCCTCCTGCCTCCCCTGTGTGCAAAGCCTGGTCAACACGGGACAGCACAACCTAACCGCTCACAGAGTCAGCTCCCAGGGAAAACTTCCCAGCTTCCTTCAAACAGGAACCTCCCATTTCCACTACTCCTTTCCCTCAGTTATTAAGCTCGATCAGGCACAGAAATTCAATAGCAGTTACTAATACCCTGAGCACACAGAGTCATCCCCATCTTTGAGATAATGTGCTGAGATGCCCATTTTCATGTGAGCAATTGCTCGCTCACCTGGCGATTGTAAAAATGCTTCCCAACAAATTGTAACATATTCCCTGCTATTGCAGCAGTATTTCCCACAGGACTGTGCAGATAACACAGATGTGTCAGGATAACTGGCATCCTTTTATAATGTTGTAAAATAAATTGTGTTTTTATAGGATGGCCTTAATGTACAGTAACACAAAATTCTTTAGAGAGGCATCAACAGTAAACTGGAGTTAAAAGGAAAATTTTACAGAGGAGTTGCTGAGTTTTCAGGGAATGATGAGGTGTGTGACTGAACTACCATTATGAATTAGGACAAGTGGAAGAGTACCTGAAAATTATGAAGCATCTGAGCTAAACTGAGGGATTTTCATGCCTTTATATCTGTGATTAAGATTTTATCCATTAGCGCACAATTTGTCAGCCCAGACAGACCTAATAGAAGAACAGTCACAGCTCTGTATGTTCAGTAAGATGTGCAGAATGGATGGCATCATTTATCTAGTTCTTTCTTGACAACAGTTTAACATTTATTACAGTGGTCTGCACCGCAATATTTCTGTCTTGACAGTAAAGTTATGACTTCCGTAATTTCATCATAATTGTTCTTAACTCACTCTCTGAGAAGTAATCAGCAGTGCCCAAACAGAGATGAAGGGAGGAAGGGAGAGAAAACTTTTATCAGCTTATCTGATCAGTAGCAATAATAAACTATTTCTTTCTTCTGTGACTTTACCATGTTCATATCCCTCAAGCAGCATGGCTGCAACAACTAATTGCAGTCAGAGCAGCAGTGTGTGGGACAGGCAGACAGTGAATAATCTGTGCCCTCCCGTGCTCAGTGTTTCCCTGTTAAGTAGCTTTAATCAGGTGTGTTTTTTTCTGTCAGTGCACTGCCTTAATGTCATTGCAACACTGCCTGAAAATTGGGATTTTGAAATAACATGAGCTGTGCTCCTTGTTGCTGTTGCAGATTGTCACTCTGTCTCTGTAAATTTTGAGGCTTTACGCACAGAAAAACTTGGGTAATTAAAAAGCAAAGTTATTTACAGAATTTTGGTGTAATGAAGAGCTTAACTAGGCTTTTAACACAGCTGTGTTACCTACCATGTCACATGTCATGTGGCACCTCAGCCAGGGGAAGACCTTCTCAGTCCGTATCCTGGAAAGCCGATCAACAGTTTTGCTCAGACTGCCAACCTAAAAGACTATAAAATCATAATTTTACAAAGGGAATGTTTCACAGGTTTCAGTGGAAACTTGGAAAAGCTGTTGACTTTTAGTTACACAATTTTCTTACCTGCTTCTGACGGTTCCTCCTTGGAGACATCAGAGCTCTGGAGCTCCCCACTTGTCTATGAGGTATTTACACTCATTGTCAATGCCATTATCAGGGCTGTCCTTATAAGGCACCCCATTCTCCCAGCTCAGGGAGGAGGTCCATACCACCATAAGGAACATGTAAGAATTCCCAGGTAGGTAATATCCAGTTTGAAACAGGCTTCTGGAAGAGGGAATATGATTTACATAGTTGCTTAGTCTCATTTCTTCAGAGGCCTTCTGGTTTTTGGTTGTTTCGCTTTTTTTTTTTTCTTTTTTTGAAACCTTTGGAAGTAATTTAGGTCTTTAAATGAAGAGCTGTCCTTCATAACTTTCATTTAACAACTTTACTATTATTACTTGAAGAAAGAAATGTTTTTACAGTTAAATCAATATGCCAGCAAGATCAGAACATAGTGAGGACTCCAATGGCTGTGAAGATTTGGAAGTGGTTTTAATGAACACTCAGCAGGCAAAAAAACACGCTTTTATGTTCACTCCAAACAAAAATACACAAACTGAGGAGAAAAAAAGACAGGCTCTAGCCAACCTTATTAAATGAGAAGTGGCTGTGAAATTATTTATTTCATCTAAACTAAATAAGGCCAATTATTGGCTTTTCATATGAAACACAGGGGAAGTTTTCAGAGGACTTAGAGGACCTAGTTTGAAAAAGAATTACACAGAGCCAGATTACAATTAAATCATAGAATCACAGAATATCCTGACTTGGAAGGGACCCACAAGGATTATTGAATTCCATCTCTTTTCCCTGCCCAGGACACCCCAAAAATCCCATTACATGCTTTATCATGCTTTAAAAAACCCCACCCAACTATTATTTTTCTCACAGATAGATAAATTTCAAACCATACCCATAAACTTAGGGTCTGAGATCCTCTTCTATTTTTAGGTAGTAAATACATTTCTACAATGTTATATGATATATATTATATATAAGTTAATACTATATTGATCATATAGTACCATATGTATAGATATTTACCCAAGTTTAGAACATTAGTAAGTGTCTTTACTCTGAAAAAAATTTCTCCAGCTGGCAGAGTGAATCAAGTGTCCTGGCTCCAGGAGGCACAGCTGAAAACATCCACCATATTCCCAGGAATCCTTTGTTTAGCTTTATGAAGAGTCCAAAAAGAGTGGAAAATCATCTCTGTGATATTTCTGAAACCCACTTCTGGAATTTCAGGGTTTTTTTTCCTTTCCATTCCACTTCCCATGTCCCTTTGAAGAGGCTGGAATAGTTGTGTGCATTATGTGCCTCCTTCTATTTAACTTTGTGTGGAGTCCCAGGGGGTTTAAATGATTTAGTGCCCTCATGCCCAGAAGGAAATGAGATGGAGAACCTGGTGGAGCAGAGCCTGTGGTGGTGGGCAGGTGGCTGTGGGAAGGGGGCACAGGGGTGGCAGAGGAAGAGAAAGGACTTGCAGTACCTCAGACAGAAGTTCAAGCCCTGTAATTTGAAAGGTGATTTCAAGTCCCTGCTCTGCTATACCCTGTGTCCCCATGTGCTTCAGCTCTCTGTCTGTAAAAGGGTTATAATAGCAATTACCTACCCAGGGGCTTACTGTGAGAACAGCTTCATTAAAAAGTGCCAGCAACTCTCAAGCTATTGCAATAGATGCCCAAAGTCCAACAGCAGAAAGCTGGGGTCACCTCTGGGCTCGGCAAAACAAACCCACAAGTGTTTCAGGTGTGGTTTTCTGCTTGGTTTTCTTTTTCCCCTGCAGAAATGTGAAACCTGTGAACAAAAATAAACACATGAACATGGAAAGTAAGTTCTCAAACCGTAGTAAGAAAGAAATACCAACCCAGTTTGGAAGGCCTAAACAAACACTGTAACATCTGTTTCCTGAGTTATTGATGGAGTCTGTCATCAGGCTCATGTCTGCCTTTCAACATCTTCCAAAACTGTCTCTCTTCTGGGTGGTTTCAGAAGTCAGAAAAGAACTGGCTACTTGTCCTTCTGGAAAAATAAAAGTATATCTTTTAATCTGAAACTTGAATGTGGCATAACTGTAAAGCAGAAAATAAGGAAGGTGTTTGATAATGTTCCGACGCTGCTAAACCAAGTGGTAAAATTACTTGTCTTGTTTATTACCATCAGCAATAACCTTTCCATACCTCCATTCCCTATAGCATAAGGAAGATTTCAAAATACTGTTCTTTTAAATGGCAGAGACTGAAACTGAGATTTAACAACGGAGAAATAATTGTTCAATGCTTTCAGCATTATTGCCTATAAATAAGCAGCCACCAACACTTACTGCTTGTGGTCTGATATAAACACATTAACTAATTACGCTTCTCACTAAGACTTATTTTATTTACATTGATCTTTATAATATCTGCCTATCACTTCCTAAAGTGTGTCTATCTCTGAGGTTGCAGAGCAACTTGACTGCTAACATCTTATAATATTATTATTTTCTACTCTGCTCAGGTGAGACCCCCCTGCAGAGCTGCCTCCAGCCCTGGGGAACAGCACAGTAAGGACATGGAGCTGCTGGAGAGAGTCCAGAGGAGGCACCAAGAGAATGAGAGGGATGGAGCAGCTCTGCTGGGAGGAAAGGCTGGGAGGGTTGGGATTGTTCAGCCTGGAGAAGAGAAGCTTTGGGGTGACCTGACTGTGGCCTTGCAGGGCCTCAAGGGAGCCTGCAAGAAACATGGAGAGACACTTTGGACAAGGGCCTGGAGTGACAGAACAAGGGGGAATGGCATCACACTGACAGAGGGCAGATTTGGATTAAAGATTAGGAAGAAATTGTTCCCTGTGAGGGTGGGGAGGCCCTGGCACAGGTTGCCCAGAGAAACTGTGGCTGCCCCATCCCTGGAAGTGTCCAAGACCATGTTGGAGGGGATTTGGAGCAACCTGAGATAGTGGAAGGTGTCCCTGCCCTGTAGGGGGTGGAACTGGATGAGCTTTAAGGTCTCTTCCAACCCAAGCCATTTTATAATTCTATGATTCTATGGTTTTAGTCATCTGGAAGTATTGCTTACCCATTGCTGAAGCCAGACACAGAGTTCCCTAAAGAGCACAGAGGAGGTGACCCTCATTCTTTCTTTACAGAATCTGAGGAATGTGGGGTAGGGGAAGTGGAACAAGTGCTCCTTTCTCCTCCCAAAAGAGTGGTATTTTTAGAGTTGGTTTAACTGGAGGGTTCTGGTAAAAATAGCTTTAACTGGGTGGTAAAATTGATATCTGGATAAAGAAGCTGTAGCATGGAGAGGTGTGTGTTCATGGTCTTCCAGCCTCTCTGTAGGAGTCCAGACAAATCAGGGCTAAATGAAGTAAAGTCCAAACTTTAGAAACTTGAAATTTTTATCTAAAGTGTAAGTTTGGAAGCACCTGACATCCTGTGTGTCAGGTTTTCTTGCAGTGATTTCTCTAGGGACTTTTAGGTTTTTAAAATATTTCATAGACAAGGTTTTTAACACCTAGTTAAGAATCTAGAAACACTTCCAAAAGGCTAATTTTGATAAGGACTGAAGTTCTAGAAATGCTGAGAAGCACTGCTTTTTACTCCACAGTAAAAGATGTCATTTCTAAATATGTTTTAGAAGTGTTTCCTTGTGTTTCCCAATGGCTCCTTGTGTTGGATGCACAGCCCAATTTGGCTGTATTGAATACCACTTATGTTATCTGTCAGCTGCTTCATATTGTTTGAGTTCCCTGAGCTTGGTGAGAGGACAAAAAGATTTGCCTACAATGGTAAAAGAGAGAATCACTGTCATTTGGAAGATGCAGACTGTTCTTTCAGCAAAAGACTGGATTCTCAATTTAATTGGTTGTGCTTCACTAGAAAAAATAGTGCACTCATTAAAATATCAAAACTCTAAGTTCCAAGATATCTACTCCTTTTTTTGAATTACAGCATGTGTAGAATGCGAGATTTGATAATATTTCATCCTGATTATGCTTTTGTAACCACCATTTATAATTTGCAGACAACCTGTGGGGGACAGGGAAGCTCTGGGTATTATTGATTTACACTGTTGAGATCAATGTTATAAGCATATTTGCATTTGTAAAATAGATGGAATAGCTTTATTCTTCTCCCTGAAGTCCTAAATCAATGTGAAGCTTGTTTTCTTCTTTGCTTCTTTTTTTCTTCTTTATTACAAAGATGGAGAAATTCAACATAAAATATTAAGATATGCATAGAGCCTGTTTCTGCCACTGCTCAAGTGGTTCTGTGAGCAAGGAACACCAGCCAGCTCTTTCATTTCAGCAGTATAGTCACATCCTCTGTAGGACAATATCCCAGAGTGTTATATGACAAGTCATAAAATATTACAAAGACAATAACTGCAGTGGGGGAGGGAGGATGATTTAGGGAAGCAAAGGCTTCATTTTGTTTTCCAAAGCATTCTGTCGTGCAATAAATTAAATATCAGCTGCAAAAGTTTCCTGTGGCAGTGCCCTCACACACCACAGAAGGGGAAGGCAAGTTCTTTTATGGCAAGACACAAGCCAAGGAGCCATCACTGTAATGAGCATAGACCTTTTTCCCATTAATTTTTCATTTTAAAAATACAACATACAATATTTTAGTATTGTGGGCATCTCTGTTTGCTCTCCTTAGCCTTTTTAGCAGCACCCAGGGGCACTGGCTGTGTGCAGGATTGTGCTCAGCTGTAACAAGGAGCTGGGCTTTCTCTTCCAAGGGCCCAACTGAGAGGGCACAGAAATTTGCACCCAAAGTGCAAATTATATATAATTATGCTTTCAGAACACTGAATATTGTTCCCAGGTCAGATTTTTTGGCTTCCAAGTACCTCACCTTGTAAGAGGTTTTTGAACTTTGATTGGAAGTCCTGTTGTGTAATTACAGAGTTGGTTTCACGGTGCAGTTGTTGTGACTTACTGTGTCCTCCCTGGTTTTTATGGCTCTCATGATTTAGTTCCTCACATCTGAGGAACTCTCAAGGCTGTTTCATGTTCAGAGAATGAAGAGTAAGAAATCAGGGCGATGGCTTATCTGCCCAGGCTCTTGGTTTTACTCCATGACCTGCTCTTCCCTTTTTCCAGGCTTTATAACATGCAGCTGGATACAAAGTTCATCTGACCAAGTCTTATTAATCTTGTTACAAAGTAGTTTTGGAAGGGAGACTGACAATAATCACAAATACATGCACACACCTTGCCACACATCTTTACAACTCTTTGCTGTCTCTCAATGTGCAGCAGTTTGGACAGATTGTAGAATCATTCTTCTCTCTCCTTTGTATTAAGGTTCCATTGAAGAGGCCAGAAATAATGAGATTCTTTTTTGCTCTTTACTGTAAGAAGTTCATTTAGAACTTAGCAATGAATAGCAGATAGTTGAGTAATTCTTTCCAATACTGTGTCATTGAACTCTGTGTTGTGTTCAGCTTTGGATAATCACCCTCCCAGAAATTGTCCTGTCACCTTATACATCTAAGAAATTGTGTTGTCTCTGCAAATTTTGTCTTCTGATTGATTATATTATTTACAAGTTGTTCTGAGCTCTATTATGACAGTTTGGGACTCTAAGTGTTAAACTGGAAATCTTAAATACTGCCAGGAACTTGCAAAGATCCTTCTTTCAGCAGTGAATTTCACCAGACTCTCTCTTAGAATATTGATGTTGGGTTCCTTATAATTATTTCCTAAAGCAGTTTCATCTGTGCATCTCTCTGAGAGGCTTCCCTGACCCACTGCCATTTTATTTGGAATTCTGGGAGAGCTCTCAGCTCGCTCTAAAGCTGATTCAATCTTCAGGTACTGTTATTTCTTGATCCTCTTTTATATGAAACTGATTCCCTTTTATACCCATCCGGCATTTTTTTTCATACAGTTTTATTTTCTTTTGGTGTCATTCCCTGGCAAAAAAAAAAGATTTCTGTGTCTCTTTTCCCCAGTATAGCACTCCTTCCTGCCCTTGAAAACCCTTTTTCTTTTCTTATACATATTCTAAAAACCACCTCCAATACAATTTCAACCCATCCCCTTTTCTCTCATCATTGTTATAGTCTTTTAACTTCATTTACTCTTATGTACCACATGTTTGTGAGTGTTTTAGCTCCTTAACCTTTGATTGCTTTTTGCATTTAGATATTTTATTATAGCATTTGCTGCTGGATGTCCTGATATTCACTGCACTCTAGGACATAGCATTAATGTTCAGACACAATTTTTCTTCTACATCCTCTTCCTCCATTTCTTTATCCTATTTCCTTTTATCCAACACTTACATGACTTTTCTAAATCTGCAATTCAATGTCCTCACTTAGAAATCTTCCACTTTTGAGATAAAAAATGAAAATAATGGAGCTATTTTTTAACTAGCCACTTCATCACATCTGACTCTCTGCCAAATTTCATTGATTCCCTTTTAATTTTTCTTTTTTATTACATTGTGTGCAAATTGCACTTATAATACTATGCCATCCTTTAGTGATTCCGTCCTCTTCAGAACTTATATCAAAGACAGTGAAAACTCTGATCACTGACTATAGTTTTGTATTCAGTCCAATATCTGTCTCAAATCATCAGTTCTTCCTGCCATTTTTTTTCCTTCATCACCTTCAATTCTGTATTATATTTGTATTTCCGCAGTGCACAAAATGTACATTTTCAATGTAAACCTTCTCCTTTGCATCTTGCAGGATTTGCATTTAGCATCTGGATTATCTGCAGAACGTAGCACTGGGCTCTTCATTCCAGGTGTGAA
This sequence comes from Lepidothrix coronata, assembly GCF_001604755.1. Taxonomy (NCBI): domain Eukaryota; kingdom Metazoa; phylum Chordata; class Aves; order Passeriformes; family Pipridae; genus Lepidothrix; species Lepidothrix coronata. The sequence goes on along the minus strand of NW_016690312.1, from coordinate 2,081,865 downwards.
GGCAACACTAACCCAGGTGTATTTTTGGCTGGATCACTGTAAGTAATAAGATTTTTTAAGGTCAGTAAAAGAAAAAATGATAAAAAAATTGGCCACTATCTTGAAGAGTTATAGATACAAGTCTAATTGTCCTCAAACAGTGCACTCAGTGCATGGTGAAATGTCCAGTTGTGTAGGTTGAAATTGTGAGTGTTAACTCCCTGCTTTGTTTTGGTAACTTAAAATTTTCAAGTGGTGATGTTGAGACTAAACTGTATTTCTTATGTGTTCTGTAACAAATCCTTTGTCAGCTCTGACTGCTGAATCTTGCCTTAAGGTCTTTGATCAAGATGGATTAAAAACCTAGGAAGGATCCTCTGGAGAATCTCTTTAACCAGCGGTGAATTTGTATGTGTGTAACGGAGCCTTTGATGGCAGGGCAGGGATCTGGAAGTTCAGGATGCTCAAGGTCAGGGGGGAGCAACCTGGGAGAGTGGAAGGTGTCCCTGTCCATGGCAGGGGGTGGAACGAGATGAGCTTTAATGTCCCTTCCAACAAAAACCATTCTGGGATTCAATCATCTCATAAACACTCCCAAGCACACGCTGCATTTTGCATTTGGTGAGGGACTGCCTGACATCTCTCCTGCTGTAATATTGTTCTTGTTTTAGTAAGTTTTTACCACCAATTTAAAGAGCAAGTAGGCCAAGAGAATAAGTCACATTTACAGAGTTTTAAGAGATTATACAAGGTGTGTACCTGCATGTTCTGCAAACTGACCCCGAGGGAATTGGAGATTTACTTAACCCCTCGCCTTATCTGAAGCTTTCCAAACACAGCTAAGAAAAACATCAGGTTATTGTGGGAAAGACACTTATATTTCATCATTATAGAGTCTGTTCAGGAGACTACAAATTCTAAAATGAAGCTTCTTCATTAAAAAAATTCTCTGTGGGAAACTAATAGGGAATAAAGAACACTTTGTGAGAAAGGAAAATAAAGGCAAATTTAAATTTGCCTGTCATTCTAATTAAAAGCAGGTTGTGATACAATCTAGAAAAAAAATTATCATTCAAAATAAAATGCTCCTGAAAAGTAAAATGATATTAAAAGGTATCTAAAAAATTAAAAAGAAAATACAATACATCTACCTGTATTTTGTGTTTATGTGAAATGATATCCCATTAAGATCATAAGCAAACCATGCATCCATTTAAAATTTTACAGATTAATAAAAATTTCAGCAGTATAATATTCCTACTGACTTAGAACATAAAAAATTACCTTTTATACATTCACTACCCTCCAGTTCATTGACAAATTGATTTAACTTTTCAATGCACTCATAGTTACAAGAATTATGGTTAAAAAAGTTAACATCTGTAAGGTATGGCAGCCAGTTACTGGTTAAATCCTCCTTTTAAATATAGGGGAAAAACCTTGTTTCTTAGACTTAGGTGCTTTGGAATAATTGCTGTTGGAACATGAGAATTTTAGGGGATAGTAGTTGCTGCTGCACACAGAATACATCTTCCTGCACCCTGCATCTTGCAGAAGACTGCAAGAAAACATCATGGGCATTTTACTGATACCTGCAAAGGATGTCACATGTGCTGTTTTCTGGGGGAATCATCTCTTTCAGATGATTGCTCACCTAAAGATGAATTACAGCAGGATCCCACCATTCCGTGTCCTGGGCTGAGCCCACGTTTGTATCTTTGTGAAAGCTCTAACTAGAAACTGTAAATTTTCATAGGATCGACCCAAACAGCTTTTTAGGTTTCATTTTTTTTCTGCTTGTTTTTTTTTTCCCCCCTTAGGATCCCTTGGATGACAGTCTGGAGGCTCAAGACAGTCAGGGACTAAAACTGCCACTGAATCATGACCAAATAGTCACTTTTGCAACATTTGCCCCAAAAACTTTTGATTTTTATAGCTATGCATTTTTTTGCTCTTAATTCCAAGCTTCTCCCAGCACACCTGGTGTGCAAACTCTCCTCTCATGGCAGCAGCTGGGCATCTTCTGCCACGGGCACACACAGTCACCAACAGGTATCAGCTTCAGATGACAATCTGGGTCTAGCATTGAGGGACAGCTTCTCAAACTACTGATGTGTTCATCTTCAGGACAGGCTTCAAGCAGCCACTGCAAGGAAAAAAAGAGAGGGAAAAAGGAAGGAAAGAACAGAGACCTTAGGGGTGAAGGAGGTGAAGGAGCCAAGCCTTTGTGGCAGGGGGTAACCTGAAGGAGGTCCATGGGCCTGGCAGAGGAGGAAGCCCAAATCAGAGCATTCTTTTGGCTTTCTGCTGGAAACAGAAAGAACCAGCAGCCCCAGTGATGTCAAATATCAGGGATTCAAGTCGTTGCTATAGTAATGTGTGGGAGGAAGCAGCTGATATGCATATTTGAGATTTGCTGTAGGATATAATCTATCAACGTGGAGCCATGAAAACAAACAAACTGGCTGGAAATCCAGTCTTGCCTCAGTCTGTGAATCCAAGGGACTGTTGTGTGGTTGTGTTTGTCCGACCCTTTCTCAGAGGAGAGGTAAGAAAGCAGGAGGGGCGCGGGCACTGCCCTTGGGGCAGCTCACTCCTCTTGCCTTTGCAGCCCCAGTAACAGGCACAGTTTCCACCTGGTTTTGTCCTCTCCATCGTGACTTCTCTCTGCTGCCAGCCCATCATTCCCCAGCCTACCTTCCAACCCCCTGATTTGTTGAGTGCTGTTTACCTTCGGAGAGCAGCGATGTCCCTCTCTTTGCTAAGGAGTCATTTTTATCACACCCTTTATCCTAATCAACTCCTCCATTTTTCACAGGCTTTCTCACATTTTCTAAATTTCATTTTTCCTGCTGATTGACTCCCTCTTTCCCCTCCAACTAATCTTGTTTCATTTTTTTTCCTTTACTGGGAAGAAGACGTTGCCAAAATGTCACCTCTAATCTTGTTTCCCATTTCTAGCATGTAATTTATTAATCCTCTCTCTCATTTTTTTGCCTTTTATTGAGCAGCCTACATGCTAATACAGCTCAAGTTTTATTTTCAGATTGTCAAATAAATAATTTCACAAGTCTTAAGACTAGGGGAAAAATAAGAGCTTTGAAATAATGATCACCCCTGTCTTTTTGCAGAGGCATTTGCTCTTAGATCTATACAAATCACTTTTTTCAGGGATAATATAGCTGTCCCATATCAGTTAAATTAATTATTGGATAGAGTATTTAAAGAGCTGAGGTGAAAAGCCAGCCTCTGTCTCATTGATAAAGACCCACTACATAAAACTTTCACATTAATGTAACTCCAGTCTCTTAAATATAATATTCCCCCCCCCCAGCCCTTAAATCTATATTGTTGTGTGACATTTTGGAGGGTTTTTTTTTCTTCCCTTTTTTCCTTTGATTTCAATAAGAGTTTTGCTTGGCATCTTGCACTGCTATGTTGACAGCCTGCTTTTGACTCTTGTGAACACTTTCACTGGATCTCTAGGTCAAAAGAAAACAGAACTATCAGTTCTTTTAGAGCAGAGATGAACGACCATAAAATACAAGCACAGTTTGGTCTTGCTCTCAGTCCTGCTTTAAAGTATAATATTATTTTTACTGATAGATTTTTTTGCCATTGCTGTTCTTTTGGTGACAGTTTCCAGGAGTAGGATAAAGATTAGAGGGAGAATGTTACCAACCAGATTGCCTGAAACAGCAGGTATAGCATGTTTTGGGGCAGGACTTCATCCCATGCTGTTTAAGCTATATTAACCATACTTACCTTGTTACATTTACATAAGCTATAAAGCATTTAAAAATTAACTGAGGCAGCAAATGTGAGCTAACATTTCCCTTACTCGAGTTAGTGCTCTGCTCATTAGAGTCAGTCACGCCTCGTGTTCCTTCCCCTGATTCAGTGATCAGGTAAGTGCTAAACGAACCAGCTTTGACAGCAGCCACAGAGACACAGTTTGGTGCTCTAGTCAGCACTCAGGAGAAGAGCAGGGGAGGCAGGGGGAGCTTTGTTTTGTGTACAACTTGAAAATAGCAGACATGATCTTAGAATGATGCCTCCCTTGGTTCCGCACGTGAGACACGAAATATCCAGCTTGTAATTCCCAGCTTGTACCTTCCAGCTCCCAGAGATGTGAGCTCATTGCTTCGTATTTGCAATATTTAGGCAAACATTCTCAAAAACAGTCTGTTAAGGAGTTGGTGAAAACCTAAACAATTTGGATTCTTCCTGATGAATGCGGGTTTTAATTTACAATTTTGTGGCTAAAATGACAAGGTGTTTTTATAGCCTTGCTGCAGGCGTTTAACAAGGGTCCAGTTCAGGCCACATTTCACTCCTTGGGATTTCCAGGTGACAGTGCCAGTTCATACCCAAGTCCAGGGACTTAGATCTGTCACACCTTCCTCATTCCAGTGGGCCGTAAGCCTGAGTGCCCTGCTCAGATGTGGAGCTTGCACTAGACAGCAGGTCCCTCAGGAATTAAGTACTAATTATTAAAGTCTTTCTGGCTTCCTAAAGTAATTTGTTTTTTCATCCCACATGTGGGTAGGGATGCAATGCGAAATTTGCAGACTCAGCAGATCCTGAAGTGATCCCTGCTGTGACAGAGCACATGGATCTGGGAAATGACTGCAGGTCACAGACATATGACACATTCAAATATGAGCAATCAGGGATTCATGGGCACTGCTAGAGATGTTCTGCTTTTGGGAACAACCACAGGAATACTGCTACTTAAAGGGAACAGGAGCATTCTCCAGTGCCAGAAAAGTAAAAAAAAAAAAACCCACCTACACATCACAACCTGGTGTATCTCTGCTGCACTACTGACCTGGACAAGCAATCAAGAGCTCAAAAGCTCACTACCAATATCTGTTACCTCCTTGCAAGTGTGACAGTGTTCTCTGCCAGTGTTTGTCAGGCTACCATGAGCTACGTTCATATTCCATATGGATACGTATTTTTTCTTTGTTTTCCTTTGACATTAATGCTCTGGCAGAGCTTTCTAAGTGGTAAAGCAAGGAAATTAACTTACATTTTCCAGCTTGCTAAAGTAAATTAGCTACACTTTTGACTTTCTGTGGTTTCACTCTGAATGGAAGAAGCAATAAAAATGAAATAAGGCTAATCACTGTTGTTCTATGGTTTTCTCTGTGGTGTGTTAAGAGGAGAAGAACCCATAACAAAAACTCATGAGTTCATATCTGCTTAAAGCAGGTCTCTAATTAGCTTCCATAATCGATCTCCCTGTTCCAGCAGGTGAACTAGGTAATTATCTTGTTTATACTGTAGGTGAGTCACAAAATGTTAGATAGCTTTCTCTGTACCTTTAAAAGATAATGCATTGTAACAAGTGTTCCCAATATGAATGAACCACTGTCATAACCCACACCATCTGTTCCACACACACAGCAATGCGAGATCTCATTTTAGTCTTTGCTGCAAAGAGCTCCAGACATCAAAGAACTGTCCCTTTGACCGCTGTCTCAATCAAAGGATTTTACCCAGACAAGTCTTTACTTCCCATTATGATTTCAGTGCTGCAGAATATCAGGTGTTTCCTGGCACGAAGAGGAGAGATCCAGTCACTGGGGCTTTTTTTTAAGGGCCAAATCTTGTCACTGTTCACTTCCCATGGGCCTTTTGAGTCGCACAGAAACTCCAAACTCAGCAGTTAATTAGGGTTAGTTACTTAGGGCCTGAGGCTTGAGAGACAGACTGTGGTGCACTATACAATCCATGGCTTTTATTCAGTATAATGTGTCTATCTGTTCCCTTCCACAAGGTGAAGTACAGATATGTTGGCTAAATGCATGGTTAGGATTAAGTTGATGTATAGAGAGCACTATCTCAGTATGTTTAATTGCTCACAGAAAAATCCCTGTCTGACATACTTTTGAGTGTTCTTTATTCCCCTGTTATTGAATCTGTGCTTTATTTACATAATACAGACATTCCTCTTTCTTGCAGGTCGTTTCATAGTAAGCTCTACAAAGGAATAATCCTTTTTGACAACCTTTAAAGGGTCTCAGTCGTATTTTAAGCCCGTGACCAGTAGCACTATTAGCGGTGTATTTGCAAAGAGAGGACACATAGTGCAGTTCTTCCTAATATAATGTGGAAGTGTTTCATCTCTTTTGTACTACAGAAGAGGCTTCTTGCTTGTGGTGAATGGCTGAAATATGAGACTACATATTTTCCATAATCATTAAAACAATAATGTAGCAGCTTCTCCCCAAGCTAAAAATAATCCTGTCGTGGTCATGTCCCTTTTCCTCTCTGCCTTGATAACCGAATTCAAATTCCTATAAATAAAGTTCTTTTTTTTTTTTTCATTTTTCATAGACTTGTCCCTAGCAAATTTAGTTTCAAGGTCTTTTATTTCTGTTTCTAAAGTAATTATCCTCTGGGCCTCTTCCTTTCTTCCTGGTATGATGCTAGACTAATTATTCTTCTCCTAATGAATGCCTGAAATGTATCCCATATGGTGGCATATGTGCCTTCAGATGGAAGCTTCGTTTGAATAAAATAAGAAAATTCTTCTCTTGGGGCTTTCTTAAATTTTTCATTCTGTAACAATGATGAGTGAAATCTCTGTCTTGGGGGTAGATGCAGCCAACTTGCTTTCTATTACACTTGGAGCTTTCTCTGAACTGGAGATTTCCATGTCTTTCTCTCTTGCTATGGCCATCCCAGCTCTTCCTCCACATCGTCACAACCACTGCTTGACTGAGTCATAGTGTCACTACATCTGATCTGAAAGACTTTTTTGATTCCTTAATAAGTTTTCTCACCTTTCTCTAGACCTCCCTCACAGCATGCATTGCCCATTTTTACTTATAGAAGACAGTAGACTGTAGAAGTCCTACTCATGGATATGCACAAGTTCATGTTGAGAGCTGTGCAATGGGGAGGATTTTCACCAACTCAGGTAAAAGGAGGGTCATTTTTTGCAAGCACCAGTAAGTAAAATAAGTCACATACATTAAGCTTACATCAAACAAATTAAAATAGGTGACACACTACAAATTTGCCAAGCAAGTTCAGTTTTCATTGCTTAAGTTCCACGGTTTTTCTACAGATTTAATATGTTAATTGTTGTGGTTTGTGTATGACTTTTATCTTTTTTTTATAGAAGTACTGCATTGCTGGGCCCAGCTCGGGTTCCTCAGCACAGCAGGGCCAGGGAGCTCCTGCAGCGGGGCCAGCGCAGGCTGCGGAGATGCCCAAGGGATGGAGCAGCTCTGGGAGCAGCAAAGGCTGAGGGAGCTGGGGCTCTTCAGCCTCCAGAGCAGAGCCTGAGAGGGGCCCTCCCCAGGGTGTGTCAGGGGCTGCAGGGAGGGGGCAGAGGATGGAGCAGGCTCTACTCGGGGGGCCCAGCAATGGCCCAAGAGGAACGGGCAGGAACTGATGCCCAGGAAGTTCCAGCTGGACAGGAGGAAGAACTTTGCTGTGCAGTGACCCAGCCCTGAACAGGCTGCCCAGGGAGGGTGTGGAGTCTCCCTGACTCCAGAACTGTGTGGACATAATCCTGTGCCATGTGCTCTGGGATGGCCCAGCTGGAGCAGAGAGGTGGGACCAGATGAGCCACTGTGGGCCCTTCCAGCCTGACCCATTCCGGCATTCTGTGAAATCTCTGATGCATCATTTTGTCCTTAAACACACTACATTTTTCTACATACTAATCACAATTTATCTTCTTCACTTTCAGCTACCACAACACTGGGTTTGAGTCTACTAAGTAACACTGTAGTAAGCAGGAGTACATCCTCTAATTCTGGAGGTGATGCGGATAGCCAGGATCCCTCTGACTCAGGGTTGTCATTTGATACTGCTGCATAACAGATATGCCCAAATGGAAATATCTGTAGGAAAAAAATCACTGATTCTGCATAAAGTTATTTTAGTAGTGTATCACTTGAATCATGCTAATAGCTTGGGAAAACATAATCACTTTATCTGCAGCAGGTATTTGCTCTTGCTTTCAGAAACACAGTGGGGAAACACTCTATTGATTTTCATTAGAGCGTTTGATCCCAAGTTGATAAAGAAAAGGACAGTAACTAATTCTGCCGCTATTAATATCGAGCTCTAGTTGGATTTAAAAAACACCTTCAGCAACATGTGAATCTGCAATCAAGGAGAATGGTAGAATAGGCAAAAAGGTCTGATTTTAAGAAGTGTTTGGAGGCCTCAGTTTCTGTTTTAATGGACAGTGTTTGCCTCTGGGTGGTCTCAGCCTGAGAACATCAGGCCAACAGCTTTGTAAAACACATACTTGTGAATGAGCTTGTTTTTTACTTGCTGGCAGTTTCTTGTTTTGTTTTCTCTTCTGTGAATGAGTAATTGTAAGTATTCCAGTAACCCAGCTCAGGCTTTTAAATAACAAACCACCAGATTTCAGATCCTCTAACAATCTTTCATCTTACGTTCTGGTAAGGTGTAATCCTTGATTTGGATTTGTTCTGTTTTCCTCCATTCTGTCCTATCCTCTACAGAATTTTCTGATATACTTGTGAAGATTTTTACCAGCCCAAAGCTGGAAGAGTCCCCAGTGATCTGTTCAATATCTTGTGTCCTCTACCTGACTTTCAATCACTCGCTACAAATAGCCAAGGGAACATAAACCATTTTAGGGCATAATAATTTATCTTTTGCAGAACAGTTGGTTTCTTTTCTTTTGCTGACTCAATGCAGTGACCACCCAGAATGCCTAATTCATAGTTCAGCAGCAGCTTCTTGTTCAGCTGCCTTATTACAACCACAGAGTCATTTTCTGACAGGGCAGTGTTTGCATATATAAACTCGATGAAAGACCAGAGGCCAGCAGGGCTAGGGGAAGGGGTCATTCCTTATTCCTATCTCAGTACTGGTTTTTTTCCTGCTGGCAAGTGGTTCTGAATATCCTCTGTAACAAGATGTGCTGCTGAAGGTAATAAATAACTCTGGGAAGCAGGGCAGCGGTATCTTGTCTTAGAAAACCAAAGCTTTCAACGTTGACTATCTTAAGTCAGGCCCCACATTCATTGTTAAGTACCAAAACAAATTGCTGCAATGATGAAAAATTCCACTTAGCCACAAACCTAATTCTGACAACGTGAGCTGTGAGTTCTCAGAGCTTTGTAGAAGCAGACCCTTTTGATCTCTGTAATCAGATTTGGCATTCTGTCTCTCCTCACATCTATCCAGGAGCGATGTTCCAGGACTCTCTCTCGGGCAATATCAAGTGCAGGACACTGTCATTTTCTTGACGAGGTTAAAAACTTTCTGTTCTCTTCCCAAGTCAGTTTTCTTCCCTCACTGAGCCCTAGAGCCAGGAATTTCAGTAGTGTGCTGGATCCAAGAGGACAGGCTCCAACTCAGCAATTCTAACACTCTTCGTGGCACCAGGTGTGACCCAACATTTTGGGCCCAGAATTGGGGAACTGTGATGGCACTCAATCCATGTAGATGTTTGGTGTGATCTACAGAATTATCTGAGCAGAATGTAAACTGGAGAGTAGGATTTCACTCTGCAGGAGTGAATCACCTAGTCTGCTTTATCCATTGTGAAAATGCTGTGGGGGCAAGAATCAGAAGGGAATCTGATATTTACACCTTTGAATCCGACATTGCTGGAGTAATTTTCAAAAACCTATCAAGTTCTCTTGAAAATTAGGTACCAGTTTATTCACTCTCAGGAAACCACGTTAGTCACTTAAAGAAATTTCTTCCTGTAGAATTAGCATCATCTTGCTGCTGCATAGAAACTTTCTGCCATCCAGCCTAAACTTATTTCTTCAGAAGGGTCTATCTGCATCATTATATAACTCAATCCCCCTAGGAATTTTGACTTTTGTGCTTTCTACCATAAAAAACTGACAGACTACATGCTGGGATTGCTCTGCCTACTACAGGTGTGGCAGGACACTGAGGGACAGTTTAATCACCTGCTTCAAATAAAGCTCCAACAGGATATAAAGGAGACAAGAAAAACCATTCATGTGCTGGGTGTTCCAAACCCAGGGAATGGGAATGAAATGGAAAGAGTCTTCCTGTTTACCAATCCCTCTTCAATTAACAGCAATCTGATGCTGTGACAGACTTAATGGTTGGACTTGATGATCTTAAAGGTCTTCTCCAACCTAAGTAATTCTATAATTCTATAATTAGATGTCACAAGGTTTTTCACAGCTTTGTAGCTACAACAGAGCCTTCTACATTTTACTGCTTCTTTCCCATAACTGTTCATCTGCTGTGTGTTTTTGCCTGGTAAGAAGCATAACAAGATAATAAATCCAAAGAAGCAAAGAATTTGGAAAGCTCCAAGCATTACTCTCAAGCACCCCTTCAGATTTTCTTTGTCTGACACTTTATATTTAAAAATTAATCCAGAGCACCCCCACAAAAAATCTATTTTACTTGTTTAACAAAATGGAGTATTGATTTACCAAAGCCTAAACAAAGCAGCCTACATGATTCATTGATCATGAATTTGGGCCCAGTCCATGTGATCATTAACTTCTTTGTCAGATGCATTAATTTATTCATAAGCTTTGTTTATGGCAGGCCCTTTTCAGTGGCTCATTTCAAAATAAAACCCAAATGCCTTCTTTACCTTCCATGTCACTGAATACAGAAGACAAAACCTTCTAACATTTGATGAGCTTTTTGAAGAACCCAGGAACTCTGGAGCCTTTCATATAAGTCCAGGGTTCAGTATTATTTTGGAACTGTACTTCATGAGTATAAAATTCTCCAAAGAAAGCAACCCCTTGTGCTGCCACGTGGGGAATCAACCCAAATCTGAGAACATCAGAGGTTATGAGAAGCTCCATATCCCTTTGTGCCACTGTCAGGAAATGGTGGTTGTGTGACATAAAGCTCTTCTTTGATGGACCACTGTAGCAATAAAATATATTGGTTGGAAACTTCTGATACACAGGTTAAAGGATTTAAAACCAGGATCTGGTTAAAACCCATGGCTTAATAACAAATCAAAAGCTTTTAGCTTTTCCTTGGTACACTCTCTATTATTTAAAGTAAGTAAAGAAACAAGAAGCAAGAAAGTTCTGAGTTTTGGTGTTTTAAATTCCAGGTTTTGCTTATATAGCTTAATAGTAGGCAGCAGACATCCACAACGAAAAACAAGTCCTAATAATCAGTACCTGAGTATTTGCTGCACTCCATTAATCCAGTATCCAAAGTAACACTGCAGTCATGAGGAAGTTATTGTAGGGTAAAGCTGAGTTGAACAGCCTGTGATAACACACAGGGTTCAGCATCTTCTCTGAAACACAGGTAACCCCTCCAGCAGCTGGATTAGCTCTGCTGCCTCTCCCTTGAGGTGCTGGGTTAAAGGCACATCTCCCTCTCCAGAGCTGGCATGTTCAGTTCCTCACCTCCTCGGAATTCCATGGCAAGCCTGTCTCCTCGGTGTGCAGCTGGCAACCTGGTAACACCACAAATGAAAACACTGGGGAAAGAAGATGAAAGAGTTTGTGATTTTATTTTTTTTTTTGGGTCTAGTTTAAAGAAAGAATAAAGTAGTCTCACTCTCAGTAATTTATACAACTGAGGTCTCATTTGTGTGCAAGATGGGCTGCAATGCAAACTATGGAATAATCTGACTTTGGGAGCCTGGGTATGTGTGAGGGTGTGCAATTGGGTCTTTCTGTGTATCTACTAACTCTTGCAAAGAATTAGTATCTGTATGAATCAGGACATTACTGAATAAACAGCATAAAACACTGCTGGAGTAGGGCCTCATCCAGGATGGTGAGAAGGATGGGAGTTCTTCCACAAAGTGTATGTAGTGAGTTTTGGATTAGACACCCAGTCTGTACTTGGTACATAGTCATGGAGATAAGGACAGAGAATTTAGTAGCTCGATTTTTATATATTTGGGTAGGAGAAATGAACTTTATTCTGACCAAACTGAGTGTGGATAACTTGGGCAAAGTCCCCAAATAAGAAGTGGGTGGAGATACCTCCATGCTGGGCAGCCACCTGAAACCTCTCAGAAAATTTTGGGGCCGACTCTTAAAACTGGTGAATTTGTAAACTTCTCCTGCTGAACCCAAGCATTCCTTATGAGAAATAGGCTGATTTTACACTTACCTCCAACGCAGCTGCTGATTTTGTGCCAACAATGGATCAGAAAACAGAATCACCCCTTGCCAGAGGCAAAGTTCTCGCGCAGCCTGTTCTATCGTCGATACAAATCACAAACCTTTTCTGCACTGAGATCTCATTACAAATCATTTTATGCTCTCCAACATTCGTTTGATTAAACTTTCCTTCTTAAGTTTAAAATATGTACATCTGAAGAGAGACAGTCATGTATTATGAGCAGCAAAAAGTGAGACCATCTCTATGTACAGTGTATTCTCTGCATACACAAAGTGTATACACACATTTATGCAATAACTGCTCAAGCAGGCTCAGGAAACACAAAAAATAAATTAAAACTTTTCCTTAATATTAATGCTATATATGTATATATACATTTTCCTGTTAGCAACATATTTTCACTATATTTTCTTTCTGTTAAAGATTAAATATGTGCCTCAAGAAATAGACTTTAAATGGATGCACAATAGCTGGCTACAATGCGTAATTTCATTTAGGCACAGAATTACAAAGCAGCCATTTTTAACTTCAACTAGATTGCACATTTACTAAACTCTCAATAAATTCATCATTTGGCTGAGTCACGTTGAGAATTGTTTTAAATAAATCTATGTGAAAATTAAATTTAAGTTGAAAAGCAGCAGGAAAAAGATGTATAGTAAGTACTTCATTTGTTGTAATAGGACTATTTGGAAGGAATACAAATGCACTTCAAATTGTAAAGAGCATAATTATTTTCCTCTAGAAGCTGAATGAAATGGAGCAGCTTCTCCCTCTATAATATTTAATATGAATTATCTTTTTAAAATTCAAATTGTGTTTTGAAAATTAAGCATTTTCTTGGTTTACAGGAAATTTCCAAATGAGTTCTCCATTTCTTTGTTTTATTAAATGGCCAAAAAAACCATAGGAATTGTCTAAGCTGGTTGGACACGTAGTTCAGCTTCCTTTGGCAGTGGGCACTAACAGATGCTTCACAGGCATTTCAAAAACCCCTTTATTACAGAAACCAGGGTGGGGACAATGGAGATGGAATGGACACGAAGGGCATGGGCAAAACCCTAAACCTGAAAGGACCCTGAAGAGGTCTCCTAATCCATACCCTGCCCCAATAATCCACTGAGAGGGGAAATTTCATTCTACCCCCAACAGTGAATCTTGGCTTCAGGGTCTCTTTCCTTCTCTCTCACATCCAACAAATCTGCAAATGTGCACATTACCCACACGATGCCTAATCCTTTCCAAATGCCATATGGGGTTAGTGCATTGTAGATGACTGCAAGAGATCTGCAGTGGCCATGTAATAATTTATTGTACTAGGTGATTGCTGGGACTCTGAGACATTTTGTATTGCTTGGATTTGGTTGGGAATATCAACAGGAAGGAGGATATCGTTCCAGACAGCCATCCATCAAGTGATACTTAAGTGCTGTTAAGAAACAGTCAGAACTGTTAGATTTAATGACTCTAACCTCCTTTTCCAGACAGCCTACCAAACTTGTTCTGACAAGGAATGATTAAGGACTCACCCCTAAAAAAAAAAAACCAAACCAAAAAAAAACCACCAAACAAACAGACACAAAAAATCGCAAAAAAAAAAAAAAAAAAAAAAAAAAAAAAAAAAAAAAAAAAAAAAAAAAAAAAAAAAAAATCACAAAAAACCCAACATCAACAACGGCAAGATTTGAAGTAGGAGTTTTTTAGCAGAGAGGGCCAGGTTTGCCGCAGAGCGGAGCACTGAGCAACAGCAGAGGAGCAGCTTCCAGGCCTTACAGCAGTGTGTTTACACGGGCGTGGTGCTGGGCTGCCTCCTGTGCGCTGCTGAGAGGCAGATGGTGCCTCCGAGTTAGTGCTGTGATACCGCGGCAGCGAGCGTCTGGAGCTCGGGCTGGGACCCTCCACGGAGCAACACAGCGCTCCGCGAAAGCACCAGCTCGGGGGCATGTGTCTTCATCCCCCTCTTGGCTCTCCTGGTGACGTCTGCCACAGGGGAACCAGGATAATGCATGTAGCCTGCCTGAAAAGCCACCCCTACTTAGCCCACCTGCTCCTTCAAGACGCTTAAGCCGACGTTTAAAACTTCCCCTCCAAATTTCTGTCCTTTTTTTTGTTTTCTTCTTGTCTCTAAAGATTTATGCCTACAGTCAAATGCCAAGTAAAAGAATACTTTTCTTCTGAAAATGTTATTCTGGCGCTGACCTTCCTCCACGCATAGACTTTTGGGGGGAGTTTAACCTCCCGGGGAAGAATGATTGATATCCTGGGTATTGTAGCCCTGGGCCTGGTCTAAAAATGAAAAGTTTGTAAATTCCCCTCGAAGGAGCCCTACAAACCAGGAATATGTGCTGGACAAGGGAGGCACGGATGCAGCTCTTTAACCAAGATCATGAATGACAATGGACAGTTACACTGTACAGTGATAAATTGTTGGCTTCTGTGGGTTTGGAGTGCATCCCCCTTGCCATACTAAGGGAATTTCAACAAGAATTTTTGATTTACCGTGTTTGTGTCACCCATAATTTTGTATACTTCTATCATCTTCACTTTCATTTTTCACAATTTGTTACTTACCCTTTTTGAGACAGTTCTGATCTCTATTGTGTGACCATTTCTCTGGTTTGATGCAGTATTAAGTAAGTACTATTCAGGTACTTTTCTTAGGAGAGACAACACTAAACTCTTTAGAGACTTTGCCTAAAAATAAAACCATGCCAAGGAAGCTGCAAGCATTAAATGCCTGCTTTATAAAATAAGTAACTGCCTTTGGAAAAGAAACAAATGCAAATTCTAGTTACTGTGCTTGAAAGAGGTGACAAGGAGAAGTGCCAGCATCTTGGCTCCCGTTGGTGCTTTATTGTCACAAATTGTTAGTTACATTTGAAAATTATGGATCTCTCTCATTGTGAAAGTTGTGTCTGCCAGTTGGTGCCTGCACACTAGAGTGGGTTTACCCAATTAGCAGGATTTCCCATGCAGGACCCGGAATGGCTGTGCATGAATCCTAAACACGCCGCAGCTGAGGCTCAGCCTGGGACTGCTGGTCTGAGAACAACTGCTCCACCAGGTGAGCTCAGAGGCTGCACAGGGTGGAAATCAGCCTTGGCACGTCTCACCTCTCTCTGTCTGCCTGCGGTTCCCTCTCTCCCTGGCAGATGACTCTGCCCCGATCACAGACACACTGTGCAGCAGACGGAACAGGATTTTTAACCCCAGTGCACTCAGGAAATGAATCAGGTCATGGAAACAATGACATTTAAGTGCTACTTGTAATCTTCATGGTGGGCCATCTCAAGCTATTTGCATCTCTCTTCTGGCTCTCAACCAAGTGAGACTCCTCCCGTGTGGAGCTATTCAAGGCACATCCAAGGCTCACACTGAGATGATGGGAGGGCGATCAGGCAACTGCTTTACGGGAAAAACACCCGAGGGACTTAAGAGTTTGGATTCATGTAGGAGTTCAAAGCAAAGGAGGAGGCACGAGTGCAGAAATAACAGTCCTGAGGAAACACGAGTTTAGCCGCAGCTCTCCACCTGCCCGGGGGCTCAACTGCACGTTCCCTGTTCGGATCCCTTGAAGGGTGGAAACCGAGCCCGACAAAGTCTGCCACCAACAGTGCCAGACTGGGCACCTCCCCCTGTCTTTGTTGCCGGATATAGTTTTCTCCATTTTTTTAGTACAGGTAAGTAAAGATGCCACATTTCCAACTGAGTCACAACCCGGAGACCACACTGAACTTCAACTAAAAGCTGTTAACGATGGACTATAAAACTATGAAGTATCTGCTGCTTCTGTAGTAGGTGGACAAAATGTAATCATTGAAAAAATGAAGAAAAAAAAAAACCAAACCCTTTCCCCTACCAGTAGTTAGCAATTCACATCTTTTCCCTTCCTTCAAATAGTAGGTAGGGTTTGTAGGTAAATTTTTATTTCTCTTGTAGGCACCGAAAATGATAACTTTATACAGAAAACAAAGTGGCTGTAGCCCTCTTAATCACTGTTTTGATGATCTACAGATCATGGCAGGCAATGCTTTATTAAATAGTCCCAAGTTAACAAAACCAGCTCTGTTCACAGACCCACTCAAATAATCATAAGTGTTGGGAAAATGCTAAACTTATTTATAGCTTCCACTTTATTTTAATGGCTTGAGTAGAATCAAAATATATCCACATTACTCTGAAAAATGTGATGAACTTTATTTTAGTTGCTCTTAACCACTGTAAGGCAGTCATGCTCCAAATATAATAAATAAATATAAAAGACTGTTTATTAATATTTTTCTTTCATGAATTTCTAATTTGTCAATGGATATAGCATGATGTAAGTCCTATCTTTTAATGATCACCTCAGTGCTAAGCAGCAGTAAATGTTAACATAGTACACTTTGAATACATTTTGTGTCGTGCATGTCTCTTCAAAATTCCTTTTTTTTTTTCTTCTTTAAGAGCATACCTAGCTCATTCTGATATTTGGGTTTCTAAACTTGCTAAGTATATTTTTTTCCTTTAAAAATAGACACAACACTGTTTTCGTGGGGATGGATACAAAACAGGATATAAAACATTTTGATTGAACCACATGACATGTAATTATGTATTAAGGTATTCTGGGAGGAAGGTAAAGGTTTTTCTGCTCAAAGCACACTTCTTTTCTACTTAAAACTGGAATGTTTTTGTGGCTAAGATACCAAACCAAGCCATTCATTATTCATCCCCACTGAGATATGGATGCTCTGGATGCAAACTGAGACCCCCAGTTTAAACAGACCCTATTTGTTCTATACTTGTCATTATTGGTCAGTGCCATTTGTCATGATTTGAACAATCTCTTTTAACTTTCACAGGCCCCACATCTCATTTTATGTAGTTAAATCTGGGCTCTAAACTTCCATTTGTGGCATCTGTTGTGTCTCCCTCTCCAGCTACCCTGTCTGTCCCTCCTGCTGGGAGAACCTGAGCTGACACAGTTGCTGCTGGCAGTGTCACTGTCTGCTTTTCATCCAGAAAAATGAGTTCTGTGTCTTAAACACCCTAAAGGAGCCTGAGTTGGATGCTTTATGTCATTCTGCATTTTACTCAAGCAGCAAAGGTTACTCCTTCTCTATTCCCTCCATCCCAGTGTGTGTGACTCAACAGCAGCCTTTCAGAAAGGCTCTCATGGGAAATGGGGTGAATGGGATCACTGCAAAATTGCAAACCCTGGGATCCAGCATCCCAGAAGCATTGATTTTGCCAGGAAAACTGTAAGCTGAGTTACATTTCAGCATCAAGGATCCTCTTCCCTCTTGTAAATGTTTTCATCTTCAAGGACGTAAGATAAAAAGAGGTTCTTAATGCATTTCATATGG
>NW_016690312.1:2057054-2060435 GCF_001604755.1 Lepidothrix coronata | reverse complement strand
CCCAGGGAGGGGGTGGAGTCCCCGTCCCTGGAGGTGTTTAAGGACAGACTGGATGTGGCATCAGTGCCATGGGCTGGGTGACAAGGTGGGGTTGGATCAAGGGTTGGACTTGATGATCTCAGAGGTCTTTTCCAACCCGGCTGGTTCTGTGATTCTGTGATTGAACCATAGACCTCAGCAAAACAAAAGTTACCTGCCTTTCTGAGAGACTTGAAAATCTTTATAGTTGTCAGACACTATTGGCAAGAAACAGAATACTGGAGATCTTGTGCTGTGCTCCTTCATGCACAGCAGGAATCTGAGGGTCCATGGATCCACTGGAATTTGAAAAGCACCTTTGCTTTATGTAAGAAATCAGTGCTCTGACTAGTCCAACGGCATGTGCTCTGTTTGGGTACACTCCTCACCTTCTGTGAGTCTGTGAAAGGACAGTAGTGATCAGTGCATTAATCACTAGGTATTAGAGCTTAATAAATTACTTCCCATCAGCTGAGCTGCCATAATAGAGCAGGTCACTGTGTGTGTACACCAGCCCGTCCTCCTCCTCTGGAAAATGCATCAGCCAGTTACTCTGAGTTTTCCCCACGTTGTGTTAGCTCAGAACTTGGACCAATGTAGCTCAATTTAATCATAGAATCACAGACTGGTTTGGGTTGGGAGGGACCTTAAAGCTCAGCCAGTCCCACCCCCTGCCATGGGCAGGGACATCTTCCACTAGCCCAGGTTGCTCCAAGCCCTGTCCAACCTGGCCTTGGACACTTCCAGGGATCCAGGGAGAGCCACAGCTTCTCTGGGCAACCTGTGCCAGGGCTTCACCACCCTCTCAGGGAGGAATTTCCTTCCCCATATGCCATCTAACCCTGCCCTCTGGCAGTGGGAAGCCATTCCCTCTTGCCCTGTCATTCCAGGCCCTTTTCAAGAGTCTCTCTCCATGTTTCTTTCAGGCTCCCTTCAGGTCCTGGAAGGCCACAATTAGGTCACTCCAGATCTTTCTCTTCTCCAGGCTGAACAATTCCAACTCTCCCAGCCTTTCCTCCCAGCAGAGCTGCTCCATCCCTCTGATCATCTTGGTGCCTCCTCTGGACTCTCTCCAGCAGCTCCATGTCCTCCCTGTGCTGTTCCCCAGGGCTGGAGCAGCTCTGCAGGGGGGTCTCACCCAAGGGGGTAGAGAGGTAGAATCCCCCCCTCCCCTCTGCCCATGCTGGGGGATCAGCCCAGGGCATGGGGGGTTTCTGGGCTGGGTCATGTCCAGCCTCTCCCCCACCAGCACCCCCAGGTCCTTCTCCCAGGGCTGCTCCATCTGTCCATCCCCAGCCTGGGTTGATCCCAGGAGCTGCCTTGACTCAGGTGCAGCACCAGCACTTGGCCTTTTTAAATCTCATGAGATTCCCATGGGACATTTCTTGTCCAGGTCCCTCTGGATGGCCCCGTCCTCCAGGTGTGTCACTGCACCCTCAGCTTGGTGTCACCTACAAATGTGCTGAGGGTGCACTTGATCCCTTTGACAGTGTCATTGATGAAGATATTTAATAACCCTGGTCTCAATATTTCTGATCCCCATGCCTAGTGTTGGAAATCTCTCTTACTTATTTTGGAAACCTGCTTTCCCCTCAACAAAAATAAATCCAACCAGCCCAAAACAAGTAAAAGAAATTTTCAAGTTTCTCAAACCTATTAAATGCTGTTGTTCTCAGTATGGACAAATTAATGTGAGGCAGCTTGGCACATTTAAAGGGAATAAAATGAGATTGGAGGTTCGAGCTCTGATACACTTGACATACTTTGCTACGATAGGGAGGTTTTGCTTCACAGAAGTTTAATTGCCCCTCATTCAACAGCGAGGATAGACTTTCTAGGTCAAGGTCAAGACTCACAGGTGCCAAATAAAAAGAGCCTTTCTCTGAATTAGTTCTTGCCCTAAAGACAATAAAATATATTTCTGGAGTCCACATGGGATTGCTGCTTGCAAAGATCAGATGCTATTTTCTCCATTACTACTAAAGAACAAAACTGCTCCAGCACAAAATGCTCACTTTTAATTTCATGGGAACTTTAAAATTTCATGAGAACTTTAAGATGTGGTATTAGAAGAGTGCAGGAGTGATAATCAGTGGTAACTCTTTACATCCAGTCCTCAGAACACAGTGGAGTGCAGGAGGCTTGTTTGGAATTACTTCCTATGTTTTAGGGAATCTGAAACGACGTTTTTCCTCCTTCCTAACCATGATACTAGACTGTAAAGGAGTGCATCTGCTCCCTAATTAGTATATCACGCAAAATAGACTGCTTCCCCCCAAAAAGAAAAATACTCTACCCCGTACTTACAGAGAAACACACACAGTTCCCCACACAGTGGTGATGAAGCACTCTCCAGAAAGACAGATAAGGATTTAAATTTGAATTTCAGTTCCCTGGATAGAAGAAGCTGTGATCTGAAGCACCCTACCTCTTCAGTGAGTACTTTAGCTACTGACAAATGAGGGTAGAAGAGGAAACATCCGTGTTTTAGCCATCTGTCTCAAAGAAGGAAATGTTCCTCATTTTTTCAAAAGAAACAGTGAATGAAGGTCAGCATTTCCCCCTACCTGAAGTCCATAGAAAGGTGGTATTTATGACATACTTGATCCTTCAGGTTTCTAAATGAGTATGTTAAACAGCCCTCTGTCCATGCTTGTTTGTGCACTCCAGTTCTTTATTCTGGAAAAATTCTTAAGATCTCTTTGTTCAAAATTATTCATGAAAAAGATGTTGGAATCAACCAATACTCATAGGGAATATGGGTTGGTGTCTGGAAAGAAGGCAGTTCAGAGACCTGTGAACATGATGTATTAGCTACCACCAATAGAAGCACAGACATGTTGACTGATTCAGGAGAAAAGTTCATTTTCCATACAAGGGCTTAAATTCTAAAATTGAATAAATTTTAATGTTGTTCTGCACCTGCACAGAGCCCCAGTCCCGGGGTCTTTATGTATATGAAATTACCCACAGAAGTCTATGTGATATATTTATTCATCACATTTCCTCTTGCACAGCAAATTCATATGACACTTGAGACTAAATAAGATTTTTTTCTTCTCTCAATATAATTCCTTAAAATATCATCATTCACAATATTAGCTATTTATTATATTTGTGTGAAAGATTGTATCATTATTGTCACAGAAGAAAAATATCAACTAAAGTAATTGCATAGCCTCGAAATAAACACAAGACTTGCTGTTTTCTCATGTCATTTAGTGCTACCAACTGTTCATTCTCCTCAGCTAGAAGGGAAATGCTTGTGAAGGTCTAACACAATCTTACTGAAAAAAAAGCACTTCCTGTCAGGTTGACAGTGTTGTCCAAAAAAAAAAAAAATAAAAAAAAGGAAAACTACAA
>NW_016690312.1:2043100-2057029 GCF_001604755.1 Lepidothrix coronata | reverse complement strand
GGACTGGCTGTGGCACTGAGTGCTCTGGGCTGGGGGACAAGGTGGGGACTGGGCACAGGTTGGACTCCATGGTCTTCCATGTGCTTTCCAACCTCAGTGACTCCGTGAATATTCCGTGGAATCTCAATAACTTGCCATAATGTTTGGAAGATTCACAGAAAATTGAATTTCTAAAGATTACTGAGGAAAAGCCGTTTACTTGGGATGCAAACATACAACTTGGAATCTCATTTCTTCTTCCTTCATCTTCATGGACAAATAACCTCTGTCTGATTTTGCATGGTAGCATTTCAACCACAGTGATTATTAGTGGTGACATATGACACGAAAGTCTCCAAGTCTGTACATGGCTTTGTACTTGGAGAGGTGGGTAAGCAGCACAGACATTTTGTGTGCATGTTCTCAGGGATTATGCAAAAATAATATTAGAATTCCTCTCAGTGTTACAGTAAATGCTGTGCAGCAGCTCCTGGAATACTCAAACCAGAGCAGATGTCGTAACGCTGAGCTCTCATCCCAGCAGAGTACAACATTAAAAAAATTGTTACTTTTGGTTTTAATTCACTACTCCATGGATGAAAGAAGTCCCATCTGCTTACTTTATATTTAAATGAAAACATAAATGTTGTCCTGTGCTGACATTAGGCTTGATATTGCATAGAGACCTGAAGCAGCTAAAATTTACATCTAACAAATATGTACATACAACCATCTGCATGAGAAAAGCAATGAATGGGTTAGTGAAGCTATTGTAAACAGGATTCAAAGTGTGACCCATTTTTGTGCCACCGTGGGAATAAAAATTACAGAATTTTAGGAAGGCTGGAACCATAATTCCTCCCGTGGGAGAAGTTTGGTCACAGAGGATAAAGGGAAAATCAATTGCTGGAAAGATTAGATCTGAAGACAGTAGTGATTCAGCCTGGCTAAAAGCACACAGCTTTTGAAGGGCTTCTCAGGACTTCAGAACCACCTCTAAAATCTTAAGCCTGTCTCTGATCCGATATCAGTGGGAGTTCTGGTTTCACAACCCACTCTTGTAAAAGAGTGGCTCAACACAACAGGAAAATGAAGAGATGTACCTGCTCGGTTTGAAAGGAAAGAGGAAAAGATGACGGGGATATTAGAATGTTCTTTCCCTCACAAGCTCAGTTCTTTGATGGAAGAAAATAAAACTCAGCACGTCAATGGTTTTCTGGGATTATTATCAATGAAAGCATTCTTTTTTTTCTGTGGGGGAGGTAGTTCAGCATGGGCAGTTTTGATAACATGCTAATCATTTCTGTAAATTTTCAGAAAAACCTGTTCATGACTCAAAGAATAAAATTTCAGACAACAATTTGATTTTTGCTTTTTTCTATTTTTTTTTCTTTTTTTTTTTTCTATTCCCCCACAGGACCTATATTTCTAATGCTGAAATTTATGGCTTCAAGCCTATAACTTCCTTCAAATAAGCCTGATGAGATCTGGGATAAGAACTGGCTTTAGTGGCAAGTTCTGCCTGAGTAGAAGCTTCAGGGTTGAATTGGTGTCTCCTCTCACAGAAACAGGGAGAGGGTTTCAGTGTTTCATTTGCCAGTGATTCTCCTTACACTTGCCAGGATGAATAATACAAGGTCAACAATGAGATCCCAGCAAGAGGAAGGACCTTTCATAAAACCAGAGCTCTCTAATTATATTTTACTGCTCAAGATAGAACGAGCCATATTGGAAAACCCGGAAATTCAGGAGATTTAGTGCAGTTCCAAAGCATTCAAATGATATCTCATCAAAGAATAAATTAAGAAGTCATTTCCTCAACCTCCACAACCTCCTTTACAACCTTCCCCTTATGTATGAAACAGCAGATTACATACAGAAGCACAGAAAACAAGAAAACACAGCTGATGAACTTACTCCTACAGTCTGGGGGAGAAAAAAGTGAGAATTATTCTTTTTCTTCTGATAGTTAAGTGAAAGGACTGGGATGATGCCTTTGCAAGGTAAAGATAAACAACATTTAAAATAGAAAGTGCTCGCTGGGTTCTAGGTTTCAACTCTTGGTGAGTGACTGTCCATTTTTAAACAACTTGAAATGCCGGTTTCACTTTTGAAAAGGTACTTCAAGGTTCCTGCTGCAGAGAAAAGTGAGAAAAGACAATTATTTCCTTCCACTCTCAAGTATTTTTAAAGTATTCTGACTTTTCAGAGAGTGAGAGCACCACTGGCAGCCAGGCTAGCTTTATCAGCCCCAATCTGAATGGAAGCCTTTTTGCCTTCAGTGGGATTTTAGCAGATGCCCGGAGATGAGGACTCAGGAATTTCCAACATGAAATCTGGCTGTGACTAGTTCCAGCTGTGGCTTTAGCAGGTCTTCTCAACTTTTTTGATTCAGCAAAATTAATAGAGATTCTCCTATTTACTTTCTGGGCATATTGTGATAATGAATTCCTTGATGCCCTTGTAGATGGACAGAACTGTAGCTGATTATTAATGTCTTTAGATTCAGCAAATATTCACAGACTCCCTTTCATGGAGCTATAGATTTCAAGGCCAGGAGGGCCTTGATCTTGTCTCTGATTAGCTCAATTAGTCTGCTTCCTTTAACATCATTTTCAGACCTTTTAATTGCAGTTATAAATTGCTGTGAAACTCAATGGTTGGAGATGCTGATGGAAATATCGTGCAATAACCTACATTAGCATACATGCATACATTTTCTTATGTATTTATGTATGTATGGGCAAACAAGTGAAATCACTAGGTTATCAATTTAGCAATAAATTAGTGAAAGCACTAGTAATTTCCTTTTGTGATTGGTAGTCTGCATTGCAAAACGAGGATTAAGGCAGCTGGCAGAAGTCTTGCTCTCCCATCCCCTCTCACTTTCCATTTCCTGTGTCCTTGGAGAGTGCCATAATGCAGCTCTGTGCATTTTCAGCTAGACTTTGCCAGATGTCTACTTCCTGCATATATTTGGAAGAAGCTAAGCTTAATTTAATTGTGCCCCAATTCAAGAGAGTATCCCTATGCTGGCAAGTTGATTAAGCATGGTGGTAATTTTAATTATCTCCTTATCTCTCACTGGAGTGCAGTTAGTAGAGCAGATGAAGTTAACCCCATGGATAAATACCCTTTTTGAACTGGGGCCTGAAAAAAGAAGGATAAAGCTTTCTTTTCAACATCAAAAATTAGCCTTTACCTGTCTGAAGCCATTTCTTCTCCACTTCTCAATCCATCTATGGATCACTTCCTCAGGAGAGTCTGACATTGTATCTGAATTACCTTTATTACTGGCTTTTTTCCCCCCAGATAGTTCTGCTCTTGCCCGTGATTCATTGCTGTCTTTTACCTGTGACAATGCTAAGTTGGCTGTCCATGCCTTTTTTGGGTTTTGTTTTGTTATTTTGGGTTTTTTTTTTGTTTTATTGCCAGCTGTTCTGCTCTCCACATGACTAATTCTTTTGTGTGGGTTTTGTGAAATGGCACAAGGCCAGTATTTAAAGATGCAAGTTAGTGCACTGAAGATCTGAGGAGATGTAGTGTCAACTTTGCATGTCACACTCATGGTGAAATTGTAGAGACACCCAGAGTTCACATTTCATTTAAGAATCAAACACATTAAGATATTATTTTCAAGCATTGCATTTAAGTGCATTTAATTTTCTCTCTAAAAAAAAAAAAAAAAGCCCTGTAGGAAAAGCAGCAGCATAATTTAAATGTCGCTTTGCTTCCCAATGATGAGTTTCATATCCAGTCATTCTACTCCAGTGACAAAGCTCACATCTCCACTAACATGTTTCTGGCCATTTGGCCCTGTTTTCGGCTGGATGTGCACAGCAGCTTGAGTGCACTTTTGTATACTTAATTGTCTGGGTTTTAATTAACACTAAAGAACAATGGCTTGGAGAGAAGAACAGAGAGGGATTCCATAAATGAGAAGGTCATTCACCACACAAAGGCAAAAGGTCCTTTACTGTAATGGAATTGTAACATCCCAGCGTGCAGTAGCTGAACTTTTCTTATGTTTTATGAATATCAAGCCATTTGCAGACTTTCTCTCAGATTATTAATAAACACAACAGGATTCCTGCTTGCCTTATAAATATACATTCCCAGTATGTGGCTGGAGAGAAGTTCAACTTGCTCTGGATCTCCAACCTGGTAAAACAGTTCGATTGAAGGTGGGACAAAAATAGCCCCTGATCTATATACACATATATCTGTGTATATATTTATGGATCCCTCATGCCCTGTGAGACAGAAAGCTGGTTGTGCATGTCCAGCAGCATAATCCTGACTCATTTTCTTATAAAGGTGTCAATGGATACAGGAAAGCTCAACTTGTTCGTGTTCAGGAACAGCATGGGAGAGAGCAAAATGCTCAGCATACATTTGCAGGACTTGAAACTGCTCCTTTCACCCCAAAATCCTGTACAGTAGTTGTTCACTTTAATCCAAAGTATAACTCAGGCATACCTAGGGCGATGCCCAGCCCCTGCTTAAGCAGTAAAAGGAAGGAACACACACCAGCTAAGAGGGGTGAGTCAGTGAGTGCTTCCTCCATTGGCAATTTAGGCAAGAAGAATATTGCTGACAGCACAATCCCACCTCTGGGATCAAACTCACAGTCCTGCCCAGCACTGAAACTGCCATATGAATTTCCTGAATTCCTCCTTTTGCATCTCATTTGCAGGAAACTACCTCCAGTTATAGCAAGACAAAAGCAGGCAGTGAGAGGCTGCAGCAGGGCTGTGAGAGATTGGTTCTAGTTATTGATTCTTCATCACAATTTCTGCAGCCCCTGAGATGTCCTTCGAGATCCAGCATTAGAGTACTGGCCAGGCCAAATCTTGCTTCACTTATAAGAGCTGCTGAGTTTACATCTTCAGGGAATATTGATCTACTGTAAATAATCTTTTTTTGTTTCGAGCAAGCTGAAACTCCAGAGGAGAGAGGACAGCAAAACCCTCTGCCAGTGCTTATGAAAAACTCCAGAACAGAATAACACTGCTTTGAAAACTTGAAAAGTGAGTCCCAAACTTGACTGCAAATGTAATATAGAGGGGATGCTCTGAGAATAAAATGTAATGTATATATGGCACCTCTTCTTAAGTGAGCTTGAGCAATGTCTGGCACAACTAACCCTTTAAAATACCATTGCTGTTTATCTGTTTAAAAAGGACTTAAGAGGCTGGAAATGAAAGGGGAGATGCTAAAGCAAAAACCCACAAAAAACCTCTTCCCTTCTTGCTGGTAAAGAATGCAGAGCAGGTGTTGTCAGCCTGTTACTGGTGCTATCAGCCAGCATCAAAAGCAGTTGGCAAGGCTCTCATCATGCAGAAATTCCAATCAGTTTTCTCAGTATATTCTAATTACTGTAGTGACACTTGTTGTGGGCCTAAATGACTACCCCATCACAGCAGACAGGTCTGCCTTCTATTTAGGGTTTATTGGCTCTTAAATTCCTGCATCCTCTAATTGCTTATCTATCCTACCAAACACATTTAGAAGTCCACATTTATTCTTCTGTATCACCTCATGCACATTAAGGGCTCTGCACATTAAGGGCTCTGCTGCCATCTCTCACCTACACTGTGAGACTTTGTCCACCCCAGTTTCACACCAAGAGAGTGAATTTCCTCCTCCTTCCTGCTTTGCCAAGGGATTCATCCAAATAATGGCTCCTTCTGCTGGCTGTGCTGATGGTACACGTATACAGGTGCTTAGCAGGAGCTCTGGCACAGAAACGTTCCTTTCTAACCCCTTGATTCTTTGCTATTGTGCTCCATACGAAAAATAAGGTTTTTCACATAAACCAGCTAAGTGTTGTACGTATTTTTCCACCCCAAAGACCTTAATTTTGTTCATGCCTCCCAAAAGCAGCTGGCAATCACTCAGCAGAGGCTCTGCCAGGAGCCAGCTGTGGCACAGTTAATTGACGTGTGTTACTTCACTCAGAAACACTGAACATATCACTTATTTGCCTGATCTGGACCCGGCTCAAATAAGCTGGAGATCAATACAAACTTCTCTTTTGATTTCAGCAGATATTGGATCCTATCCCTAAAATGCATATTATTCCTACCGAGAAACAAGCACTGATATACAGCAAGGCAGGCATAAAAGCAAACTGCGTTTTGCTTTCACAAGCACGGTGGTCAAGATGAGCAAATGAATAAATGAATAAACTAAGAAAAGTGGGAGTATATTGCTGTAATTTCCATTCTTCAGTTTACTGTGCCCCAGTAGGATTTTACTCCAGATATTTTAATCTTTTGCTGATCAGGCCATGGATTACCCTTCCAAATTAATCCCCACGTACCTCTGTGCTCACATGGCCCAGTCCATGCAGAACTGCTCTCTGCTGCAGTATCTGACTTAACACAGACATCCTTTTCACGCTATGAACCTGAAATCTGGAAGTTTTCCTTGCTGCATGGTCATGATAGAAATCTGATGCTCTGGTAGACATTGTACCTCGAGCTTTAGCTAATCCAAGTTTCATGCAATTACCTGTGCATGCTGATTTTGTATGGAGCCAGTTAAATGCTGCAGGTATGAAAGTGAGTTTCAGGATGCTTTGAAAATTACCATGAAGTCACTATGGAATTATGGGAGTTCCAGAAGTGCAGTTGTGCATCAACACACACACAAAAAAAACACTCACTAAAAAAAACTCATTTGAAAAAATCTGAGAGCAGGGGGATCATTGATTTTTGTCCTCCACAAATAGAGCACTCTACCAGAGGATGAAACCTCTGGTTGCAAATTCCCGTAACTTAAACATGAGACTGACTATAAAAAAACATAAAGGTTGAATCACTGTCATCATCCAAGCTGAGAAAACTGCAAAAAATGAGAAAACAAACAGCATAAGGGATTTATAAATTTATCTCACAAATATAATCTACATTATTATTATTATTATGCTTAGGGGAAAAAAAATGTTGCTCCCACTCTGATTTTAAAGTTTACCTTACTCTCTCAGTCAGTGTTCTGTTATATAATTAAATATTTAGATTTTTTTAAAAAAGAACCTTGTAAGTTGCACATCCTTCCTTTTTCCTAGAGACAAAAGTAAATCTTCACTCATAATATACAACCACTTCTGAAGAAAAAGAACTTATATTTTGGACCACAGATGGAGAAAGCATTCATTGCCTAATGACTGACACAGTTAAACGATTGTATCCCTTTTCTCTGTCTTTATTCTCAAAACAAACTGTTCTGTCTCAACATTTAAAATATTTTCTTCTTATGATGCCTGTTGTGACATTGAATGAACTCTCTTTGTATGAATACTTTTCTCTATGCTCAGGTACTGCCTTTCATTTCATGCTGACTTAATGACCCCAACACTAATGTTTCAGTTGAGCTCATTGACCAAAGACTTTACTGTGAATTATGGTGCAAGGTGAAACAAGTAGATGATTCAGGCCACGTCCCCTGTACCACCAGATCTGCACAACAAAATGATCCAGAAATATATGATGTACCATCTGGGTTCTGGGCTCTGGGATCGTGTAACTGTGAGTACAAAAGGGAATAGTAATCCATGTAATTACTACTGGTATTCGAGCCAGGGAAACAGAGGAAAAGAAACTGAAAATTCATTAAAACACTTGCAGTAAGTTGTAGCTGAGTCACTAAACTTAGGCTTTAGACTTCTCAGTAATAACATCCATGCTGGTCATCACTCAGGTTGCTAATTTATTTTAGATTGTAGTGATTTTTCTCCCACCATGCCATGATGGCCAAGCAATGACAGTTCCAGCTGCGGAAAGTGCCACGAATGCACTGAAACCAAGGGACCCAAGACTCCTTTCCAGAACACAGGTACCCAGCCCTGCCTGCATCCCAACTGTGCTGGAACAGGACCCAGGGCTCTTCACTCTGGCAGGAAAACCTCAGGCAGGTGCAGAGCAGAAGATGAAGATCCAGCAGATCCCTTGGTTTGGATGACTGGTAACCATCGCAACACGCAGTTTGGACCACGCTGTCCTACAGTTTAGACAAAAATACTAAGTGCCAAATAGAATTTTGCATCTAACCTCTGCCAATTAAGAATAAGTTAAAAAATGAGTATTATCAAACATATAACAGTTTGGAAGAAAGAAAATTTTCCGTAGCAGAAGTAAGACTACACTTCTGTCTATTATCAGCTTTATTTTTAGATGTCCAGACTGAATTTAATTGAAGCTGTCTAAGCTCTCAAAGTAAAGAATTCAGAGGAGTTTTTTTATAGATTCATACACTAAAGTACAATTGCTCCCCTGGAGCAGGATTTCTTTATTTTTTTTTTTTTTCATCTTTAGGCTTTACCCAACTCTTTAAATCATCCATCCCAGGCTGGTTTCTCTTCAATTGTTACTCGTTTTGACACTGCCTGTGAATTGAGCGCTGGATTCTGGAGATCATCAGCATGGAGTGCTTTTGTTATACAGCAGGACAGAGGCTGGGCTTCCTGCTGCAAGAATGGCCAGGCACTTACACATGCTGATCCCAAACACAGTCACATGCACACACAGCACACAATAGCCCAAGGAAATAAAATAAAAAAAAAAGACTTCTTTAAGCACATAAAGAAATTATGTCTGTAAAGTTATCACGTTGCACAGGATGCCAGATGTTTAAATGACTGTATTAGACAAGGTACAAAAGGTATCTCTTCTACATACAAACACTTTTTATTTGCAGCCTTAGCATTACTTCTTTATTATTATTATTTTAATACTGTTTTGGCCACTTAAACAGCTTGTTATTTCCTTTTTATTTTCCTTAAAGTTGACTATGTTTTATATATCCCTCAGCCTGTATATGATGGTATAATGCTTTCTCTTTCTAATTTATTTTGCTACCTCTGTGGATAAAATGAATAGTGAATGCTGACTTATTTCATAAGCTTTATTAAGCCTTTGGGGAAACTTCAATGTGCTCATACAGAGAGGCAATATAGAATGTATCCACTGTATCATGACATGGAAATTACAATCCTAAACTAGAAATAAATGACATTCCAGAAAAAGCAGAAGGAACAACATTTAAGGAGTTAATAATGAACCACTTGTCTTCATTTCCAGATCCTTTAATCCTGCTATTGTGCCGTTTTCACACAGTGCTAAATTGAATTGCTGCATCATTTTTTACAATTTCCTCATACAGTTGACCCAGTTTATAGCAGGTTTGGAAGCATTATCATTGCTTAGGGTTCAAAGATGCTGCACTGTATTGCATTACAAGTCAATCAGTGCAGAAGGATTTTGATGTAATTTTGCTTTTGGATACAGAAGAACAGATATCCAAATGAAGGCTGGTATTTCATTTTGTCATAACAGTGTCACATAAGACAGCGTGCCTTTTTTAGACTCGTTTTATTATATTTCTTTTTTCTATGCTCCTAGTCCTAATAAAGTGAATTCTCAAGTTTATGCCTTCCAATGTTTTTATTAACTTGTGCAAGAAGAAAATTGAAAAAAGCTTCAATGTACAGCTTTTTTTCTGTTGTGTAGCAGATGATGTATTTAGTTGGGTACAAGAAAAAAAGAGCCTAAAAGCAAATGCAATGTATCTCAACATTACACCACTTCTAAAATGCTCCAAGTGAGAAATTCTTTATCAGAAATATTCCTGTTCTGAAGGGCAGTGCTTGCTACAGCTGCTTTAGCACACAAACACTGTGCTCAGTTTAAATACATTCCAAGCCCTGTGTTTCAGGTAAAAGCATTTCATTCTCTCAAGGTCATTCTTTATGCTTCAGGTGTTAATTCGTGTTGTTCTTGAAGTATTCTTATTATTGATAGTGGAGCCCTTGGTATATGTTATATTGAAATATTGCTAATGTATGAACTGTAACATTAAATTTTTAATCTAATCAATCAAGTGGCATGCATATGCAGTAGATGCTTGGCTTTTACTAAGATTAATTACCATGTGCTGGGAAAACGAACTCTGTAAGGTGAAATATTGCATGAACACAGACACACACAATGAGAAGAATAGAAAAGAAAGCAAATTGTGCAAAGGGATGAGCACTGTAATAAGTTAATGACTACTTCTGTCATTCAAAACATATGTATAGCCTTTAAGACAACACAAAACAAAGATTAAACGAGTGTTAAATCAACTATCTATTAAAGCATTTAGAGCTTTTCTCCAGATTCTACATGGAAATTATGCAATCTGTTGCAAAACTAAACACTTGTCTCCCAGATGGTGCTCAGAGTCTGTCTGAGCAAACACCCCTTCCATGCTCTGTGTAACAAATTGTGCATATTTTTTGTTCCCTGTGCTTCATTTTATGCATTTGAGGACATTTGCACTGAACACGCTGTGTAGAGATGACTGCATTTGCATTGTAAAACCCAGTGATGTTGTATTTAGGACCTGATTGCAGTTGTGAAGTAGCAGAAAATGGCACTATCTCCAAGTTCACCGGCTGAAAGTTGCAAACTTGTTGTGCTTCCTGCAGACACTGATCTGGGCTCTAATTCTCACAGGGCATCGACAGTCACCCATTAAATAATAAGCAGCTAATTGCTTTTTTTTGAACTGTACTGCAAAGTTAAGCTTCTATAAGCCATATAAAAGTTTTGAGGGAGTGTTTTACCATGCCAAGAACCAGTTCTGATTGTAATGGGAATAAGATTAAAGCAGCTCTAATACTTTTATAATGTTATTAAAAGGTACATTATTCATGCACAAGACATACTGGGATTACCCTTCTGGCTGAGACTATGGTCTAGCAAAAAACCTATGAAAAGACACCAAAGCACGAAAAAGTCACCTGAAATCAAGGAGGTTGCAATTCAGCTTTTTGTTCTTGCCGTGTTTTTTTTTTTTTTTTCAGCATTTCCTCTACTTTGATTTCTATTTGTAAAATGGAGAAAATGGTAGCTCCCTATTCCAAAATAGAGAAGATCAGTTTGATGCTGTTAGTGAATTACTCAGACTTCTGACAGGGAGCCAGATACGTGCCTGAGCTTAGCACACATTGCTTTTGGGGACCAGACCAGTCTGATTATCATTTCTAAACAGCTTCTCCAACCTTATCCTGCAGACGTCCCAGAGTAGTTCTCCTTTTGAGATTTAGTCAGTTATCTTGTTTGCAAAGCCCAAAAACATAGGAATTTTCATTTAGTGTCAGTATCATTGGATATCAAGTCTCCATGTTTGAAAAAGCAAAGGTACTCACATGAATTAACAGAATCTAAAGCTTCAACAATGAGAGAACTTGAAATACATTTCCCTGATGAAGTGCTCTGCAGTATGTCTTTCTTTAGCCTTGTTCATTGTTTTAGCTCCTGTCAGAGAAGCAGCAGCTGTATTAAGTGAAAGGAGAACTAAAAAATTGAAGTGAAATAATAACTTTTTAGTTCATTTCTGTAACTTCTGAATAGAGAGCTAATTGTCTTCATTAATCATCATAACTTTTTTAAAATCCATTGGGCTTTAGAGACACTTTAATATTGCTTCCATATTTTGGAAAGATGAAAATAATAAAGTTCAGAAGTTGGATGCGTGGAAATTAGATATATAATGCAGCAAAACTGCAGGGGAAGAATTTAGCTGGCGAGTCCTTCAAAGCACAATGGGTTTTGTGCCTTCAAAATGCCAAGGGAAACACCCAGAATGCCAGACAGTGGAACTCCATACGATGCATCAGAGCACCATGAATGTTAGATCAGGGCTTTGTCCAGCCCTGTTCTTGCCCTTGGAGCTGTCCTATCCAGTTCACACCTTCTCAGTTTTCCTACAGAGATACTAAAGGACTCCTTCTGAAAGCCTGGCTGAAGTCCAGGATCAGAGCCATCCACTGCTCTGCCCTGAGCCACAAGGCAGTGGTTTCCCTACAGGAAGCAATTGGGTTGGACATGCACAGTTTGGCTCTGGGAAATCCCTGCTGGCTGATGCCAACAACCTTCTTGTCCTTCCTGTGCCTGGAAGGGCTTTCCAGGAGCCTTGCTCAGGACTGGACTGAGACTTGAGGGACAGCAGACTCTCCTCACCTCTTTTGAAGACAGGTGTGACTTTTCCTAGTCCGCGATTGCCACTTTTCAAAGACGAGATCAACCCTTCCAGCGGCATCACTGTCTTTGGATGCATCCTGTCCAGCACCATGGACTTCAAAACGAGCCTGGGCAGGGCTCTGAGCACCTGCTTTTGTTGATGTTGCTTTGAGGGGGAGAGGTCAGACTAGAGGTTCCAGAGGCTCCCTCCGACCTCAACTATTCTGAGATTCTCTGTTAATCTCCAGTTTATTTAAGCACCCCCTAACTTTCTATTAAACCCACTCCCTGCTTGTATAAGTACATTTTGCATTGCAAAGTAGATTGTCCAGTTTCCTGAACAGCACAGTCTAACACTTCATAATCTGTGCAATATGATCTGCCTGTTTTAAATTTATGAAGCTGTAAACCAATTTCCTCTGCTAATAAACACCTCTCTTTTCATTCCTATTTATCTTCCTTTTAAAATTACTGCACTGCCTTGCTGTCTTTCTCTTGTCCTTGTCTTGTAAGATGGAAAAAGATGGGGGGAAAGGAGGAAAAAAAAGGAAAAAAAAAACCACAACAAAAAATCCAGCAGCTCCTAAAAAAAAATGATACTTGGGAAGAATCCAAGATCAACAGACCAGCAAGCCCACTCATTGTTCTTTATCATTTTGGCTTTCTTCCAGCCCCTCTAGGTTTCTCTCTCTTTTCCAAACTGCTTTCTGCATTCTCACATATGTTATAGAAAGTACTATGATTTCAGAGAAGTGCTTTAATTTATAACAGCTTGATCTGAAAAAGGACTTGTCCAGCTTGTAAAGGAGATGAGAGGAGCTTGTTACTCTGGCTCTCCTTAATGGATGAGTGTAAATTTGATTATTCTTAGCAGAAGATCCATATGTGTATAGTATCACTGAAGGAGAAATGGGTGCCTTTTGCATATAATTAGGGGCATAATTACCTGTAAAACTGTTTGGTTTTGGATTGCTCTGGCAGGACAATAAATATTTCAAATCCAGCACACATCAGACCTGCCAACATCTCTACAGTGAGCACAATAATTCAGCTTCTCATTTTGTCACAGAAATGATCCATTTTTCTAATGCAGTAGAAAGATAGTAGGGTGATGGTATAAAAAGGCATTGATGTGAATGATTTTATCTGTATTTTTAATAGATTCTTTCCAAATGTAATAAATTTTGAAAATTACTGATAGGATCTGCAGTTACTAGAATACTTCAACCCTTCTAATCTATGGGGCTACAGGTTGGAAACAAGTTCATAACTTAAGAGCTTGAGCCATAAAAGCTTAATTAATTTAATCATTATTGGAATAATTCTCCAAGGCTAAAACAAAAAGGCCAGACTCTGATACCATAGCATCCAAGCATCCACCCAACATCCCCCTTGGCACAGCACTGCTTGCCATGTATCCTGCAGGAACAAGGAGTTCTGTGGCTTGGCACAGACTGGGCTCCCTTCCCTGCCACTGGATGTGCCATGAATTGGCACGAATGGGCAGGGATATTTTCAATGTCAACCTGCAGGTTCTCAGGTCCACTAGTCAGGCTGGAGTGCAGGGACATCACAGCAAACATCAGCACAGGGTGAGCCCAGCACAGGAGCATCCTCAGCCAGTTCAGAGGGAGCCTGCAAAGGACCATCTCTCACTGCTGCTGCTTCACCTGTTCCTGACCCACTCCCACAGAATTACAGCCAGGCTTTGTGGGAATTACATTTCAAAAGTGGAAAAGGGCCTGGGCATCACAGATCTAGACCTGAGTGTCTCATTCTCAGGGAACTGTAAGAAAGCAGTAAATGCAGATCAGAACTCGGGGGGAATTGGGTTTGGTGCCACTTCACACAGGGTTTGGTACCACTTCATACAGGGTTTTTTTCTTACAAATTGTGAGAATAACAGCAAACTTGACGGGGATGGTGGTGGTGGGTGAGCAAC
>NW_016690312.1:1769909-2042968 GCF_001604755.1 Lepidothrix coronata | reverse complement strand
GAGGGTTTGGTATCACTTCACACAGGGTTTGGTACCACTTCATAGAGGGTTTGGTATCACTTCACACAGGGTTTGGTACCACTTCATAGAGGGTTTGGTACCACTTCACACAGGGTTTGGTATCACTTCACACAGGGTTTGGTACCGCTTCATACAGGGTTTTTTTCTTACAAATTGTGAGAATAACAGCAAACTTGACGGGGATGGTGGTGGTGGGTGAGCAACCTCACAGTAACACTGCCTGGAAAAGCTTGTTATGTTTGGATAATTCGGGGACACTCATTGAACTTTCAGGTCTGGGATCAGGCTCTGAGAGAATGCAGACATGAATGGATAGATAGGATAATGGATTTTTCAAGACTGTTACTTTCCTTTCTGCTTTTATAGTTATAGTTGAAGTAAGCTGGTCATTCAAACAAAAATTGTACAGTCCAAGAGATTACTTAATGTGCAAAAATAGATGGAAATATGTACATTCAAAAATATTTGAAAAAAATTGAGTTTTCAAACTTCTCTGCATATTATGCTTCAAATTATTAAACATTTTTTTGTTCTCATTGAGAACCTCATTCATGCATGTCAATGTGAGAGATAAGCAAGACATGCACCATCAGTTGAAGAGGGAAGGTTGTTATCAAACCCTGACTGAGGCCTGCAAATCCAGGGACTATGAATGGGGGAAAAAGAAACCAAAATCATGCTGGGATTGAGACAGGCTGATTCAGCCCATCTCCAAGCAGAGACAAACCAACTCTGGTGAGTTATCACTGTGACAGCTAAATAAATAAGTAATGTTTGGAGTTCCTGTATATCCCTGCTACCCCCATGTTTACTCTTTTAGGAGTTTTCCCTCTGTAGATGCAGGAACCTTTCAGACAGACATATATTTAAATTCTCACTTTGACTCCTACTTTTCATTGCTTTTGCTGCATCCTTAATAACAACAACAATGGGATAAAGCTGCTCCTTTGATTTTCAGTCGGAGCTCACCAGGGCAGGTTTGTGGTGCAATCTCCTTTCAATGCCAGAAAGAGCCTGTCCCCATTTTTAATTGTGACATTTACCCTCTTAATTGCTTCTAACCATGCCCACCTTGCTCTCTGTGGCATATAAATATTGCAACTTACAGATGGGTGAAGAAGAGAGTTACAGTTTTCAGGTTTATATCAGTTACAGTTGCTCAGTGAAAATTCTGGCTTTTGGGGGGGTTATTTTGGGATTGATTATTTCTTCTGTGAAAAAGAAAATCTGACTGAGGAGCAGTTACAGAACTGGGCAAGGAAGTCTAGCAAAAATAACAATCACTTCACCTGGCACATTCTACAAGTTCTGGGCAGGTGCTTCTGTCACAGGTGACTAAAAAAAGTTTATTATGAATCTTTGTTACTAATGGTGTAATAATTTGGTTACATAAAACTGTAAACTTGCATGCATAAGTATATAATATTTATATAATACATAATACACGAAACCTCAAACTTAGATATATTAAAAAGAGTAGAAGGAAGAGATATTTGTAAGCAAACCACCAGTATGTTGCCTTGCTCATTAGCTAAGTGGATCATAATTTGCTGTGCATCCTAATGGTGTGAATTCCAGAGGGGCCAGGGAAATCTGCTGCCTGCTTGGTAGCTAAGGTTAGAGAGAAAATAAAATGTGCAGCAAGTAACTTGAGGGACTTTCAAAAGGGAGGGGCTGGTGAAGCCTGATTGCTAATACAGATAGCTACATGTGATAAATCTAGTTTTATGTCTGTATTTACATATTAATTGTAATTCATCTATGGCATAATTAAAGAGGCTCAATACAGGGTTTTATCCAAACATCAGTTGCATCAGCAATAAGCCGAAGACTTTGGAATATTGGCACTGGATTCACTTGAAATGCTGTGGTGGCACTGATTGCCTGGGGTTTGTGGCAGGTGACTTCCTTGCTTAAGGACTCTCACTACAGCTTTTCAGAGAGTCGTGTGAAGAGATTTATTAAACAGAAATGTCAATTTAAATGAGCATAAAATACACAGCCTAGAAACCCACATTATTGTTACTTGTTCTTACTACTTCTGTAATCACTATCAAGCATCTGTAATGCGACAAACATGTCTCCTGAAGCTGTATAAAAGGAGAGAAACACATAATGAAAGGAAAGGCAGAGAGAGACAGGCTCAAAGCTCATTAAAGCTGTTAGGTCTGTGTTGTATTTCAGGCATGTAAGTGATCTCATTGGCTTCAGTCAGATTTCTGGAGTACATCCACAGAGCAAAACTAGATAAATACTATTTCTTACCCATCATTAATAGTCACAGAGGAAACAAAATAAGAACAAAAGGAATCTGTGTAAATAGGACATCAGAGAAGGCAAAAAAAGGAGTTTAAGGGAGATGTGAATGTCATGGTCAGTGGGGCAGACAATGGGACAGGAGTCAGACAGAAAGGGCACACTAAGACACCAAAGAGGACAAAAAGAGGATGATCTCTGTTAGAGCACCATCATGCAAATCACAAATGATAGCAACTGTGTCCATGGTGCAAGGAACCTGGCAGTGATACCACACACTTTTGTAAATGCCCAAGTCCTTTTACATTTCATATGGAATTTATTATGCCTATTTCTACTTTGATCCTCAAGCAAATTATGGGTCTGTTTTTGGCCAAATGCCTAACTTCTTTCTGTGGTCCCTCTGCTTCAGACATTTATCTTAGAACAGAATAGAATAGAACAACCATTCTGTGATATATGACCTATTTATCTTAGATGAGGACATCTGTTCTTTCCATTGACTGAAGAGGCTACTATGGTTTATGATAGATATATGACTTCCCTTAATTAGTATTCAAAAATATATATTTAGATTCAGATCCACATGCAAAATCAAACCTGAACGTTCTGTGGAAGCCTAAGGTTAGCAGAGTTAGACTATCCATGAGCTACTTTCCATGAGTGGGAAAAGCTACAGCCTTTTCCCACTCCCAGCTCATGCCATGTTTCAAGGTATAATCTGGGATTTCCATGCTTTAGGCTTTTATTTCCCCTGTTCTCATCTTTCTCTAGATCTATACCTTTTGGTCTCTTTCTTGGTCATTAAGTCAATGAGACATTAAATGTTTTTGAGAATCAATCTCTTGCTCACACACTGTCACACACTAATCATCCAAACCTTGATGTCAGTTCCTGGTTCATTGGTAATAAATACAGATTAGAAATTTTGCTATTATTTACAAAATCAGCAACACATATACAAGACTCTGTGTGCATGAGCTGTGCGTGAACAGATGGATGGATGTTCTATCCAGAGGTGGTCTAAATTCAAAGCTTTCTTGTCTGTGGGGTTTTTGGTTTTTTGGTTTTGTTTTTTTTTTAGCAAGGAAGACTGAACTACACATAATAAAATACTGGTACAGTAACAAAGGTTAAATAATTAATATGAAAAATCTATTCAGAAGCATACAATGATTTACATTCAAACCCTGAATATTTAAAAATTAATAGAAAATATTAGGATGTTAATAATTGAAATCACAGGAATGTATAATGAGATTGCACTTACTGCAGTATATTAACCATTATCTGCAGCTTGGTAGGAAAATGTTTAACCTCAGAATAAATAGGATGTGCATTCTATGAGCCCCTAAGGCTTTGTTACTATTAAACCAACGTGATCCTTGAAAACATGTACATGTGCACATCTCGTGGAATCAGAAATACAACATGTACTCTCATAGCAGTTTCCTTTGTCTGAAAATAGTCCTTTTATCCGCAAATCTGGGAGGGAAAAATGAAAGCACCGAAGAGTGACTTCACTACAAAAGAATGCAATAAAATTAGCACTACATGAATGCCATTTTTCTGAATTTTTCACTGTTTCACATAGTGTTTCCTTTATCTTTCGGGAAACTCTGGTGTATCAGCTCAGCAAGCTGGCAGCAGAAACAACATAATGACTTTTTTTGGTCAAATGGTTTATGACTTCACACCTACACTGAGAGTTTTAACCTCCATCCATATTTATATTTGTCCTCTATTTCTTCAATTCAAATGTCCTTTCAGAGAAGATTGGTTTCATGCAGAGAGAAGATAAAAATCAGGACCCATACCTCACATGCAATAAATTCATCATATTTATTATGTCTCCAGTCCTGGAGAGTCAGAGGGAAAAGAAATCTCAGTTTCTAGTCCCTAATTCATATTCTTCTTACAGCTAAAACTATAAAAAAGAGCTGGGAGGAAGAAAGAGATGTTTTATTTTGTTTCCCCCTCCAGTCTGTATCTTATTCAGAGCTACAAACATTGGAATATTAATATTAGGAAGGTGGCTAAATTGCTGTGGCCAGGAATGATGTGAAAACTTGTGACAGGACGATTACAAAGGGTCTGGTGTGTCTGTGCTACTGTTATTTAAACAGGGAATTGGGCAAAAAAATACAGCGACCCATGATCACAGGTACAGGCACAGTTCAGTCATGGACACGGGGGGGTCAGAGTGAAGGTGGGCTGCAGTGAGGCCTTCGGAACAGAATGGGGAAGGTGGATAAATCCCCGTGGAATTGCCAAAAGGAATTGGCATTCAGGAGAGCCCAGGAGCACAGACAGTCCATCATCCCTCCAACCACAGGACTGGCTGTGGCACAACTGCTTGATCAATCTGCAGGCAGATGCTACAGTCACAAAACTCTCTGAGCAGCTTTGGCACCCGCGTGCTGGGACCGCTCCGTGAGACGGGGCTGGGGCAGCCCACGGGGGGAACTGCAGCCTGCTGGGGCCCTCAGCTCGCCACAAATCTGCTTTTGTTCCGTAGGGAAAGGCAGGCAAAGGGACAACTAGAAAATGCAACTTAAATTTTTCATAATAAACGTGGTAGTGCAGTGATTTTTGCCCATTAATCCCTGGTAACAGCTTTGGGAGTTTACAAAGGCATTCAGCACCAAGCCCTGACTCAGCCAAGAATTTCTCAAGCACGTGAACTTAAAGAAGTCCTATGGCCTAGCTGAGTCAGAGACCACCACTGTACCCCACATTAAGAATATTATGTATTCATAAATAATGCCACATTATCTTGTTTCTTTTAAGCATTTGTTCTTATCTTTCCCATGCATAGCAATGCCTGCACGTTTTTCAAGTTCTGAGCAAACTACATACGAGAATATACAAGGCAAAAGTGGTCTGCAGGCCACAAGGGATATAAATCCTTTATGGGTTCAGTATGGATTTATTCTAGTTAAACATCTGACTCTGTTATGAAAGATTTACATGGAGGAGTAAGTCAAGTATAATCATTTTCAATGATCTGGAATTATTCAGTCTACGTAAAATACTTGTTTATTGCTTTGTTAATGTTTATGTGAGAAAATAATAGATTTTCCTTGAAATATTAATGTGGAACAATAGAAAAGGGTAAAAATATATATGTTTTGTGCTGTTTCATGTTAAATGCTGCATAAAATTTTAGTGTGTTTTGTCAGTGCTGGGAACCAAATATCTCTGCCTTTTATACCCCCAGGAACCAGCCCCATCTTACCACCACTGTGGGGTTTGGTGTAATGGTAGGTTGCTGTTATATGCAGCTCAGTGTTTTGGCTTCTGAAAAGACTGAGGAATTCTTGATGTTTTAGAGAATCTGATTCCTCCTATCTGTGACTCCTTCTTAATTTCTGGTAAACATTGCTAAAATTAACATACTCTCCTAAATTATGTTGACTGCTGTATTTCTCTGCTGTGCCAAACTCATTGTTCTGCTTTTAGATGAAAGCAGATTAGATTTTGATGTCATTAGAAATCAATGGCATTACTTCAGACTTAGAGACTTTTCTTTCATCCCGTTACACCAAACGTGTTTCAGCATGTGTGTGACCAGAGGAAAAACACCACAAGCTGAGACTGTCTAAAGAACCTGCCAGTGTAAGGAACAAAGTAAGTGATGCTCCTCAGTCCCTGCACTTTAAGGAAATGTAATGCTGATAAATCTAAATATTGAGCTGAGCTGGGCCATTTCATTTACTAAAGGTGCATATTCTCTTCTCCTTTTCCTCTGTCAATTGACTAAAGCTACCTACTAAATGTAGTACTTCTGTCACTAACCTCTGGACTTCTTCAGTGTTTTTTATTTGTTGAGGTGGTTTTCCTGAAAGTCACAGAATCACTCAGGTTGGAAAAGCCCTCCAAGCTCACCGAGTCCCCCAATGCCCACCTTGTCCCCCAGCCCAGAGCACTCAGTGCCACGTCCAGTCCTTCCTTGGACACCTCTAGGGGTGGGGACTCCACCACCTCCCTGGGCAGCCCCTTCCAGTGCCTGACCACCCTTTCCATGGGGAAATTCCTCCTCATGTCCAACTTGAACCTCCCCTGGAGAAAAGTCAGAGAAAATAGGGAATCCTGCTCTCATTCCTCCCTGGCTGAGGATAGTCCCTACAACCTCTATTCCATCCAAAAAAAGGAATCTATCCTAAAAGGCTTTAAAATAAACCCCTAAAGTAAAAGTGTAAAATTAAACCACTTAGAGGTCAAGATATAAGGAAAAAAAATACTAATATAGAGGGAATGTAGAATGTCCCTGCACCTACATGAGGGAACCAACCAGTCCTATGGGATGGCTGGAACCACCCCAGAAGGATGTGGGGGGACAGATGTGAATCCTTAGGGTATCTGGATGTGGAGGCAGGATGCTGCATGGGTAAGTGGAGGTTCTTTATATGTAGGTGTGTGCTGACCAACGTGGGGAATCAGGATAACCAGCTGTGTATATCTGCAGATAACCTGATACCATCAGATCAGAGGTGTATCTGAAGTGTTTCCAAGTGCCATAGCACAAGCACAGGGACCTTAGATTCTCAAAAAAGCCAGGCATTAAAGGTTGGGATCAGACATTAAGCAGGAGAATTATTGTGGAGAAGTAAGATATTTAGAGGGCAGGTGGTAAAGAAATATCCATAAAGAAAAATGTGAATTCCTGTAATAAACCCGAAACAACATTGACTATTAATAATCCAAAAAATTAGAACAAACACATTCATGAACAACTGGAAAGATAGGTTGGTGGCAATGTGTTTTTTGGTAAGTTAAATGATATAGAAAAAATTGTTAGGGAGAATAACATAAGGTAGCCAAGCTGCATCTTACATGCATAGCAAGAGTAAAAGAGTAGGGTAAAGCATTTGCACACAGTAGGACAACACAACAGAAAAAAAAGGTTAAAATTAGTCATGATTCTATGATACAAATGTCTGTTTTATTGTACACCAGTATATTTACATATACTTGTGTTTTCAAAACCACACAATTGGCCTACCTTTTTCATTGCACTGTTTTAATTAAAAGCAGTGTA
Source organism: Lepidothrix coronata (assembly GCF_001604755.1). Taxonomy (NCBI): domain Eukaryota; kingdom Metazoa; phylum Chordata; class Aves; order Passeriformes; family Pipridae; genus Lepidothrix; species Lepidothrix coronata. Next base: position 2,035,650 of record NW_016690312.1, on the reverse strand, counting down.
TAAACATGTAATTCTGTGCAAATCCCTATAAAAACACCCTCAGATTTAATTGCTTATCTTCTATCAGATTATTGACAGGTTTTGCTAAATTGGTATCAATGGATCTGGGAGTATTTACAGAGAGATTTCAGTTAATGAAGCCAAGGCAGTTATGCTTAAACACTTATATATGTGTTTATTAATGATGTGTGTATATGTCAATGCATAGTGAGCTTACTGTATGAGACAATTCATAGTGTTAGTTATGATTTTACTGTGAAATACTTTCTGATATAATTTTTCAGTGTTTAGAAATTTTTTCCTTTATAGAAACAGGCAAAAAGAGACAAACATTTTTGTCAAAAGTTCATTTTGGTCTCCAATGAGCTGTCAAAAAATTGTCATCTTCAACCATTTAATCATATTTCTAAATTGGGAAAAGAAACATTAAAATATTCCTTAGCATTTCCCTTATTTTGTTTCTTTCAAGCAGGACTTAACTCCAGGTTTTTAAGGCAAAGACAGCTCTCATTGGAGAGAATTACTATTCCAAATGTTTCAGACAGGAACATGACCACCTTTCAGTGATTCAGAATCTTTGATTTTATGCCAATCTCATTGTTTCAATTATATGGAATTATGGATATTATGTCCTTAATGTAGATATGCTTCAAGTATTTTGATCCTCCAGCCCTTCTCATCTGGAAAATGAGTAATTATTACAAGAAGCCATGGGGCTTAATTTTATTCTGTTACCTAGATCATCGAAGACCTGAATTACAGAAAATTCCAAACCTTGATGCTACAAAAATTAACTTTTCTTCAAGTACCCACATTAAAATTACAGAAATTCCGTGAGAATTAGTTACTTTTGAAATGGCAGCCTTGCTCCTGTGTGTGAAAAGCTGTGAGGATTTCTGCTGAGAATGGCACAGGCATTACCCAACAGCCCATATGCCAGCAATAACAGTTCAGTATTAATGAAGCGTCTTTTTTTCTGCTCGTGATGAAATTAATTCTTGGCGTTAGAACTCTGCCTTAAATTGCGAAAGTAAATAGAAGATGAACAGAAATGGCATTAATTCATTAAAATTGCAAAACAGCAATTAAATCCTTTCCTCTTTTCTTTTTGAATCATCTGTTCCAGAGCATGGAAATAGCTGGGAGTGGGGAACAGTTGTGGGTAAGGCTGATCAGATGATACCAGCCTCATTTTGGGACAGCCTCTGAGGTTTTGGGACTTGTTTATATTTGAGCACGTTAGTTTTCGAAAAACAAACCCCTTCAGACAAATCCATCCTGAGGAATAAGCCAGAGAAAGTAGGAAGCCACACCAGGGGCAGCTGAAGTCTCTGGATCTCAGCAGCCAAACTGGGACCCCCCATCCTGTTATAGGAGTTGAAATGGTTGAGTGGAGCTCTTCACCTCAGTCACTGCAAACCAGCACAGACACCGAGCTGGTGACACACCTCCCTCCACACTAGATCTCAGTTCCAAACCCAAACTACTCCCCAGTAGATTTTAGGGAGTCGAGGAGTTCTCCAGGAAGGATTTCAGCCCCTCAGAAGTCAGGATGTGCCCCGAGGGGCTGATGGAGCAGAAGAGTTTTCTGACAGTTCTCATCCACCTAATACTTAATATTACTGCAGCACTTTCAGCCAAAAGTGCTTGTCAATGGGAGTTGAGTATCATCACCCTCACAACACAATTCTGAACGCAAGTGCAAAACAGTGAAGGCATTTCTGAGATCACTCAGCTCCTGTAAAGCTCTGCCAGGACACAGACCCGTCACAGTGAATGTTTCATTAGCAACATCTGTTCTTTTTGACATCCTATTTTCTACACTTCCTTCCACTTTTCTCCTAGTGACATAGAGCTGGCACAGCCACTTTGGTCTGCACTTTAAACCTTCCCTGTGCTAAGGAATGTCTTTTTTATTCCCTAATAGACACTCAGATGGTAAAAGGGGCACACAGGACACCAAGAGCAAATTGGTTCCATAAGTAACTGTTGGTATCCTGCAGTGATTCTGTCTGAGCTGGATGAATTAAGAAGTCCAAGGTGATACTCCTCCATCTCTCCCCTCCATAATTTGCTATCATTCCATATGTTCCATTCTCTTCAGAAAAAGGACATGTCAACTTAAAATAATTAAGCCTAAAATAATTAAGAATTTATCTCCTTTCTGGGAAAGACAAACACACCTGAGGAAGATGATGAGCTCACAATCTGACAAGGATTATTTATCTCATTATTAATGTATCAATCATACGGGTTAAAGAAGAAAAAGAATGAGGGACAAAACACAGCTGAGAAGTTAAGCAGGATACCAGAATTAAATATATTGCCTATTAATACAAAGCCAGCTTCCACTGCAGCCACAAGGGCAACAGCATTAAAAAAACCCAAACAAACAGCAGAACTGAATGATATTACTATTGCCCAGTAAATCATTATAAGCTACACTAGTCATAACATCCTGGAGTCTTTCTGCTGTGTGATATTTTACCTGAATAATAACTCTGAGATTGGTTTAATAGTTTATTGCTGAAACACTAATTTAATTAAAATATTCGCAGAGCTCTACTGCAGTAATGCAGTGTGGATTTATATCTACATTCTGCCTGGGGTCTCAGTGAAATTGCATCAGACTTGCCATGTGTGTGGCAGTCTAAATCTACAAATCTACAAATTTAAATGCTGAAGCTACTTGCCTCACCAATTCTTCATCACATCCATCAAAATATTGCATGATAGCATCAGCCTTTTGAAATGGGAGATCTGAAAACTTCAATCTGGTTTCTTAAACCGGAAATTTGTTAAGAACAACTGCTCCTCAGATAATGCCTTGATATTGATGGATTTTGACTTCTTCTTTTTGTTTCTCGCTTTTTCTAGTTAAATAAATTTTACCAAGAAATTCCCAATCAGTCTGCTGCCTCTGATGTCCATTTTCTCACTGCTGAAGCATACAGAAAAGCACTGCAGATGTGGATGGAAAGTATATGGAGTCAGGGAATTAGCAGTTACAATGCCACAGCAGAGGAAACCACTATAATGCTTAAATGGGAGCTGGGACACAGGTGAATGCTGAGCACAGAATTCGGGAAACCTGCCTATGAGCTACCTGAAAACCCTGCTTTTGTGTCATATTTATTAGTGAGTGTTAAATGATGGTAAGGCAGGGAAGAGCTATCTCTGCCTTTCTTGGCACCCATAAAGGCTCAGCGGCAGCACTCATCTATATTGATGGCCAACACAAAACCTACTGAATTACCCAGAGGTTTTGGATCAGGCCCTGGTATTAAAAGTGCTTTATATTTTTGAAATCACTAGTTAATAAATAAGGGGCCAGCAGATGCTACAGGAAAACAAAGCAGTATAGTTCCTGGGATTTATTGACCAATAAAACTTGTTGTTATTGTGAACTGCAAATGGTTTCCTCTGTGCAGCTCTTTACATCAGTTTTTAACAGCTCCTATAGAGAAGAAATCCTTTTTCATTACATTATTAGTGTACCTGGGCCCAGATAAGTGGATAGAGAAATGTGGTACAATCGGGGAATGTTTAAAACACCAAAAGCCCCAGAGAGAGAAAGAGTGAGCACGAGGAAGCGCAAACAACACAGTCCACGGTCTGATCAGAAGAGAAAATTTAGCACTTGTTACAGAAACAATCCTCAAAAGCTTTCTCAGCCTTCTCTTTGGCTGGTGGTGACTGAGATAACCAGGCTGGTGGGAGGTGAGCTGGGGGATACGGTGTGAATCAAAGCAGGTGTTACTGCTCTGCCAGGCAGCGCTCAGACCTCACGTAGGGGGGATATCCAGTGTTTGTCATCCTTCCTCAGATAAGATATCGTTTCTCTTGAAGGAATGTAGAACTGCACAGCTTAAATGATGCTGAACTTCAAAGATTTAAAATGTGAAGAAGGATTGAGAAATGTTAATGCGTAGCCAGGCTGATAAAAATAAAGATGATACATTTCTCTTCAGATTGCAAGAGATTTAAGAATTAGAATTATGTCTCTCAGTCATTTTTCCTGCTTTGCTTTTCTCATTCCTTTTATTACCACATTAAATAATGACACTCTGGGCAAATGGCACAGTGGCAAAAGTTCTGGAGGGGTGATTTTGTGTAGTAAAATTGCGTCCAAAACAGTCACCATGCATGCAAAGGCACTTTTGATGTGCAAAGTATTCTTCCCCAAAATTGGGATGAAAAGGCAAAATTGTGTTCCCAGAAGAGGAAAACTGAAGCATTGTTTCAACTATTTCAGGGATGGGTTGGGTTGTTTTGTCTTTTAAATGTTTCACCTGTATGTTATTTATATTTCAAACCACGGTATATTTTGTTTTCATTAGAAAAAGCTGACACGTCAGCAGCTCGAAATCATTTTTACAGTATTTTTCCTGAAGAAAGGAGTTCACAAATGCAATTTTTTTTTCCTAAGTGTTAACATTTTCCAAAGGAGAAAAAAAAAATTCTCAAAAGGTCTATTTCAGCACCATCTTATGCAGGCTGACACAGCTTGATCCCAAGGCCACGAAGGTAATGAAATGGCTTTTGTTGTTTTCGGGAGGCTGTGGGTCAGGGCATTCAATGACCAGAAAGGGACTGAAAGTCCTAATGGGGTAACCCACACACACTGACTGCCAGCCATGAAGGAGATGCTCCATAACTCAGGGCGTCACTGAGCTCTTAGCACGGTGAAAAAAACAGGTTTGCAAATTTGAAGAACGGGTGACAGGAGTTCTGCAACTGCTTCTGTCAGACCCGACTGAGCTGTGCCAGTTCTGGGCCCTCATGGCAAGAGAGACCTTGAGGGGCTGGAGCGTGTCCAGGGAAGGGACAGAGCTGGGAAGGGTCTGGAGCAGCAGGAGCAGCTGAGGGAGCTGGGGGGGCTCAGCCTGGAGAAAAGGAGGCTCAGGGGGGACCTTCTGGCTCTGCAACCCCCTGACAGGAGGGGGGAGCCGGGGGGGGTCGGGCTCTGCTCCCAGGGAACAAGGGACAGGAGGAGAGGGAACGGCCTCAAGCTGTGCCAGGTTGGAATTTCAATCAGGAGGAATTTCTCTGTGGAAAGGGTGGTCAGGTATTGGAAGGGGCTTCCCAGGGCAGTGTTGGAGTCCCCACCCCTGGAGGTGTCCAAGGAAGGCCTGGCTGTGGCACTGAGTGCTCTGGGCTGGGGGACAAGGTTGGGATCGGGCACAGGTTGGACTCCATGGTCTCGGAGGGATTTTCCAACCTAAGTGACTCTGTGGTTCTCTGATTCTGAGCTCCGAGTTCTCATCTAACAGAACCCATATAACAAGAGAACCATTGGAATTCCAGTGATTTCCAGGGGCAGAGGCTCACAGTCTCCAGGTATGATATCACTGTGCTACTGAAAGGTAAACAAGAAGAAAAAGGCCAGGAGAGGGAGTAGAGAGGAACAAAAAGACAGGAGTTGAGATGAGAATGTATGAGAATGAGAAGACCTAGAGGTCCTGAATATTTAAGCACTTAGCATCTCTTGAGTGATGCTTTGAAATTACAGCATGGAAATATTTTGAGATCATTTGTCTACTCATACCTTAAAATGTGGGGACCACTCTGAGTAAGCAGCAGTTAAACATCTGGTTTCATGACCCTGCATGTCCTGAGACAAAAATAACACTGAATAAGCTCAGCAAATACATAACTCCAATTAGCCCAGAACCACGACTGTGTGAAAATTCACTAGGAAAAATTCATTATCTGGTTAAACTCCCTGGTTTCTAATTTTATCACAATTCTGACACTTAGGCCAGACCTCTCATTGAAGCTTAGATCAGTTTTTTGCATGGAAACCAAATAAAATCAGGAGATATTACCGTGGTGATTTTCAGGGCTTTGTGCTTTGTAATTCCAGGTATTAGACTGTCAGCTTGTAGAAAACTGTGTAGCTCAGCTTCACTGGGCTTGGAGAAATGATATTAATTTACACCAGGTGAAAACCAGGCCTGGAATGTATAAACCTACACGAGCAAAAACAAAAGGGTTTTATAATCCAGAGTTTTCAAAACAAGGAGAAGATCTCCTGCCTCGCAACAAAGAACTTGGGATTTGAATTATCACATGCAAAGTAAATATAGTTGGCTGCACAGCAACTGAAGCCTGTAATTTTGGCTTGCCAAACTCAGAAGGCTTAAAGACCTGGGAAAGTAATCGCTCCTAATAATTAGAGTTGTTCCAACTCAGAATAAAACTGGCACTTGGAAAAAGGCAAGCAAAACATGGCTGTGGTTCATTCTTTTCTTGTATGCATAGAAATATTAAAGCAAAAAAAAAACCAAAAAAGACAAAAATTAGCCATCACAAGACCAATGGGGAATTGTTATCATCTTACTAAAGGCCAATACCTCAAGAATAGCAGGATTTAGGGAATAAAGAGGGCTTTTTAAAATTGAAAATTGTATGTCTGGTAAGCAGACAGCTTTCGAGCCAGTGAACAAAGGCAGCTGGAGGATGTTACAGGCCTGTACAATCATGGCTGCAGCACACAGGCTGAGCAGAGCAAAAAACAATCCACCAAAGGATGATAGCCAAATCAGCACATGTGAGGGCCAGGTACATCTCACTGGGCCTAGGCACAGGGGCAGAAAAAGGCACGAAGATATTTTGTCCATCTTGTTCTCTGCATCCCCTGAATCCAAGTGATTCAGAATGATTTATTGGCAATTTTCTTTGATGTGCTATTTTCCAAAGAGACAGAGAGAGAGGGAGAGCATCTTTCCAGCCACAAAAAAGCCAAGAGCCCAGCTATGCCACCCTCAGCATGAAATTGTTGTGCCCACTGTGTCCCCACGTGCTCAGTCAGGAGATATCCTGCCTCTCCCAGAGTGTCCCTCTGCCCGATACTGCTCCTGGGCTCTGGCACAAACTTCACTTCTCATGACACAGCACAGTTTAAACTGAGAATTTCAGAATGTGGGATGGAAATGGACTCTGCTGACTTTCAAGTTGCCACGTTGGTGGAATTCATGCACAAGAGAGCCACGGCCACAGACTGCACGAGGTGATTTTCATGCAAGCGCCTGCACGGAAAACACTTGTATTATGAAAATCAAAGCCCCGGGTGGCAGGTTCTCAAAGGTCTGTGCAACGAGGGAAATGCATTAAAAATGCATGTAGTAAGCACTAGGTATATTGGAATGATATGCCAAATATAGAGAGCCTTTTGAAAGCCTGGTTTCACGTGTCAAAATTCAATCTCTTTTAATCTACCTTTAAAAAACGGTTGGATTCCTAAAATGAGACTCAGAAGCCTGTGATTTCTGGCTGGAGAGGCAGCAGCATTCTCCCAGCAATTGAGTCAATTCTCGTTAAGAATCATGACTGTTTGCATAAATAGAAATGACAGTTTATAGGTAAATCCTACCCAGTGTGGAGTCCATCCATTTTAAATGTTATGCTCAAAAGGCCACAGCAGCATAATAATGTGAAGGCAGGTATGAAGCCTCCAATAAAACTGCCCCCACTGGGTCAGTGCCATTGCATGGTGTGCTCTGGGTAGTTACAGAATGATTATACACTGGGTGGGCAATCAGAGCTCAGTCTGTCTGTCATAAATATTAGACCTAAAGGCCACAGGTGTGTATTTTACAGAACTGCTCCTGGTCTCTGCTCTCATAGGATGTAATACCTATGTACCTTGACAAAGAATTTGTTCTCATTCATTCAAGCATTTCTTAAAGTGACTCTTCTGCACACAGCATCTCTTGTGTTAGTTTATTAAGGGTACTCCCCTGATGCTCATACCTCCTGGCAGAACTGTACTGTCATTTTTTCCTTCTCTCCTGTGGTTATGGAGACAATGAAATAAGAAGTCTGCTGCTTACATTTTTCCACTTACACTGTCTTATCAGTTGATGGCAGATGTTTTGGGGGAATCTTAGGGAGAAAAGAGCTCCTGCTAATGTCACCACCGTATCTTGAACTTTAGTCTTTCCCACTGCATGTTATTTGTTAGCAAAACATGGACACCAGAGCAACAGAGCAGCCTGAGTGAGCAGTGAGAGAGCTTTTCTTGCCAAGGGAGACAAACCACAAATAACTCTGTTCTGTATATCAGATGGGGAAAAAAACCACCAACAACCACCCAGCAACCCAGGAACACTCTGTTTCTGCAAATCACAGAGTCATTAAGGTTGCAAAAGACCTTTAAGATCATTGAGTCCAACCATTAACCTGGCACCACCATGTTCACCAATAAACCATACTCCAGAATGCCACATCCACGTGCCTTTTGAATATTTTAGGGGTGGTGACTCCACTACTTCCCTTGGCACCTGTTCCAAATGCCAGGGGTTAAAGACTTCGTGGAACAGAAAATGTAATAACAAATTTCAATATTACGTGGTGGTTTTAAAGCATCAGATATATTGACTAGCACAGTTATGGCATCAGATGGATGCTGCTGTAGGGATCCAGGGCACAAGCAGTGCCACCTACCTCTGATGAAGCCCATACAGACACACCAGTTCAGCTCCAGGCAGAGGTTATGGCAATGCAGCTTTGCAGTTTGTGGACAAAGGTAGGGTTTTCCTTTGTTGCCACCTGGGTATTTTTGGTTGTTTGGTTGGGTTTTTTTAGCACACAGCAACATCTTCAGCAAAACCCATTAATGGCAAGGGACTACCTCAAACAATACATCTCATCTATGCTACAAAAACTCCTGAGCTTAATTACAGTATTTTTGTGTTCCCTTGTGATTTGAATCCCATCTTAATGTTCTAGGAATGGTGTTGAAGGCTTCACAAACCGAGGGGTTTTGCATAATTCTTGAGTGTATTTAAACCACATGTCCAAAGCAAGCAAAGTCCTTTTAAAATATGTGAGAGCAGAACTGGATTGCACTGGTGTCCCAGCAAAGAACTGGACAGAGACACAAGCACCATCCCCATTAAGCAGTAGAACTCTGCCATGTATCCAAGCTGATTTTTGTGTACTCAGACTGCTCCTCTCAGAATTATTTTAGCCCAGACAAAATCAACACCATTCACTGCAACAACTCATGGTTTCATACCTGCAGAGGAACGTGCTCCTTTTGGCATTGCCCTACATTATGTAGGGCTTTGAATTACTTCTTGGGCAGCTTGGGGGAATTTGTCCTGACCGGAGTTAAATGAACTGCAGCAGCCTCTGTCCTGAGCAGAGATTGGTTGTGCAGGAAAATAATGAAATTTAGTTTGTAAATTCTCTGGTCCAGTCACTGCCAAAAGCCCGTAGCTTGTGTTTTAGGCAGGACTGGATTTAGCAAGGTTTGGACTCACTGAACAGCCTGCCCACACAACATGTCCAGGCAATCCAAACCATTTTCTAAGGATCACTGGAGGGCTGCAGGGATTCTTCACAGGGTTGTGGCAGGACACCAGCACCAATCCTATATGCTCATTTTTCTATTTGAGGACTGCAGCTGAGTTTTCCCTGTGATGCTCAGGAAACAAATCATAACCTGTTTGGTTTTGTACTAGAACAAAAGTCTATTTTCATATAGAATTACCCAATTGTCAAATTTTACCTAGAGGCTCAGGGGGGATTTTTGACATGGCCAGGAGGAGATCATTATTTCAGTCAATTTTTTTTGTGAAATTGTAAAACATGCATGGTATTGAGCAATTGTGGAACATGCATCACCAATGTTTAATGTGAATAAAAATATAGCTGTTTTACACTAAAATTCACGTATACAAATTAGCAGTAAGGAGACTCTTCTGACTCCTGAAGGATTTTAAAAATGCAGTATCAGAGTACAAGTCACTTCTCTTAAGGATCTTAAAATTGGAAGCAAATATTTATTGAAGAATACTAATAATCTGTTTACACATAGCAAATGTTTCAAAGAGCTGTCAGATACTTCTCTTTCTCTTCAGAAAAGGTATTTTCCATCCATAAAAAAAGATACAAGAGGTATTACTAAAAATTGGGCGTGCATTGCTATGACTTCAGATTAGGCATATTCCTGTTAAAAATAGGACAAATCTTTCATTCCTTACCAAAGAAATACAATCTCAGAGAACAGAATATGTGCCCATTTAGTTCTCCAGAGCTCTTCCAGCTTCAGCTATTTTGTGATTTTGTGAATATGAGGAAAAGCTACTCTTTTCTATATTGTCAGGAAACCCAAGATATTAATTCAATTCCTCAGACTCATAATAATTGGGGTTTTTTTCATCATCTCAAATCAAAATAAAAACAAAGTTATGAAATATTTGATTTTGATCATCAAAATGTTTCAGACATAAAATATGCTGCATTTTACTCTTATAGAACACAAGCTATTGATCTTACTGAATATTTCTATACAATCTCAGTGAAACCCCCAATGAAAGCAGCATGTCCCATGTGACATTTTCATTAATTATCTTCCTACATAAACCTTTCCATTAGAAACTGTTCACCTCTACACTTTACAAGTCATTTTGTTGAGGAATAGATTTAGTGCAGGTAGCTTTGTTTGCACTGTGGGAAGAATGTGACCCTGGAGTGGCTCCTGGATGGTCAGACAAGGAAGTTTCTTTAACAGATTTGTTTATCTTTTTCCCTTGCTTTTTTGTTTGTTTGTAGGTTTGGGGTTTCGTTTCTTTGTGTTGGTGGGGTTTGTGGTTTTGTTTGTTTATTTTGTTGTGTTTGGTTTTGTTTGGTTTGGTTTTTTGTTTTGGTTTGTTTTTTGTTTGATTTGTTTTGGGTTCTTTTGTGTCTTGGAGATACTCACACACTTCTTTCAAAATAGAAGCAATAAAAGTGAGAAGAAACTGCCAACAAAAACCACAGGAAATGAGTAGCAGAGCACTTAGCACAGGTCTCCCAGGTAAGAATGCTTTCTTAGTTAAATCTTCTTTCTCTGCAGCTTCCAGTACCAAGGGAAAGAACCCTGGGCCAGTTCTGCAGCAGCGTTTCAGAGTCCTGACTGCAGCACCGTGATGGAAAGGTTCTTTGCAAGCTGCCAAATTAAGGACCATGATAATTACCTGAACCAGAGGCTCTGAAAAATAGCTCCTGGGTAATGGAACTTGATAACACACGCTGTTCCTTTCATGCCATGTGATGCAGTGTTATCCCAGAGCTGTTGGAGCAGCAGGAATAGCTCCTTCCATGTGTGGATCAGCCATGTCTCCATGCAGAGCAATGCCCAGACTTTCTTTTTCTGGAGCAGAATTTCTTTCTTCAAATAGCCTGTAGCAAAGCTTGGGTTTATTTGTCTTTCTCAATTATCACAGACCACTGCCTGCAATAATCCTTTTACACATTCTTTTAATTAGGTTGTAAAATATGACCAGTTCCTTTCTGAAATGTGTATTTATCCAATTAAGAAATAGATAACTAGTAGTATTTATCATTAATTACTATTTCCCACACACAAGGTAGGCATTTGCATTTTATTACATGCCATCAATAAGTCAAGAAAATGCAGAGTCAAGTTCATCTCCTGCAATCACTAAAGTTGCACCTCACCTAAAATATGCCTCACACTCCCCATGATTAAATAAATGTATGGTAAATGATAGCAGGTGAGCGTGTGACAAGTTCTTCAGCACATGTTTAGATTGCCAGCCTGTTACAGGAAAACATCATCAAATGCAAATCCTGACTGTTCCTGTGGCACTGGGGACATGTACAGCCGTGCTCCTGCCCCACTTCCATCTGGATCTACAGGGAGAGCTCGTATTTCTGAGGTCCTAGTTAGACTAAAGCTAGATATAGACATTTTCCACAGACCAATGTCAGCTAGGAGTATTTCTGCAGCAGCAAAAGCCCTGGGGTAGACACGGTCACACTGCGAGAAAACAGCTTATTTCATTTGGGGAAGTGGCATAAGCAATTCTGACACAAACACTCTTTTACTGGTAAAAGTTGCACCCAGACCAGGAGCATTTTCAGGTAAAATGGGCATTCAGCACTTGGTGAATGGCTGAAAGACTGGGATTCAGTGAATTCTGTCTGCTGGTTTAATTATCAATTTTCCCAGGTACTGACAGAGGACATGATAAGAGCACTGATTTATTGCTCCTCTCTACAGCTCTAGCAATATATATTGCAGCAAACCTTTGTTATAAGGACTAGCTCAAAGGCCTGAATAAACCCAGTGGTACTAAGTTAAGGCTTTGTCTACACACAACAGTTCAATTTCTTTAATTATATCGTAAAGTGTGTGGATAAAAATGTTCCTTTGCTGCTATAATATACTCTCAAATATTTAATATGTTCAGCTGGTCTGAGGCACCTTCACAGTGGTGTAACTAAAAACGTGCTGAATGAAACATTATATGATTGCATTCTGTAAATGAACCACACTAAATTAAGGTCTTTCAGAGAAAGTTTACCAGCTAAAACAAACAGGGCAAAAAAATTCTCCTGCAGAAGAGAGTGCAAGTAGATAAAAATTAATTTTTGATGTCCAAGATGGAGTGACAGGTAGGAGACCAAGTACTCCAACACAGAGAAACTAACCTAGTTTTCCCTTCCTAAACAACAGAGCACCATGCACAAAGAATTCTCTTGCTGGAAAGACAGACAAACCTGCAAAAGTGCTGGAAAATTTTCATCTTGGTCCTTGGAAAGCAAAGAAAGCATCCTGCTTTTTAGGTTCAGATCCTAGACAGTGATAGTCAGAGCTGTCTGAAACTCAGCCTTTTCACAGAGCTAGACAAGAAGAGAGGAGAGGACTGGCAGGGTAAACTGTGGCTGCTGTAGGTGGCAAGATAATATAGTAAAATATGGAATATGTAACACAACTGTTCTCTCACTGCAATTTAGCCAAACGTCTTTCTGGAGAACTCAGTCAAGTGCCAGATGATAATAATAAATTTGTAAAGCAGCCGTGCAAAATCTTTATTCTTTTTTCAAATTTTTAATGAAAATTTTTTTTTTTTTTTGTTTTAAGAACATGGTTTATCAACCCCTTGCACAAAAAAAAAATACAGTCAAAACCACAGGACATACAGACTGTCAGGAAACATGAGGTTGCATGTGCCAATCCGGGCACAGTCCTATTGTTACTGGGGGAAAAAAAAATCACAATCTCCCTCCAAGACTTTACATTTGGAAGGCATGGATTCAAGGGAATCAGAAATGGGACCAAACACTGACCCTTCACCCCTAATTATGACATTTGTTATACCAGAAATCAGAATGACATGAATAGAAATAGTGTTTGATTTACCACAAACTTTAATCACAGACAATGGAGAGTTTGAAGAGAAGGAATTTAGTTGTTGTGAGTGTCCTGATTTGGAGTGGATAAGAACTTAGAGGGGTATAAAACATGGTAGGTAGCTCTCTGGCCCAAAACCTTCAAGGTTTTGTACAGACCAAAATGTCCTGGTATGAGAAAGAGAGAGCCTAACTCAGCCTAAGCAACTTTCTAAATTAGAGTTTCATTTCTGCCCATGTTTTTGGAAACCCCAATTAATTAAGCACAGTATATGTGCTTCCCATTGAAAGGAGACACTGAGCAGCCAGAATCAAAAAAAAAAACAGAAGGACCCACTAAAAGCATTACTTTAGTGTTTGTTGGCCAAAGAACTGAAGAATATTGCTATTCTGTTTTTCAGTGTTTCATTCATTATAATAGATTCAAATGTTCCATACTACTGACTAGCTTAACATCCTTTGACTTTCTGGCTGCACAGTGGTCCAGTTTCAAAAAGAATATTTCAGATTCTGTTGGTTGGTGTCTCCAAGGTATCTGCTACTTCCTTTCCTCTTTCACTCCCTCCTTCCCCCATCTCCCTATTGCAACCTTTCCCTGATGCTCCTGAGAGCACAACTAAGTCCTTAGACCTTAGAACTAGATCTTCAAAGAGCAGGAGCAGGGGATAGAAAGAGTGCAGAAGAGAAGCAGCATGAGAATTACACCCCACTCATCTAATTTTCAGAGCTTTTCCTTGCCTCAGTGTGCTGCATGTTGGAAATACATTTACAGGCATCAAACCTTTATCACTTGCTACAGAATTTAATCACCTGAATTCAGCTATGAACTGTACTCCTGAATTATAGGTGATCGAGCTTGTGCATCACAGTGAAGTCCCCTTTTTTTGGTCCAAAAAATAAACCTGATGGTACATAAGTTGTGGGGTCTCTCCTTCATCAGATTCACACAATCCTCAAGTGGTTTGGTATATGGTTGATAACGTTCCTAACGTCAACAAAATAAAAAATAAGTAATAACAGTGATGCCAAACTTGCTCTATAAGCAAAATACTTGCAGGGTTTTCTGTTCTCAAGTTTGTCCCCCAACCACTGCTGTGTATTCCACCATTCATTCTGAATTTAATTTATTCCACTTTGAGCCAAGACTCTGAGTTTTAATTTCCCATCAGGACTTACTGTCAGTGAAGTAAAAATCTTCAAGAAGAGTGGGCAAAACAGTGAGAATTACACAGAGGAAAGCATGCTGAGATTATTCCTGCCCACAACCTCCCAAGAAATGGGGACCATGGCCCTACTTGTCAAATAAGTCAGGTGAAATCAGAGGAATGTCTGATAAAGCAATGTGAGGTTCTGAAAAGCACAGTGTTGCTGGTACATGAAGTGGTGCTCTTCCTTTCCATTCATCTCCAAATCAGCCTCTTGACACAGGTATGGGAAGCAAAGTGTTCAGTGAAGTGATCCTTTGGCTGAGAGCCAAAACCTCCTAAGTGCTATTCTTAGAAATGCATTATGGCAGTGTGTGCTTTTAGGCAAATCACAAATCCCAACCACATCGCTCTGCTCATTTGCAAAACTGGGAAATAAAGACAATTCCAGGTTTTCACAGAGTTCTTTGAAATCCAGGCCTTGAAAGGTCCATAAGAGCATTTGATATTAATGATTACTATTGTTAGTTAACTGATAAGAAAACTGAGAACAGCCACTGGTTAATATTTAAAAGGCAGTAGGAATTGTGTTTATCTCCAGGGCATGAGTTAAAGGGTGTCTTTGACCTCCTGTCATCACTTGTTATGGAGGAGATTATTTCAAATAATATGTGGCAGATAATAGTTGTGTCTTGGACATTTTCCAGTATAAACACTTGCATTTTGCTTCCTTAAAATTCAGTGAATTATGTCATTCTTCAATAAATGCTCCCTATAATTGTGGGATGCTTTTGAAAATTACAATTGCTGTTCTTGATATCTGTTAGTGGTGTGTGGTCAAATTCTGCTCTCAGTGCCCACACAACTCCAGGAACACGCACATGAAAAGAAGTGGAGTTCCCTGGTTGTAATCAAGGTTGTGATTTTTAAATTGCAATTGAATTCTATGGTCTTCTCAGATGAACAAACGAGCATAAAAGGAGGAAGGGAGCACAGACTGGAAGAGTGACCAAAAACACCTCCTGAAGGCCAGGTGACCATACAGGACCCTCAGCTGCATGACAGGAGTCCTACACGTATCCTACTCCTTCCTACGTGTGCCCACATAGGTGATGGGTGCTTGTTCTGGAGCTTCTTGTTTCAAAGAATAGAATCATAAAGGTTGGAAAAGACCACCAGGATCATCAAGTCCAACCATGGAGCCAGCACCACCACCATGTTCACCACTAAACCGTGTGTCAAAACCAAGTGCCAAACACTTCCAGACGTGGTGATTCCATCACCTCCCTGGGCAGCCCGTTCCAAAGTTTGACCACCCTTTCTGGGAAGAATTTTTCCCTAATATCCAGTCAAGCTTCCCTGGCACAGCCTGAGGCCGTTCTCTCTCCTCCTGTCCCTTGTTCCCTGGGAGCAGAGCCCGACCCCCCCCGGCTCCCTCAGCAGTGCCAGCACAGGGACAGTCACTGCCCTGGTCCTGCTGCCAAACTGTCCCTGATACAGCCCAGGTACCCTTGGCCTTCTTGCCCTCCTGGGCACAACTGGGCTCATGTTCTACTGCTGTTGACCAACGCTCCAGGTCCTTTCCCACCAGGCATCTTTCCAGCCCCTCTGCCCCCAGCCTGTAGTTAAGTACTGGACCTGTCTCACTACAGCCTAAGAACCAGCCTTACTAAACTAACCTGAACACGCTGACAGTTTAGCTCACACTGGCAGGGACAACAGGCAGTACTTGTGTTGATAACATCATATAATGACGCTTCTTAAAAAAATAACTACTGTCTGATCACCTTTGAAAACTATGATTTCAGTAATAGCACCATAACTGCCTTTAAAGGGGAATGTTTAGAGATAAGCAGGATTTACCTACCCACTTTCCTTTTGCAGTGTGGAGGGTGCAGTGGAAGCAATATGAGCTGCAGAGAGATGTGTTTTATCACACAGGAAGCCATCAAGAAACTCTTCTAGGAGAAGAGACCATATGTGGACTACGACAGCATGATGTATGAGTCACATTGCTGAAATCAACTCTTGGATTCAACAGTGCCATTTGAAGGGACAAACCCATTATTTTCTTTAGCCATTCAAGCAAAGGAAGCACAGTAACTCAATTGCCAGCACAGAAGGAAATTGTGTATTCCTTTTAGTATTCAAGACATTGCTCTATTGCCTTATTCATATGAAATTCAGCATCTCTTTTGAAAACAGCAAAACAATGACTTTGTCTCCATTTTAATTTGGAAGGAGTCCAAATTAAGCTATTATGAGAGATAAATGATATAATGAGAGCCGTGTGCAATTTACTGTAAAAAAAAAATGAACAAGCAAAATGACCTCTCAAATGTTTGCATTTTTCTTTTTTTTGAACTTACTGAAATTTTAATGTTCTAGGTAGTGAAGTCAAGTTTCATATTCAGCTTTCCTGTTAATGTCAACATGCACATGACAGGTTCCAACTAAGCAGAAAAATAGGACATTAGGATGCCAACCTAGCGTTCCGTTATTATCAAGAATAAATGAACTCAGGTTACACAGAGGTTCTGTATTAACTGTTTCCAGAATATGCTTCTATGTACAATACTGTCTCACAGGAATGTGTCTGCCTGGCAAATATTAGATGTTCTGGCAGTGAAAAAAAAAAAAAGTCTGAGAGGCTTTGTTTTTTCAGGATAATAATTGTGATACTGTAATTACAAACAAAAACATACTTGAGGTACCAGTGTGAGCACAGGATCCTGGACTTTATGATCCCAAACCTCTTGAGCAGTAAAGTCCTCGAGCTCATGGCAAAGGTTATCTTCAGTCTTGCAGCTTCAGACTTTTAATCCCAAATAAACCAATCTGATAAATATGAAGTGATGAACATATTATGTTAATGAGAATAATTATGCTAATGAACATTCCTTCAAGGAATCTTCATTCTTGATTCATTACTCAGATAGTATCATCTGAAACCAATGGAAAATGTTTTGAAAAACTCAATTAACCCCTTTGAGGCAATCCCAGACCTCAACAGATTGGTTTTCTATACCACCTTTCCCGTGTATTCCTGGACTTGAATCTCATTTCACTGGAAGTTCTCTGCCTTTTCAGATTCTTAATTTTCTTCAGCCCTAACAGGGAAAAAACCCCAAAAAACCACAAACAAATGAAAACAAAAAACCAAACAAAAACCCAAACCAAACAAAACAACTCCCCCCCAAAAAAAACCCAAAAAAACAAAACAAACCATCCACCCAAAGAAAAAACCCCATAATCATGTTTTATTTTGGAAGCCCTCTGTGTTTCTTTACACAGACTAATGCCTCAGCTCAGTGACTGGTGGCACTGGTTCTGCAGATCATCCCAGGGGAAGAAGCTCCTGAACAAGAAAGGGAAACCACTCAAACACAGGAAAGGTGTCAGAGTCTGCCTGCACAGGACTGGAGTAGTGTGACTATGCAGGAACTAGCCAAGGACTGGCACTATTCTGACCATAATTGCTGCAGATGGCTCTTCCTGTTCCTTATCATACAGCTCCTGCCTCACATTCCTGACCCAACACGATTACACCCATTCCTGAGGTTAAGCTGACACTCCAGTGCACCAAGGCACACTCACTGCCGTGCTCAAACCATGAGTTTTTAAAGGCCACATGCCTTTATTTAATAGTATTTAATATTTAAGTATTATTCTATCCATGTGCTGGTATTAGTAGCATCTACATGTGTAAAATTTATATCAGTGGATGTAAAACGTCATCACTCCAGTAAATTCAAGGCCACGTCGTTTCAGCTCGGCAGCTGGAAATACAGGATTTTAAAAAGGTACACCTAAAATAAACCTTTGTAATGATGAAATACAGGAATATATGTGTTGATGGTTCTGTGTTCTCCACAAAAGGTCTCTCTGCTGTGAGGTCAGGCTTGTTTACATTGTGTGATCAGCAGTGCCCCACCAGTGGGTTTTTAATACGCTTTATTAGCTTAATGTGGCCAAACACTGCACTTGTGTGCAGGAAGGCTGGGGCATTGCCAGTCCAGGCTCAGCTGCAGTGAGAACAGAGCTCTGCAGCCCTGACCCCCCATTGCTTATGGGGTGCACACATGGCATCTGACTGGGCTAATGGGCCTGAGAGCCAGAGAATCATTGAGTTACTAAGGGTGGGAAAGACCTCCAAGGACAGCAAGTTCTGCCTTTGGCTCAATACCATCACAAAGTGCCAAGCCTACTTGTTCTTTGAACACCACCCTGGGCAGCCCATTCCAATGCCTAACCACTCCTTCTGTGAAGAAAATTTTCCTAATATACAACCTCAACTTCCCTTGGCACAACTTGAGGCCATTTCCCCTTTTCCTGCTGCTTGTTCCCTGGGAGAAGAGGCTGAGGCCCACCTGACTCCAACCTCCTGCCAGGGGGTTGTAGAGAATGATATGGTTCCCCCTGAGCCTCCCTTTCTCCAGGCTGAACAACCCCAGATCCCTCAGTAGGACTCACATTCCAGAATTTACAGGTCCCCTCTCTCTCCTCTCACCATTGTGTCATTACTTCGCTCCATCAAAACTGGAAAATAAAACATGTGGAGCACTCTGCAGTGACCTGTGAGATCCCTCAGAGGTCACAGCACCGACTGATCCATGATGATTGACAGCTGCCAGTGATTATGAAAATTGGTGGCCAGCACAGCATGTATTGCTCGTGCCTGCAGAGCAAGGCACAGAGGAATCGTTTCCCTTTTTAGTATTCCTAAAGGTTTACTGCTCTTTTCTTTGTTCAAAGAAACTTAAGGCCCTGGGAAAATGATGCAGCACATATAAACAGGGCAAACAGTATGTCAAGCTGTTTTAAAAATGTCAGTCTGCTACTTGCTGCAAGGTTCTGACTTAATATGTAAGAGAAAACAAATGAGTCTGGAGATCTGTTTAGTAGTTTAGAAAATGGGATCTGGGATTGCTTTAAACGAGGTCATAAAGACCTCTCAACCTTTCCTTTTATTTATTTATTTTTTTTTTTGCAAATCTATTGACTGGCTTGATGGTGCACTGCAGACAAATATCTACATGCTTCACATAATGAAACTGTGTGGTTGCTTCATCTGGACAAACTCCCAGAGCAACTGCAACCCGAGTAAAACATCTCTGAGGCTGCGAAGAAGTGTCAAAACAAGAAATAGAACAGCACAGAGCTGAGATGTTTTCCATTTGCAGACCTTCATAGAGGTGTCTTTTTTCATACCCTTGGCCGTATATTGCAAAGCATAATTTGATGATAGACGTGAAACTGTGTATTAGTTTTTATTTTGACAAATTCATTAAACATCACATAGCTTGAAAAATGAACCAGGAGGCACTAAGCCAGCCTGGGAAGATTGTACTTCATAAACTGAATTGCTCACATGGGCAACATTTTGGTGGAAGTTATAGATTTTCTAGCATATCCCTGATAGATAGCACTAATATAACTTCAATAAAAACTCCGGATATGTCAATATAAAATTTTTTCTAGCATAGAAAGATGTAAGATACTTCAGTTAATAAATTGGAAGGCTCCCTATTCCTCGTGGAACACTAACTTACACATCGGATTAGAGCAAGTATTGAAGCCATCCAGGGTGCAGCTGTAGGTATCCAGCTGATAAAAGTTGCACTGAATTAAGTTATCAGTGTAGGCAATAATTGGAACTTAAGACCTAGAACAAGCACTTCTGTACAATATTAGCATCCTTCTATTTTTAACTCTTAGATAACAAAACTGATTTTTCAAAACTGACAGATGAATGAAAAAGATAAACAGTATTTGCCGCATAGAATTGATGTTCTTTCTCTTTGTTCCCAAAATATGACCTTTCACTTACCACTGGAAGATTTACTGGCTTTTTTTTTTTTTTTAAGTTTCTACCACTTCCAATTTGATCTGGTATGAGGACTGCAAGCAGGGATCTTGTTTTGGAAGAAAAACAGATAAAGGACTTAGGTTTCCAGAGCATGAGGACAGGATAGAATATATATATATATGTATATATATATATATATATACAGGTATATATATATCTAGAGGTGCATATGTGGATACATACAAACATACAGCACTAGTTTTTGTCAAAGTTGAAATTCTACACCTATTTCTGCATCTTACAAACAATGCCCAGCCCCTACAGGATTCACACTCACAAAATGGTCCTGGAAACAGCTGCCTGGTGGTCTTTACACATTCAATTACCAGTGAGTGGGAATAGAAAGAAGACAGGGAAATTCACAAATATTTGAATAATGGCAGTTTAGAAAACTGAAATAAAAGTATGTTAAAGGCCCAAAACACTGCAATGCATCTGAGAGAAAGCAGCGTTCATTGCTAGCTTTTGTATTCTTTAATCCCAGATTCCTCTATTCAAATATTAGCACCAACACAGTATAAGGCTTTTTTTTTTACTATCATGAGCAACTTTTTTGCACTTCTACCTGGTATTTGTCTCTACTCCAGCACAGTAACATGATAATATAACATGAAAGATTTTTTTTATTTGCGTTAAAACCGCAGGAAAATAAATTTACTCTCTTCAACTGAAGAAATGAACAAATTTTCAGCAATGTGCAGACAGCTGCTCTGTGCTCAGTGAAGATAGATGCTTCATATTCATATGAGAGTCAATAAATTTAGAAGCTGGTTAAATTATTATTATATTGACATGACTTAAAATTCAATTTCTTGACTCTCAAAAACCTACATTGGATAAATTGGGAAAACTATTTATTCTTTCAGTTAGGACAATGGATGATTTTCTTCTTCCAAAAAAAATACCCAGAAACTGCCCCTCTTTTTGCTGTCTAAGCTGAAGAAATGAAAAGATGTAAAAAACCTTTCGGTTTTGTTGTTGGCAAAGTACAAAAGAAAGGGAAGAGGGTGTTGTATCCACAACATGATTGAATACAGTGCTAATAAATAGTTGAATAATATTTTCTCTTCTGTGAAGAAATGCAATAATTTCCATAATTAATTTGTTAAGTTTAGCAATTTATGTGGCACAAATTCCTTTATGTTTTTCTCTCATAACAAATATGGGATTAATCTAATATCCATACTGCAAATTCTTCCAGAATGATGATTTCACTTCTGAAAAGTGATGAGCTCAGCAGCCAAAAATCAGCAGAGGATACTGTGACTGTACTTGCTTCCAGAGAAATATCTGTGGTTAGAGCAGAATTCCTACATTGTGGATCCAATCCAGAATTTAAATTGAATTACTGAAGTAGCTGTAGATGTTTTCTCTGTAAGAAGTTCAGACTGGAGGAAACACCATGCTGTAGAGAAATACCAACTTGCACCCTAAGTCGGTGCTGCAGAGTTCTCACCACAAGCTGGAAAAGCAAAACCATTTCAGTCCTAAAATCTTTAGTCCATGAAAAATATTTTTACATGTTCTATATATTTCTTGTTTGTTTTCAAGAAAAGATGTCAGTTTGAAGCTAAAAGTTTTTCTGAGGGTGAAATATTCACCAAAATCAAGGGGTTACAGTCAGGAATATTTAGAAGGAGATTCTGGTAGTAAAGTTTGGCTTGGTTTGTCCTCCTGACCAAAGAAGAAAGTCAGATCTTTCTTTTCTTTCATCAGTCCTGTCTCCAACAGCAAAGCCACTTACTGAAGGTCCACCCACAGTGATTTCAAGCCATAATGCACTGGAAAACTAAATCAGATCAGTAGAAGTTAATAAAATTTTAAATTCTTAGAGATTTGACCAGATAGAGAAAAGCTCTTCAGGTCCCTGGATCTCCTGTCCTTCCTGTTACACTCTGGCAGAGCTCAAAGGAAGTGATTATGGCAGGGGGGAAAGGCTGCAAGGATGGCCTGAACCTTGTCCACAACAGATGAGCAAACATGACATATTGCTCAAATATCTGACAGACTTTTAAAGCTGGTGGAGAGGAAATATCGAGGGAAATAGGGAGATTGAAAGCTGGGCAGGGGGTGGCTCTAAAAGATCATAAAAACACTGAAAGTGGGACTTGCTGTGTGGGCACAGCGGAAATGGCATTCCATAAGAACAGCAATTTAAAATAATTTTTATATTAAAATATAATAAAATGTATCTGATATCCCCAGTGGTGACAGGACAATAGGCACTCCTGCACGTGAGCACTTGCACACTGTGTGTGCCACAACAGGCATGAGTTTCTGGGGTACCTCTTAGTAGGCTAAAACTTCTCCTCATGTAATGTGAAAGAAACTGGCACCAATTTAAAATTTAATTTCAAATTGATTCAAAAATAGTCCAATTCAGACTTTAAGAGCAGTCCTCCGAAATTAAATTTATTGGCCTGACTGGCAAAGGCATAATATGATTGAATATATTTCCAAGCTCTAAAACTTATACAAATTATTTTGGACACCGCAACTGTTAAAAATTTATGCAGACACGGAAAAGGAATAATGTTGCTGAATGTTTAATGCAATTCATTTCCCAGCACTGCCTAGGAGTAAACAGGGCTGACACGTTCCTCTCTGATGATGGGCTGTGAGATCAGCTGGGTTTTTGGTGCTGATCTCTCTGTTCTGGGGGCTCCTCTCATAACCCTCCACATGTGCCCGTGTCCCACTAGTGTGGGAATGAACTTGTGCACAACGAGAGCAAAGTGGGGTTTTATTTGATACATTCCCTTTAGAAGTGGGAGCTGTATTGTACGAGACAGATAACGATCTCTAAACACATTAATTGCCTCAAAGTTCTGCCTTGATTTTAGTTCTACTGTGATATCTTTCTTATCGTGTCTCCTATTCCTATTCCAATAAAAATATCTAAGAACAAAGCATAAAAAAAGGGAGGTTTCAGTTATCATCTATACAGAAATGTATTTTTGGGGGTTGTGTGAATATCCTTGGATTGTTTTTTCAGTGTATCTTTACTTACACAGTGTGTAATTGGTTTAGATTAGACATTAGGAAGAAATTGTTCCCTGTGAGGGTGGGGAGGCCCTGGCACAGGTTGCCCAGAGAAGCTGTGGCTGCCCCATCCCTGGAAGTGTCCAAGGCCAGGTTGGACGGGGTTTGGAGCAACCTGGGCTGGTGGAAGGTGTCCCTGCCCATGGCAGGGGCCGTAATGAGATGATCTTTAAGGTCCCTTCCAACCCAAACCATTTTGTCATTCTATGACTGCTGTTTGATTTTCAAATGCACTGCAAAATAGAGATAGATCTTAAATTTAACTACATTATTATCTGCTTTAGATTTTCAGAAAAACAAAGATTAATATATAAATAGGCCCTCTATTGATGTGTTTTAAAGTTTACTCAGGCGTTCTTCAAAGTGATGGCCAGCATGTTGATTCTGACTAAATGAAGCTGAAAATCAGATTTTCTCAATATATCACATCAGCATACACATCTGCTGATCAGTGTTAATTAGTCTTATATTTTCCAGTTTGTAATCTGTGTATGTTTTATGGGGATGTAAGTAGTAACACATTAACATATATAACGTCTCTTTGGAAAGCTTCTGCTGAGCAAGTGACCAATAAATTGCTGTTAGTGTAAATATTAATCAAATCGGATGCCAGTATGGAAAAGGTATCCAGTTTAGAGGGAAAATCACCTTTCTACCATGTATCTTACTGTTGAACTGTAGTTAAATAAGACCATGAGGTTTCCTGAATATTCAGTGGTAAAAAGAATACTTGTTTTAGCATATTTTTCACCACCTTGAAGAGCTAATCACTTCACCATTGCTGTGAATGAACACCAGTCAGTCTACAATTGTGAATTAAATTTCCATCCCTTGACTGGAGGAATAAAAAAAAAGGGGGAGGAAACATTTTCATAAATTAGTATGAAATTATTTAATCTGACAAAGAAGAGGTCAGCATATAATGCCACAAAGTGTTGAATATTTCATATAAATGTAATGACCCATATTTGGCCTAAACAAGCTGTTGTATGAGCATAAATGTTCCATCATTGTGAACAAATGAGAGACTGCAGTTATAGCATGAAAATGGTAATAAATATATAAAATACAATCTGTTGTCATGAACAGGGAAGGCATTTAAATTATAGTGCTCCCATACATTTTAATAACACTTTTTATGCTATCCACCCTTCAAAATTTCTCTTATTCTTAGAGGACTTGTCTTTCCTCAAAAAAAAATCCAGCTACTGAAAGAAGTGAAGCTAAACCAGTCTTTTTTATGAATTTCCCAAGGTCTGACTATGCAGATATTCAAACTGAACATTTCCTCAGAAGAAATGTTTAAGTCTGGCCAAGAAAAGAGAGAATTTGTGAATAGTTCCCAGAGAGGCCAATTGGAAAACTGCGATTTCTCAGATTGCAAATACAAATAAAATCTAAAATAAGAAAAAGCATTAAGTCAAATAAGGCTGAAGAAGAGAGATGACTTAAAACTTAGCTCTTGATGAATCTTATAGGTATTTATTTTTTTAAGAGCACTGAGCTGTGTACAGAAATGTGCTCATTCAAAAACCTTCTCCTCCCAAAACTAACTGAAACAAATACCTTCAGTCCCTTCTATGGGATAATTAGAAGGGCACAGACCACAAAGTGGAAGAATTTATCCTGAGGAAACCTGGGGGACCACGATGACGTGCCAAAGGAGAGGTAAATGGTGCACTGAGGGAGGTCAGGAGGGATTTGCAGCCAGGGCATGGCAGGGAGTGCATCAGCTGCTGAGCTCTGACTCACTCACCTCCACAGGAGCTGGGAGAAGGCACAGGGAGTCACAGCAACCTGCCTTTGGAGAACAAGGCTGAGAAGGGGGAAAAAAAAGACAGAGATAGTGTGTGAATTTATGTAAACTTTCAGCTGAAAGCAAAGCAGCAGAACTGAGGCCCTAAAAACCAGGTGGATTACCTGCCAGAGCCTGGAAGTCCCAGTCCAGCGGGACTAAACACTCACCAAGAGAAACATAAACTGGGGGATCTGGGGTTTGCCTTATTTCTTTTTCCTTTCTTGTTTTCTTTCTAGATACTGAACCTGGGGAGACTGGATAGTGAGAATTCTTTTATGGTGTTACATTTTTTTCCTTTTTTTTTTAAAAAGGACCATTGCTCAAGCACATCCTGCACTACAAAACCCAAAGGTTTTTGCAGGAGCGCATAAAGGTGAGTGGAACTTTTTCTCACTGCTAAAGAGTGAAGGAAATATTTTATCAGGGAGGTGAAAGTCAATAAAAGATGTCTGCCTTTTCTTATCTGACATTCTAAGTAGGTTGGTCATCTGATCAAAATAGTAATTTGTTTTTAAAAAAGTCTCATTTTTTTCCTTTTAGACTTCTTTATAATATATAGTATTATATAATATAATATTATATAATAGATATAAAATATAATAATACTTATTTTGACCGATACTGCTTTAATTACAGTCACAACCACCACAAGAAAACTAAAATATGATGACCTTTTAAATCAGCATTATTTACAGAAAAGAAAGAGGAAACATTATTTCTCTCTGCAGCAAAGCCAGTAAAAGCTCAGGAGGTTTTGGTACTTCTTTTAGTACAATTGTAAAGATTTCAGGAGAAGGGAACTATAACTACCACCAAGTACAGCTTTGACCTTAACACATACCTCAAAGGACAATTAGGTTCAGTTTTATCTTTAAGTCTCACACTCAATAAAACCACTTTCCTTCTATAGTCCTGACTTCATAACATGCCAAACACAGTATTTGTGGCTGCAATGAAGCACCACATATTTAATGTTCTGGCTGTTTTAGCATGTGCATAATAATCTACAGATCATGAAACCTTCAGATTTCCTCTACTGCTTCCCTTCTTATAGATATTTAAAGACACTTGTAATGCCATTCTTTACTTCTTTTACATAGTGTTTATGTAAGCCTATTTTGAACGGCTAAAACTTGCAGAGGTTATCAGAACAGTTATCTGCATGGAGACTTGGTTAGTTTTCTGTAATACACACCTTAGGTTACTGCCAGACATTAAAGTAATGGAGTTCTGATGAGGTAAAATTAGGCATGAGCAAAGTAAAGTTAAGCCTCAGCAGCAAAATTCTTTTTTTTTTTTAAGAAACTATTGGATCAAGAAGTTGCAAAACATGATATTCATTCTGTTCCTCTCACAGGAAAAGGATTGTAACAGAACAACCAGAGTGCTGCATCCTCTGGGGAAAGTCCATCTTCCAGTGCCTGAAAAGTCATTGAGCTTCTAAGAATCAAGCTTTTTTGTTTCTCTTATGCCTTTGTACCTTCTGAGAATAAAAACATTAAAAACTGAATCAGTTTGTGGTATTTGATAACACTTTGTAAGCAAGACAGAGGAATGGCTTCTCTAGGCCTGTTAGAGCAGGAATCAGACAGATTTCGTTCAAACATAAAAAAACACTTTCCCATTATTTTTTCCCCTCAAAACCTTCCCCTCTGCCAATGAACAAAGCACACTTATTTTGAAAGATTTATTTTCAGTTTTTTCCATATTTTCTGTTACTGTAATTGTCTAGAAAAAAAAAAAACCACAACAGAAAACAACTAAAGTTGTTTTCATTGCACTGTGTATGAAGTCCTTGACCCACAGAACTTTCTTCATGTCTAAGGAAAGCTTCAACTCTCCTTATGCACAAAATATACTGTTTTCCTTTGGTTGCCTTTTGAATCTGCCACAAGGCAACTCT
The DNA here is from genome assembly GCF_001604755.1 of Lepidothrix coronata. Lineage (NCBI taxonomy): Eukaryota > Metazoa > Chordata > Aves > Passeriformes > Pipridae > Lepidothrix > Lepidothrix coronata. The sequence goes on along the minus strand of NW_016690312.1, from coordinate 2,008,744 downwards.
TCATTATTCCTTGCCTTCTCACCTCTGGCCCACTTAGAAGTTTTAATAGATACAGAAATTTGGGATCTGCTAAAAATTTAAATACAAGAACGTGAAATCTTGATGGAAAGTCTTTTCTCAATCGATTGTACAAAAGATGTGTTGTTTCAGGAAGGTAAAGGGGTATTTTACTAACCAAAAGGTGTATAGGTATCTAATTATCTTCTAAAGGAATGAGATTTAAGTGTCTGAATATTTCTGCAAACCAAGGCCTTAGACAAAGACGAATGATCACATAATGTGAATTAAGCTGTATTTTTTCCCTATAATTTAGTTTTTCTCTGGTTATTCCTTATTCTCTCCCTCCTTTACTCCCTCCACTATTTTTACAATTCCTTTGATAGTAAACAAAGTCCTCTAATTCCTTGATTGCAGTGTGGTACCAATCAGCCTAAGGATAATAGTTTTACAACTATGAAGTAGAGAGTGGGCAAACAGAACCAGCTCCTGCTGGGGACTTGATGCCCACGTCACACACATTTAGGAGGATTTATTCTGGACTAACCTCAGGCAGGTTCATTTGGATTTGGAAGAGATCCGCTGGTTTGAGTTAAAGTGACTGGAATCCATGTGCCCTGAGGGGACAGGATGCAGAACAAAGCACAGCAGCTGGAGATGGTCCTGTGAGCTCTCAGTGCCCTCCTGCTCCCCACTCCACCCCTGGTGCAGGGCCATCTGATGCCATTTAAAAGTCTCTTGGTTACACAAGCACTGTGAAAAATTTCCCCCGTAAATTTTGGGGAGATGGACCCCCAAAATTGACTTTTTAACAGGAAATGGTATTGTCCTGATCAGAGAAAAGAGTAGCTTACATTGCAATAGGAAGTCTATTTGTCTTGTTCCAGGTTGCCTGGATGGACAGGAGGAACTCGTAGAGAAAGGATGTTACAGGAGAGGACACCAATATATGTAAGGGTTTAAAACCTCTACAACTATACCTCTTGAAATTTAAATTACTGTTTATGAAAGCCACATTTAAACTTTTTTAGAGTAACCACCAGTGATATTTAATCCTTTAAGGATGAGGAAAATATTCTGAAACAGAAAAGGATCAAGAAGTTGGGGTTTTTTCCCCCCTCCAAATGTGGAGCAAGCTCAGGTGAAGCTGAAAGTGAATTCCCAGCTACAACTCTGCTGCAGTTTGCAAAGCCACCTAAATCAAAGTGACAGTGCAACCAGGAGCCAAGAAGAATGTCACAACAAATTCCCTTAAAATACAAAATAATTTCACCCGCTCTCCAGACCATTACCATTTTGTAATTGTAAAGAGAGATGAAGATTGTACAAGGATATTTCAGGTGTTCTTTACTTCTATCCATAGCCGCATTTTTCTTGATTGCAACTTTTTTTTATTCTATTGCTATGTTTATTAAAAAGCTGCTTTATGTAGAACATCTTCTAGGTCTATAATCTTAACTAAGTCTTTCTTTACATTGTGTTATTTGAATTTTTTCATTATTTTTTACTATGAGTAACCTGTGCAATTCATTTCATGAAAAGATTTTTTTTTTCTTTAAAGAAATTAGACCTACTTTTTGGATCATTAAGTAGTGCATAATCTTCAAATGGGACATTAAAAACTGTAATCAGTGACATCACCATGACAACCGATTAAGAAATGTCTAAAGAAGCCTCTGAAAATGTAATTTTTTAATATAACACATTTAAATGAGTTCATCAGAACAAAGCACCCTAAGTAGATTTATTGTGCACTGAATATCTAGAAATAATTTGGCTACATAACTAACACTAAAAATCTTCTCAGTGTGACTTCGATAGATGGAAGGGGGGGGTATTAAAATTCTCCCCGTGATGTCAATGGATTCAGCGAAAAGTGGAAGCAACAGGAGAAAAAAAAATTGGTTTTTCACACTAACAGACAAACCTTCACTTCTTTTCTAAGTCTTTCGGTCCTGTTGCATCACGTGTTGCATTTCAGTAATTGTTTTTTGGTGAATGCTCCTTGCTACGTCATTTATAAAGTCCACCAACGTGTAGGTACGTGTTACACCAGGTGAGGGCCTCTAAGAATTAGGCACTGCTGAAATTCCAGCAGTGCTTGCAGCCCCTCATTAGGACAAGATGCTCTGTTTATTGTCCTGCCTGCTCTAACGAATTAAGCTGGAAGCAGCAAAAACATCAGTATTGCACAGAATAACAGTAAAATATAAATAAAACCGCTATAAAATGCCCACCTGCAATTTATGGCGTTACAAGGTTATATAAATTATATGCTTGGTAGTTGAGGAAAAGGCACTCATGAGAGCAAAATCCAATCAAAATAATACATTTAAATGCATCTCAAAAGCTTTAAAAGAGGAAAAACTCCTGCTTTTACAGATAATCTCTTTGAAGAGATTAGTTATACTGCACAAGAGTAAACTACCCAGCACGCCCGCTGCAAAACTCCCGGCTCGTCCTCGAAATAGCTGAAATAATATCAGAATTTCTTCCTCACATCTTCCATTTTCCAATCTGTCCATTCAAGTTATGGCTTGTTCTTGTCTTTTATGGTTATTTCTCCTGCTTCTGCCAGCTGGGTTCATTATGCCCTTTTCCAGATGAGATCTTGTGTTAGTTACATCTGTTGCAAGCAACAAATAAAACATTTCCAAAACACTGTCTTGTGGTAAGTGGTGTAGTTGCATGAATGAGGCAGGCTGTGTGTGTGTGTTAACTTCCCCCATAATACACAGCTTTTCCCTACACTGATTTATCCTTTTCCTAGTGCAGGGAGCTCATGGTAGGAGCAGGATCTCAGCTACTCTAAACCGACACTGCTCTGTCTGCACTGTCTGGGTCTGTGATATTTTACATCAGCTGCAAATCTGCCTGATAAACCATGCTGTTGCTTCCTAAAAATTGTGAATCTAGGTGCTTTTAGTGAAGAATTTTGTCTCAGATTAATTAAACAGTCTTTGCGGTGCTCACCCTCAAAATGCTTTAAAGCGATTGCAGGAAAAGGTTTTAGATACCTTCTCAAAATTAGGTGGTTTGACCTGATATCAGAACTAAGGCATTCCCAAATCACCAATACCTTCTGAAAACCCCAGCCATTATACTTACAAAACACTGGCTCTCTATTAAACTCCTTGTTATTCTTTTACTAATGAGACATTTTACCAGCCTGTCATCACCCGCTGTGATTAATTCTCTACTTGTAAAATTTTAGCTCTCTCTCTGCTGCTGCTGTTAATGTGCTTTGTACCAAATAAAAATGAAGTTGATGTTTACAAATCCTGTCTGGAGGTTGCTTTAAAAGAGCTCTGCTTTGGCTTACATTAATGAGGCCAAGTGTACTGATTTTTGTTCTGAATTGTTCTGGATAATTAAACACTGTAACAGACTACTGTGGAAAATGTGAAACTCATCATTGCTTGAAGAGCTTTAGAATATAGCATCTTTGAAAATATCTGCTTTGTGATCACCTGCCTGTGGTTCACATGCAAGATTTTGTGTGTTCTTTAAATCTTAGCAACACTGGTGGATCTAGGGATAAGCAGGGGAAAACATTTCTAAAACCCAGGATCTGTGTATTCACAGAGTCCTCTTGGATAAAAACTGATATGAAAAAGCTACAGAGCAGAGTCTTGCACTGGGGAGTGCCCAGCATGCTGCTAAGAACAGTGGGAAATGTATCTCAAGCAGATCAGGAAGCAAGAACTACAAGGCACAGAAAATTGCAGTTCTGGGCTGTGTCTCCAGGAAAGGACCTTCCCTGGGGTGTCATCCAAAAACATGTCACCATGCAGGTGTTGACTTGTATAAAGAGTCTCCCAGTTCTGCATGTTCTGAACCCAATCTCACAGCCCAAGACTGTGTCACACTTTCCACAGTGCCTGTGAAATGAAGGAGATGTTACCACTGGTGTAGAGATCTTTGCTGAAGATTTAATTGCTAAGTGGACCTTCTGGATGGCCTGGGACCTAAATAGATAATGAAAAATATCTCTGAATTGCACTTTCACTGTCCCATAGTAATGTACTTGCAATTCAAGACTGGATGCCTGACCATCCTCCTGTGTTAAAAGGAACTTCAGAAGCTATTCTGCCTCGCCATTTATGAGGAATGAAGGAAGACAATATCTAATTCCCCTAAAAAGCACAGTGGCAGCATTCACATTGCAGGCCTCTCAGGAACTAATGCATTTAAAGAGCTTTTATGCTGGAGACAGTGAGCTTTCTCCCTTTTTCATAGTAAATAAATTTAATTAAATTAAATAGGATGAAGCCATCTGCTTTCTTTAAGTCTTCTAATCTTAAAATCTTCTAATGCCTCGCAAATCTCAGATATCCAAACTTCAGAGAGCAGATGGGTCTTGCAGGAATGCAGATTTCTAACCATATTCTCTCTTCAGTTTACTCAGATACATGCATTTACCAAAAAAAAAAAAAACCAAAAAATTTTGTATTTTAGAGGTGTGATTTTATGTGTTTGTCTCTGCTGTTTTCTCAGTGGTGGATGGCTATCCCTGGGAAATTAAACTGAGCTCAGCAGAGTATTTTACAGGAGCTCATGAATCGTGGGATCCTTTATTTCTTTCCTAAGATCTAAGCTGAAAATCTAGAGTATGTCTACATGGATAGGTACAGACAAACTCTGCCATCCCCCAGCTCTATGAATTCCAATCATTTCCACTCAAAATGTCATGTAGGTTTGTTAGTCCTCAAACTAGCAACACCCTGACACACGGCCCAGTACAGATAAAGCTTTACAAGTGCAAACTCCTGAGCTCCCCTGTGCCACCTTGCCACTCATGCTGAGTTTAAAAAGTGCTATTTTAGGATAACATCATCTGGAGAAATACATGGAAAGCATTTAAAGGTGTCTTTTCAGGTTTCATACATGTTACAAACTACATCCCAGATCTGAAATGAGGGCAGAGAAGCCTCATTATGCATCAGCACTTAATCCAGCAAGCCTGGGATGTTACTCAGAATCAGCCCCAGGGCTACCAAATTTATTTGAAATTGTACAGAGAACAACCATACAGAGCAGCTATCAGACCACATTCCATGTGAAGTCCATTTAAAAGGGTCCATGAACTGCCATGAGAAGAGCCAGCCATTAAAATACCCATTGTTCAATTCTGTTTGCTTATTTTCCTGTCACTGCATTTGCATTAAAATTATTTACCTTTCCTTACTAGGAACCTGCCACATTGATACTAATGAATTATCAATGTGAATAATTTATCAGTGACTTTAATGTGTATTTAAAGGAAGCCCAATGCTTCTGTGTTACTTTGATATTTAACAGGACTAAAATTATTATCTACTACTAGGGCATAGCTTAAGTAATTTGATGTGCTCAAACTGTTCCAAACCTACAACAAATAGGTAAATACTCAGGGGAAGCTTTGAACTCTGAGATTTTACCCCTTTTAATGCATCAAGAGCCACGCATTTTGTGACAAAAAAAAAAGAGAAAGGAGCATGGCAATCAACTTCCTTGTGTTCCCTGTGAAATACTAAACATTAGGCTTTGGATTTGAGTCCCTATGAGATTAGTCACACTCCACCTTTGTAGTTCTCTCCAGGCCAAACTCCAGCAGTGCCATCAGTGTGTGTCACATCTGTGCTGCCCCACTGCCCCACCCCGTGGGTGCAGGGAACCCTCCCTGCCCACCCTGCAGCGCCAGGGCACAGCTCTGACAGGGCTTTCAGCCTCTCCCCCCGTCACACTGCCCCAGACAGCCACTCAGTAAACAGCATTAATGTTTTAAAAAGGTAAACAGCAAATATCAGTATCACCGTAAACTGAGCTGACAATTTTGGACAAGTGAATAACGAGTTCAGGCATTGCTTTCTTAAGTTAAATCATTGCAAGTAGCTCCACTGTGTAAGATATGAGAGAGGCATGTATAAATAATATTAAAATATGCTATTACAGGGCACTCACACATTATAATGTGCATTAGTTCTTACTGTCCTACTCCACACTGCTCTAAACAACTAAGGGGGAAATGTGTGTTAATCATTTACTGATTACTAATATATTATTTTTAAGTGGCTATAAACCAAAAGTGTGATTTTTTTAAAATGAAAATGTGTTCCTTAAGGCACAGACACAATGAACTTAGTGTAAATTCTATATATTTATACATTTAAAAAAATCTATACGTAGTTCAATGTTAAGAATGTTCAGGAAGCTTGTAAAAATCACATATACTAAAACAAAGTGCCAATGACCTACACAGCATGTTGTGGTATTCAATACTAGTGGTAAAACCTTATTTTTCTCTCATGGTTGGGTTTGCTCCCATGTCCAAACAACAGAAACCATTAAAATCAATGAAAAAAAAAGTTTCAAATTACTTAAGTCACAGCTGATTGGGACATTTGATACAAGCAAACCCATATTCAGGGCAGAAATGTCCTCTCCCTTCTTGCTGAAGATATACACAGAAATAAAATACACTAGCAAAGATATAAATGTCAGGAATGTCAATAGGACTGGGAGATAGATTATATATGCTGCAATTTTCAAGATATCCAAGATGGTTTGGGACCATCTCTAATGACAGGAGAAATGCAGAGCTTATCTGAGGAATGACAGGGACACTGGCTCACCTCTGATTTACCTGCATGCTATGAGCTGAAAGTTGTATATCTGCTGCTGCACAATCAAATCAGAAACCTGGTTAAGAGTTGCCCCACAGCCTCTCTGTGCTCCTGGTGTGGAAAAACCTGCCAACAGGGAATTGCAGCCCTGCCTTCTGTCTGTGAAACTGATTGTCCGTGTGGAATAATAGGATGCTGACATAAGTTTGGGGTTTGTAGACCTGTAATTTATGAAAAAAATGTTGTTTTTACTGTAGTGATTTGGAGGAAGATGATGCAATCAGGGGCAGCATCAGGGCTGGGCCAGGGAGGGAATTGTCCCAAAAATTCCGCTCTGCACTGGGATGGCCTCCCCTACAACATTGGGGCAGTTTGGGCACCACAATATCAGAAAGATCTAAAGGTGTTATAGAGTGTCCAAAGGAGGGACATGAGGATGGTGAAGGGGCTGCAGGGACCACACGAGGAGCAGCTGAGGGCATTTGGGTTGTTCAGCTGGAGGAGACTGAGGGCCGAGCTCACCAGGGTTTGCAGCTCCATCTCTGCTTTGTGTGAGCAGGGACAGGACCCAGGGAATGGCTGGAGCTGTGTCAGGGCAGGCTCAGGTTGGATCTCAGCAAAAAGTTCTTCCCCCAGAGGGTGGTTGGCACTGACCAGGCTCCCCAGGGCAGTGGGCACAGCCCCAAGGCTGCCAGAGCTCCAGGAGGGTTTGGACAACGTTCTCAGGAACAGTGGGATCATTGGGGTGTCTGTGCAGAGCCATGAGTTGAACTCAATGATATTTGTAGGTCCCTTCCAACTCAGGATATTCTATGATCCTATGATTCTATGGAACAGCACTGAATTACCATCAGCAGTATTTTAATTAATTAATTGAATAATATTAAATTCTCCCCACACCTCCTGCAAGTCCCCTGATCCCACAGAGAGCCTGCCTGGAGTGCCAGTGGAGCTGTTAAAGTAAATGAAGTCACTTTAGACATGGGAGGTTGAGGTGCTGATTAAGAACTTTCTCATTCCATTGACCACATAAAGCCTTTCCAGGACAAAGACTGTGCATACAATTAACACTCCTCTTAGACATGGAAGTTCTGGGATGCCAGAAAAAAAAGTTCTTTATTTTAGCCCAGACATGGACTTCTTTTTCACAGCTGTTTTCTACAATTCTTTCTTCATTTTCTTTTTCTTTATGTGACTTTTAGACAAAAGCACCCTTTGGTGAGCAGCATCTGTTCAACATACTAGTTCAGTTAAATATTGCCTGATAACTGATGAAGTTCATATGTTTTCTACAGACTTTTCTTGAAGGAAACCTTGCTGCTATTTGCATTGGAATTTTCTAAGAGTATTTAAAATATTTCCAGGGAAACATTCTGAAGTGAATAAGAAGATAACAATTTATCTACTCCACATTTCAGTGGACTGAAATTCTTATTACAATCAAACTCTGAAAGATATTCCTTTTTTTTAGTATTCTAATGGGTAGTTTAACTAGGTGGCAATAATACTTAGCATTTTATATGCCCAATAAAATACTGAAATAGAAATTAGTCAGTTTTAAAAATCATATCTTCATAGACCTTTTTTATCTCCAGTTTCTAGTTGGGGAAATTGAGGCAGGAAGGAAGGTGATCTTGCTGGGGGCTCACCCGTTACACTTACAGCCCTTTAGGCTTTTGCAACCCCTTTTGGTGACATTAGTAGGGGCAAAACTCAGATTAAAGACAGGCACCTGCACCTCATTGAACAACCTCAAACACCTGCAGTCGCATTAAACAGGGCAGATTTTCACATTCAAGTAAATCTTTAAGCATTCTTAATCCTGTGCTCCACAGATCCTAGGAACTCTTTCCTCCTGATAGCCACTGAAAACAAGAAAGACCTCATACATGAAAAGGAACCTGTTAAAAAACATGAACAAGTTTCTCAAGTAAGTGGAGGGACTGTCTGGCTCAGGGGAAGGTGATTGAATTTCAGAAAGGTTTAAAGCTAAGACGCCTCCTGAATCCATCCCAAATTCACCGTGAGTGAAAACCATTACCATCGTATTTGCGCTGAGGTGTGTGAGCTGAATTTGGTGTCTCAATCCAGTGTGTTTGGAGCAGTCATCCGGATCACAAAGTCACTATGACATCTCTCACTAACTGGCATTCTTATTGATGGAATCAACAGGATTTAATGGCCATGGAGACTGAACTAGCTCTGCTCACACTCGAGGCATATAGATGAGGCAGGGGGGATGTTTGTGCTGTCACTGACTACACCATTGCAGCCCCAGGATAAACAGAGGGATTTCAGCTTCAAGGCTGTCAGTCTGGCATCTTTCACAAGAAGGAAAGGCACTAAAAATAAAGGAGAGCAGTCCAGCTCCAAACAGCATTAATACTGATGAATGGCTGGGAAGACCATACTTAATATCACTCACATGTGTTTAAAATAAAAGGCACATGCTGCATTTGCAATGTCCTTATCATCAGACAGTTTTAAAAGAACTACCTGAATGTGGAGAGAGAAACAAAGGACAGAGCTGAAATTATTGCCAGCATTGGAATGATACTGGACTGAAATGATAGAAACTCTTTGCAGTTGGTAACCCAAATGTAATATATTTCTGTATTTCAAGCAGCTCAGGCACAACAACCTAACCAGAGTGAGTGAGGAGTAAAAGCACTTCCATAGTGATGGCTGCAGTAAAATTAGTCATTATGGATGGGAAACACATTAATGTTTTATTTTCCCTTGACAACAAGATTCCTAACTGTTGACAATTTCATCGGGGAACTTGGTGAGGTTTATTATGACATTTCATAGCACCTGCACTTTATAGGAAAAATTCAAATGGCTGCCAATGTTTTGTGGGAAAAAAGAAAAGAACATTCATAATAACAAGTGCTGGGTGAATCTCAAAATTTAGAGACTTGTATTCTTCTATTGCATAAGCATCCAAAAGTGAGGGCTGTACTTTGACAGGATAAGAACTAAAGCAGCCTGCTTAAATAATTGAAATGGAAAGAGAAGATGATTCTTTAAGTGCTTGCTTTGCAGCAAGAATACACTGAAGATTTTTCTCTTGAAAAAAGGGGAGATCAACCACCAGAAAAAAAGGTTTTTTAAAGACCTTGCAAGAAAATTTCCACAGTCCCAGCACTTGAGTTGATATACAAGCCAGGAATTTCATACGAAGTTATGAGGTGGAAGGGGAAAGAACTACCAACAACTTCATTTTCTTCACAGCTCAGTGGGACAGGCAGTCTCGAAATATCTTTCTTTGCAGTGCTGGTACAACCTCTGAAAACAACCATGCAGAAATGTTCTAAGGGACTCCTTTCTTCCTATTATTATTGGCTTACTTAGAAATCAAGACACCAGAAATATCAAAGGAGGACATTTGTCAAAATTAATACTACAACCCTCTTTTTCAAGCCTGGGAAGTTTCCCTCACTTGTACGAGTTTCAAGCAGGATAGACAGTTCTTTATGCTCGACTCAACCAACTGCTGAGCCTTTAGGTATGTCCCCAACATTCCAAAGTCTTACTTCATCCAACCACTTCATCTCTGGGCTCAAAACACTGCAGACATGCATTAATTTCAGACACTGGTTGTAACTTATCTGTAGGAAATGCTAATTAATTATAAAACAGAATCTTCTAAAATTTATCACATTTTAATCAAAGAGTCAACACAATTAATAAAATCTACTCTCCCTCTGCATTTCTTTTGGTTGCACAGTAACCAGCACAATTTCTGGGTAAGGAAAGACATTTTGCCCTTATTAAGCAGGAATTATTAGCACACCTGTGTGAGTTACAGGATTAAATTCCACAGAGTTTTCATGGTGCTCTAAAGGATAAAAAGACATTAGTAGAAATCAATGGATACTACAGCACCAAATGATGCACTTTAAAAAGGTCATTTTATAGTAGGGAGTAAAACATGGATTTCATCACTTGGTTATCCTCTGATATATGTTCTCCTTCTGGAGCTCTTATCAGAGGAAAACAAACAGGAACAAGCCCATAATTGTCACTGGCAGTAAGGAACAGCACGGGTCAAAAGTTCAGGTTTGGGTTCAAGTTCACTCCCTAAAGTCAAACAAAGTCAAAATGTTCACTGCAACTATGGTCTCATCTTTTTGAACCACAGTGGTGAGGAAAATTTCCCCTTTAGTGGAAATTCTTTTGTAAGACATAACATTTATTTGTAACAAATGTATATGCTAAGAATACATATACATATATATATATGTATGTGTGTACATAGATGTATATATGTGTGTATATATATATATATATGTATATTCTCTCACTGCTCCCTTGCTGCTCACTAGTGTTTGCTATGGGACAGCCTTCAGCAGAATCCTGTATTTTTAAATATTGCATTGTACCAATTTATCTTCTCCCTAGTAAACATCATCTCTCCAATGTTCCTTGAATCCAGCATAGAATCTGAAAGTGGACTGACTGGTGCATGTTTGATAGTGTACAACTAAAATACCAACAAAGAGACTTACAAATAACACTTTTTGGTTTTCAGGGAAAAATTAGTCATATCTGAAGCAACAATGCAAAACCTATATTTCAGTTGGCTGCCTTCAAAAACTGCTGTAGTAATTGCAAGTAAGTAAATTAAGGTTTCTGATGTAAATGTTTCTAAAGTCTATACCATATTTGTGCTGACAAATTGCAGCAACAGAGCACAATATCCACCTTTCCAGATTGCCAGCATTAAAAAACTGATAACAGTATGTTCCCCTGCTTGGTTGTTCTCTAGAGATAAAACTAAGAAATTATTCTTGTAACAGTGTAGTAGGTAGAAAAACATTTCTGTTTCATGACAAATATTTATACATTTTCATCTGAATAAAGTAAACCAAACCAACCCAGGGTATAACATCCATAAAAATGAAGGCTGGATCTATACTTAAACAGAAGGACACTGTCTGGATCCTGGTGAGTTGCTGAGGATGTCAATAAAATTTCAGAGACACTTTTAGGTTTTAAATGGTTGTATAAATAGGAATCACATCGTTTAATGAAAGGCAGTCAGCATGGACATGCATAACAAGATCCAAAGTCTAGAAAACTCTTCAAAAGGATCATATTGAGGGGAAAAAAAATGGGGCAAAAGAAGAAGAAAAGCAGGTAGACTTACCTGTTTGGGGAAAATTATCAGAGTTAAAACCCCACGACGCACATCCTTTAATTTATATGTAAGCACTATTTATATATAAGCACCATATCCTGCTTGTTTAACTCTAATTCTTACTTTAACTCCCCACAAACAAGTACTATGCAAGTTTGTGTCAAATCAAGAAAACTGGGCATTTAACAATCCAGAAACATCAGCTGTGCCTTGGTAATCTCTGACCCCTTTTTCCTTTTAAAGGATCATGGGGTTAAGAGCTTTTATCTCAAGTTTACTGGCTCTTTAGCTTATCATTTTGCTTTATTGGATTATACTTGTATAAATTTTCTATGAGAGCACTCTGAGGCTGTTATATACGTGATGCCAACAAATGGAAGTCATTCACCAAGAAATGCCATGACATTTGATTTTTTCTTTTGTTTTTTTCCTACTTTTAGACACATTATGTGCTAAATCTATGCTTAATATACACAGAATATATTTCTTCAGAATTTATCTGCCACTGTCTTTTGTCTCTACCTTTGTCTGAGCTTTCAAGCTGGCTCAACAATATCCAAACACTATGCAAAAAAAAAATTAAATCTCTTTCTAGCATATAATCTCACTGATATTCTTTACTTCAGGATTCATTCTATACATTTTTTTGTTCACAGATACTCTCTGTCTGTAGTTTTGCAATCTCACTTGGAAACTGCACAGCTAAACCCAGTGCTGCACAGGGCCTGGGAATTTTCCCTATTTTAGTGCATATTATTGGTACATTCTGTAGTAGCTGGGAAACCTTAGGCAGTGAATTGTACCCATGAAGATTCAATGCTGAATTCTAAATTTAAATGACCAAAACACTACAGGGTGTAGTTTCATGTCTATGCTTCCTATGTGAGAATCACAAAGAATATTCTATCTGAAAATATCCAACAGAGATTTTTATTGAAATGAATGTGATCCTTGTGGGTACAAGCATTCCAGCCTTGCACTTCCTTGCCTTCATCCTTCAGCTCATGGATGTGACCAATTAGGCACACAACACAGCACAATACTACCCCAATATGGTTATTCTGTGCTACAGAGAGTACATTAAACACACTGACCCTGGTGAAGTCAGAGCTGACTGATATTAAATGAGTTTCTCAGGGACTCTGGGATTACAGATCAAGAACCTTCACTAAAGTACCTGACTTGCCACAGACACTATCAGACCTGTGAGAAAATTCCATGGCCAAGTATTTGAGGGAATCCCACGGGACTCACAGAGTGAAAGGGTGACGCTGTTCGTTGCTGCCATGACCATTGCTTCAGATGTCTTCATTCACACACTGACCCTCACCTTAAAAACAAATCAATTCCCCAAGTGCTTAAAGGAACTTCATTAATCCACTGCCTGCAGTATTATCCAATAACAATCTTTACATCTTCCCCACAAAAAATTTAAATATTACTTACTTACACAGCGTGGTTTAAACTCCCGCTCATCCCACGTGCTTTGAACGTGACCACTCCCAACTGTGCACAGGGCACTGACAGAGCCTGAGGAGAAATCACTTCTTCTCCCTATATTTAGGAAGGAACTAACATGTTTTCCTCAGCAAAGAAGAGGCACAACATCTATAGGTGATGAGAGGCACAGTGGAATCATTATTTGGTTTGCTGAAGTGGCACCAGCACTGATGGAATCTACAACTCCCATGTAGCCACCACTTCTCAATGTTCTCAAACCAGAAATCAGCCTGGCAGAAGGTTCAAATCAACACAGCAAACACACCCTAAATGGATGTGAAATAATATATAACCCAGGAGACCCAACGCTGGATCTGAATTGAATTTATTCACCTGTAAGGACCCACTGATGGCAGTGTCATGCAAAGCCAACCCCAGAGATACTTTGCAAGGTTGTACATGTTGCCCCGAGTTTGATGTTAAACTCACATCCCAGTAAATGCATCTGGCTTTGTTTGCCTGTTTTGATGCAATAAAACACTGAAAATTGGAAAATTGTGTGAGAGAAAAAATAGATTGCAAGTCTTTCATTTACATAAATTGGAAAATGATCTGAATTAAACAGACGTGGTTTTTCTTTGTAGTTACTAACATTCTACATGGCTGAAAACTTTCTGCTTGAAGTGGTTTATCATAAATAGACATTTCTGAAGGTCCCTCAAGGCAGACAAGTGCACTTCTAGAGAATTAGACACAGCTTTGTTTGAAAGCGGCCTAAATTTCTTTAATTTCAATGAGAGAAAAATTGTCAAGTAATATGCAACATCAATTTTTCACTGATCATCTGTGATGGAGTCTGTCAGTAATATCCATTCTTAGTTCAAAGCAAATGAATTTTATTTTCCATTTTCTAAACCAGAGCATCCATCTCAGTTTTAGTGCTTGCAGGGATTATAAAATAGTAAAGAAAACAGGTAGAGTCTGTTTATCCATAGGCAATCAGAGTTGTGCAAAGTCCTGTTGATCAGAGTCTCTGCAAACACTTGTCTCCAATAAGAACACAAATTGCAACCCCTGAGGTTAAAGGTTAGAAGATTTCCTCACCTGCAATTCCATCTCCTCTGACCTGCTCGTTTGCTGTTCCTGGCCGAGTGCAAGTATGAAATTTAAAGCCTTTGTTTAATTAATTGCTACTGCAAAGAAACGGATTTAAAGTTTTTCAAACTGATTACATGGATGCTTCAAGGCAGCTCCCAGTGAAAGCCCTGCTCTCACACCAGTAGATAGTGGAGTAGCTGTTCTGACATCAGTGAGGGTACTCGAGAAATTCATCATTGTAACATAGGTCAGGCAGTGGTCCCTGGGCTCTGTGAGATGTTGACCTATTCAGAGAAAGGTCAGTTTGCTGCAGAAGGCAGTTTATAAGTGGAAAAGAACCTCACATATACTGATCCTGAATGCTTTTGATCTGACCAGGAGTATTTTGCACACACTTGAACTAAACAGAAACACGGGTATTTTGAAGTACATGAAAGCTGATCTTGTGCTCTGTGAGATTTTACAACCTCAGACACGTATCATTAGAAGAATTTAATTTAGCCTTCTCTTCACTGCCCTTGAGCAACATCTTTATCAGTCTTTTTAAGTAGAAATTTCCACTCCCCGACATCTGCATGTTCTTACACACTTACCTCAGTCGGTGATTTACAGATTTTCAGTGAATTTTGCAAGCATGACATGAGCTTTTAGCATTAACCTTGATTCTAAAAAAAAAAAAAACCCCACAACATCCAAACAGAAAAATAAAAACCTGTGATGAGTAATCAAGAAAACTATAATGCTTATCGCCTTCTCTACACAAAACCTTATCCTCACGGAATTGTCCAGGGCTCTGAGCTCTGTTGTTCTCAGCCTTTCAGCAATTTCATATGCAAAAGACGTCCCTGAGATTCTTTCAGCTTCGGATAAACCATTGTGAAATTTGGATATTTCTCTCCCATTTTTATGAAGCTGAAATGAAGGAGCTGACAGCATAACTCACACTATATTGATTCAGTGCCAGTGCTAGTTAATGGAGAAGCCGATTCTCACTGAATGTATGACCCTCTGATATCCCAAGGCAGTTTTTGTCTCAAATACCTCCAAACACACTGAATTATTTAAAGAGCAAAAACGTTACAAATGCTTGGTACATCTGCAACATCCATATCTACGAGTATGGGTCTAAATATCCATCAGCACCTTTGTGAACATACATATGCACTGAAAGTTGGCTGGATGCAACACCACCACCAGCACAGGGCTTTAATAAAACCACGGGTACCTCAGTCTCTCAGAAAACAGCACCTGCAGATTCCCTGGGGCAAATCATTTAATCTTTAATTTGTTTAACTGTAACGGATTTATAGTGACAAATTTGATCATCGTTAATCTATTGCTCTGAAGTTGCAATTTACTGACCCTTTTTATGTCATTAACCACTGCTTTCAAAGGAGCATATTATGGTATAAAGTATTTGTCTGTGGAAAAGGAGTTTATTTTCTTCTGTAAAGTATGAAATCTAAGCTTTCCTTAGATATTCAAACAAAGCTTTAAAAGCATCGGCCATGACATTTTGTATAAATATTTTCCAACTGCCCCATGGATTTTGGCATGCATGTGTTCCAACATTAAGAAATGATAAGAGACTTAAGAACAGATATACTGTGAGAAGATATCTTCTTAAATTCTTTATTCAATCAGCTGTGAAACAGTATAATATCTTAAAAGGACACATTTGGTAGCATGAAAGACAAGCGCAGTGAGGCTTGAGCTTGCTAAATTCATTGCATTCTTCAGCCTTAGAGCTGCAAATAGATTATTTTTTAACCTATCAAGGGGATGGCAGGTATTCTGCAAGCAAGTGGCATTGTGAAGCAATTTAAATCATCTCTATTTGTTAGCTGGTTTAGTGACTGCTAAACTCTGTGGGTTAAGTTTCTTATAGGCTTTTTGATTTCACTGAGTAACTTCTGGGCTAATAGCTTGAGTTTCCAAGCCTGACACAGACAATGCATCCACTGCTCCAAATGGATTTGAAGGCACAGCTTTAGGAGAGCTGGGGACTTGACTTCTGAAGAGGAGTTTGCAGGGGAGGTTAAAATGTGTCTGTGGTAAAATACAGACAGAGCTTTTGCTCTGCAAACTACAGACCTGCCAAACTACCTCGAAATTAGTCTCTGGGAAATCACTGCAGTTATGTCACCAACTCCATCCCGGGCTATTATGACACCAAAATACCTTCTGCCTCTCTCCTGTGTTTTCCTGATCCCTTGGAACAAGGAGGGCCTGGAAGCATTATTCATTCTCACAGGTTTGTATTAATTTTCTCTATGAAATGCATTTTGTTCATTTGGAAAACTGTATGAACTTGTTTAATGTTTCAATCTGGCAACACCTTACTATTAAAAAGTTACTGAAATTTGCTGAAGTCCTGAACTTTGCCTGCATTTTTAATTGATGTATATCACTCATCTTCCTTTGCAACTTGCATTTAGTACCCAGACAGATGTGTGCACTGAAGCATGATATTAATCAAAGAGAAATCCAAAAATAAGCTGCAGCATACGGGCATCTCAGGCCATCCACCTACTTGGGCGTGCTTCGCCAATCTGGGCAGAGAGTTTGGAATCCCCCTGGCTTTGCACAGGAAACTACACACATTGTCAAGCAGATAGAACACTTTAACATGATATTTATCAACAAGGAAGCATCCTTCTTCTAGTCTACTGATGTGGCTTGCTCTGGTGCTGTGGCTCCTGATGCCCAAAAGGCTGTTGCCTCCATATGCTCACTTGCAACTGCTGTGACAAAACCTCTGCTAGGGAGAGACAGAAAGGGGGCACAACCCCGAGCTCCAACCATGAAGAGGAACAAACTCGTCACTGAGTAAAGGATGGAAAAACTGGTTTAAAAGGTCACTAGCTGACACTGTCATTCGACCTTTGGCTCTGGTAAATATAATGGGATTTCTAAAGGTGCACATAATGCATAGACTGGGGACACATTTGGTGGCATTCTATTCTGTACATAGTATTTTCAAATGTAATGTGCAATTCTCCCTGTACTTTCTTGCTTCATTATACCAGAAGGAAATTCCAAAGCATGCACTGAATGTATACACATGTGCTTTAGGATTCATACATCTTTTAAACCAGTTGAGTTGCACAGATTCATATATTCATACACATATATACTTACAATTAACACCAATGCATTCTACCTGGGCCAGTCAATGTGATATAAAAATAAAATTATTAACACAGTCTAGTTGTGAGCACAATGCATTTCACATGCTGATGCCTCCCATGTGGCTCTATGACCTGACTTGTGCCCAACCACACCTTCCTTCAAGAGCTCCTGAGTTTGACAGCAGATCCAAACAATAATTACTTGGTTGTGCCAGTACTAACAGGAGTTGTTACTGTGTGTGATTGTCACGTCACAGACCAGGTAAATAACTTAATTATGAGCCCTTTATATGACTTTTTATGATATGAGAAATTCAAACAAGCTGGTTTTTTTAAAAGGAAGAATTCACTACCCAGGGAAGTAATGGACAGGTAGGTATGATACTGTCCCAGCAGAGAGTAGCAGAACCAAGATTTGCAGATTAAGGATAGTGTAGGACTGTTTTTCATCCTGTGCAATGTGTTCAAGAGCTCAACCCCACCAGAAACAGACAAAACAGAAATTATATTCCTTGTGAAAGAAGGTGTTCCTCATCAGTCACATCTTTCTAGGTAAGAAGAAAAATGTTCAGTTCTTTGCTTTACTGAGACCCACCTTGTACAACTGTTCCCTGTGTCTGGTTTGGGTTTGAACTCATCTTTTCAAAGCATTTCTCAAGCTGTCCTTCTTTTCCAACAAATGTTTCAAGAGGCTCTTTTTCTGATGACAAGAGGGCACACACAGGCAATCAACTGCATTTGGATGTATCTGTCTGAAAACATCTCTCTCGACCCTGGAATCTGGAAGTTCACCTCCCTCTGCACACTGGGAGAAGCAGCTTCTGTGCTTTGAATGTCTGTGTAAGAAACAGGTTATGAAAATTAAGTTACTCCAAAGCCTACTGAAAACCACAGCAGCTCCATTCATTCCACTGGGCTCTGGAACCAGCTCAGGGAGGAAAATGTCTGTAGTGTGGGCAGGGACTGATGGGAGGACAGAACTGTGCCAAACATAATCCAAAAACGTTATGCATTTCTGTAACCAGATGGTTACCCAGCAGCTCAACACAGAAAGCAAAATCCTTTCTTATTATTGCTCACCACACAGAGACAGAATAAAGATAACAGGCCTAGTAGTGCCACGCTGAAAACATCAGCATGAGTTCCTTCACACGTTGCACTTTTATGACTGTTTTCAAGTTCTCCTCTCTTCAAGACAAAAGTGTTCTTAAAGTTTGATGTTTGAGCACCCTATTTGTGTTTCAGTCTATTATTATACATGACCAAGGATTTTAGATGTGCATTTCTCTGACAGCATGAATTGTGATAGATTTTAGCATTCACATCTTGCAGTCTGGCTTCCAGCTCTTCTCACACTTGATTTGTATCTTGTGTCTTAGTGGATAACAAAAAAGCACTTGTACATGAGCTATGAATTTTATGCACATTCTTTTTTACACTGAACCCCATAACCCAAATCAAAATTACACATAAACAGTACTTGCCAAGCAGTCAAATCAATATCCAGATAATAACTAAAACATGTTATATTTTTCAAGAATATAAGACAAATTAATATAAAGAGCATTACGGATCCTTTGAAGCACAACAAAAGGAGCCATGGTTAAAATTTTAACAAGTTAGAATCATTAGCTAAACAAATTCTGACAGCCTGGCTTTGCACTTCCAGTCACACATGCTCAGAACAAAGGCTTGATATGTGAGGCAACTTTAATAGGTCCCTCTGCATATGACTAATTTTTCCTCAAACAGTCATTTTTTATTTCATATTTTACTCTGGATCCTGAAATGTCACATTTTATTAATCTGTGTCACTCATGTGGATTGTTAAAAGAACAGAGTAGCACTGAAGGAAGTGCCTCTCATCATTACCATACGTATGTGGGATGACAAAGGAATGTGTTAAAACTTGGAAGAGTAACAATTATTAAAAGTAGAACAAGCCAGAATAGAATACAGCCTGTTTTCCTCTAAATCCCATTCCAAACTGCACTTGCACAGGGAAATGGCAATGGGCAGAACTGGTCCAGAAAAGTCCTACTTTGCATTTGCCCCTCAGTGAACAATGAAATGGGGGCACACTCACTGTGTTGTACAGCTGAGTCCATCTCACCAAGGAACCAAAGATGATAAAACTGGGAATTTTTCTGTATTCCTTTTAGGAAACCCTCCCTGTTTGTGTGAAAACATTTTTTGTGTATTCAGTAGAATTAGACAAAAGCAGAAACAATGTATTTTCAATAAACTGACTCTCTCCTCAGATAATACTCCCTGAGGTGACCTCTAAGACTAAAAACACCAGTACAGAGTTCAATATAACTGCTTTGTATCTTAATGAAAGTATATCACACTTTTGGGACAGAAAGGGGCTGAGAAAGGTGTTAAGGCTTGTCTGAGCACAGAAATCTGTTCTAAAGTTCATACACATGCAATAAAATTCTTGTAATGATGCATTTTAACGACATATCTTTTCTCTTAATAATAAAGAGCAATTTTAACTGATTTCTATTAACAGAAACAAGAAGGAGTGGAAAGAAGAAGCAGTAGAAAAATATAGAAATGTGAAGAATTAAATATACAAAAGCTTAATACAAAGTTGTCTAGGAGATAATATCTCCTTACCAAAACATTTGCCTGAGGAGCAGGCAGTACAAACACAGCTACACAGACTATCCCAAAGAGGAAATAAAACCAAACAAACTACTGAAGCAATTATCACAGCTCAGTTGTTTACCAACCTGCTCCAACCAAAACAAAATATTATCACAAAAATAAAATAACCACATGGGAGTGGCAAAACCAGTGGGTGATGGGGGGAAGGTGTCTGAGCTTACAGAAAGATACTTAACTGCTTACATCCACTAGATGTAAATATATTTATATTTAATATATTGCAACAGTTTATCAGGTAATGATCTCAGTTAACTGCCCACATTTATACTGCATCTTTCCTGCCTGTGCTTCACAGAATTATCTGTTTCTAAGTCCCAGCTTTACTTCCTGAGTCTCAGGACCAGATCAGGTCTGAGAAGTTGCTGGGTTGAGTAAAACAGAAATCCCCTTCCTCTCACATGGTGGAAAGTTGTAGATGGACAATGGAAATACAACTGACAGCTTTCCTTGGAATTGATTTAAATTAGGAGTCTCTCCAACTCTCCAATGGTTTCCTAATGAAGTGCTATACAAATAGTTGCCCTAAATGTAGATGTTTAGAAGCTGAACACTTCAAAGCAGCAAGGTAGGAGAAAATTATATAGGTTTAAAGTATTGAAATACCTTATGATGGGATGGAAATCCATTCAGGTCAAAGACGTACTTACAATGAAAACAAGCTCAGCCCAACTTGTGCTGCCAGGTAACATATTATATTATATTATTATATTATTATTATATTATTATAATATTATAATATTATATTATTACATTATTATATTGTTATAATAAATTATTATATTATTATTATATTATATTTTATATTATATTGCTGCCCCCTGTGATGATGCTTTCATGAGGGCCATGTTCTAGTGTGAGATAAGATGTAGGGCTGAGCTCCACAGACACCCACAGACCCCATACTACTGCAATATTCTTATTCCCCACTCTTCTTCTCCCAGCACCCCTCCAAACCCCACTTGCTCTGTTCAATTTGTGGTCAGGAAAGGCCTACCCTGTTACTCATGGAATACTATAGAACCAACATAACTTATTCTTCTTTCTTTTGTCAAGAGAAACAGACCCAAAAGCCACTGACAGACTCCAGTGGAGCTGATCCTACCTCTAAGAAAGGTTACACCAGGAAGGGCAGATTTTGTGCCTAACACACAAGCACAACTCTTATTAATGATTCCCACCTGCATCTTTTAAATTATAATATATAGACCTGTACAAAAAAGACTTTGCTAAACATGGGAACACAGTTAGCACACACCATAAATGGCATTTGACCCTAAATCTATTATATTTGCTTCCCAGCCTATTAGTTTGGACATCTGCCTAAGGAGAAAATACAACAGATGGATACAGACAGAGATGGAGATCTATACAAAAATAAGCAGACAATGTTTGTCTTGGTATCACTACCCCATGATTAAACAACTAGGCTTAAAAAATGAAAACACAATTGCAATAGCATGAGTATTTTGCTGGCCATCACATAGGACACAAAAAGTAAGGGCTGTACAGATGTCAGTAAACCTGTTCTCACCTTCCTCTGAAGAAGACAGAGAGAAAAAAAAAAAAAAAGGGAGACTTTTAAGCCAACCTAACGCATTATTTTGTTTTGTTTTTTTTCTGCCAAAAACACTGATTGCAGAAGTTGAAATACATTCAAAACAAAGTAATTGTATCCACCCAGGTTTAGTGGGGCGGAGGAAGAGATGAGAGTCTAAGGTTAAATTGAAGGTTATATAAAACAGGCAGAACCACAACAGTTCCTAACCTTGGCTGAATACGTGCAGAGCAATTTGGCAATAATTCAGCTACATCTGCAGTCGTGTCACGCCCTGGAATACCCTGGTGCTTACCTGCAAAAGACTCTCATTAGCAACATATTGTTTCAAGGCTCCTTGCAAGTGGTATTTTGAGGAAAGCTGTGTTTCTCCCCCAGACACAGATGCTTAGATAGACAGGAATTAAGAAAATATCTTTCTTACCTTTCTCTGGTTCTCCACGTGGCAAGCAAGGCTCGTTAGAAAGGAGGAGCAAAGAAAATCCTCAGATACTCCTGAATGAATACAGTGATTTCTGTCCCCACAGACTGGATGATAAAAGCAAACAACAAGAGTCGTCCCTGTATTTCAAAACATTTTTACTGACAAATTTTGCACAAATCAAACACTGCAATTATGCTTAAATGACCCTTATAAATGGTCCATTACCTCATCAATCTCTTCTGGGAAGATGATCTCCCAGTCCCAAATCTGGCAAACAATATAATCCCGAAATCGTGAGCAGAAGATACAAACCAGGCCTCTCAGAAATGAGATATTACAAGTATAAAGGCTATTAAGTTGATCAACAGCAAATCCTTTGAGACCTGTGGCTTTTGAACTAGAACTGGAATTATTTTAATTTCAAGCTGTATTTGGAACTGGCAGACACTTCAGTCTGGCCCACTTCAGGTTTGTTCCTGTGCCAGGCCTGAAGATGTGAAGAAGACATTCAAACCAGACTATTGCTTGCATAATAATCTTTCATTTATTAAGTAATATAGGTTTATTTTAAATTTAATTTTCTGAAAAATTTAGATTTTAAATTAAACTCCAATCTTCCTGCCCTCACCTTTGAGGCTCTGCATGAGTCTGCTCTTCACTTCTCATTTGATTTAGTCTCTTCTCTCATCACCCTTCACCCATATCACCCCAAAAGCAATTTAACATAATCAAGTGTCCAGCTCTTCTGAGCCATGTCCACATTTGTACCTTCCCCTTCTTCAAAAGAATACATTCCTGAGCCCATTTATTCCTACTGTTGCTCCCTCCACATTCAGCCTGAAGGCTCAGTACTTTGCATTGACTCTCCAGAGTTAATATAAAATTTGTTTGGGATTCCCCATTTTGTCTATTTATCTAATTTCTTTTAGATTTCATTAAGCCAGGCATTGCTTTCACTCCTGAACAGTCAGGTTACTTTGATCACAGTAAAATTTCCTCAGGGAAGCAATTCCTGCTTTCACTTACTGTTATATCTTACCTTTAAAAACAACAAGAAGATAGATTGGGGCTTGAGATAAATGATAGAGCTGCTCATATTTTATAAAAGCTAGTTTACTTAATACTAATAGTGAAGAGGTGTTGACAATTTAGGCAACAATTTATAAGAGTGGAATGAAATCACTATGATTTATTCTCGTGCTGTTCTGTGTCTATATTTCTGGAAGTTACAGGTAAGAAGTCTGTACCAGAGAAAAGGAAAATACAACCTGAATGTGTCAGCATTTTCAGACTCAAATATTGCTTGCAGATCTGCTGTTGTCTGGAGATAATAGTGGACTGCTGGGACTGAAGGAGTCCCACAGATACTGCTAAACATATGTTGGCATAACTTCCCTACACAGGGCTCAGCGAGTCACCCCAGTCTGAAATAACTTCGTCTTCTCAGGGGTACTTGAGACACATCTGGTTGGGGTTTCTTCAAGAGACTCCATAGCACAGATTCCAGAGGTTTTAATCACAACCTAATGTTTACCATTTTACTCAGAATGAACCACTGTTTGATGAAAAAATGTTTTCAAGTTGTTTCACCAAAAGCTGACAGTAGTGACGTTTACACCCATTACTTTACTCCATTTTCTCACTGGAGGCATCTGTGTGCCAGGCAGCTTCAAGAGGCAAACAGAAAAAAGCTTTGTAACCTCTCTGACAAAGAATATTTTAGGCAAACACACTGCAGTAACATGAGGTGCCAGGAAATCAACTCTTCCCTGAGGAGTGCAGCAAACATACCTAAAGAAATCCAAAGGAGTGATCACAAATCCTTTTCGAGATGAGTAAACTCTTCTTTGAAAAACTGCACTCTCAATAAAGTCACTTGCTTATCCAGAATGCCCTTCCTGGTAAGAATAAAAAGCAGAATGAGAAATAAAAGATGGTGAAGTTTAAAATAATTCTGTCTAATCTGTGATGATATTTCCATGTGTAATTAATATTTGAATATATAACAGTTTGTTAAGACGCTCAACTATTTCATGTATACATTAAAGAATATGAGTGCTCCTTCATCACCCTGGCAGATGTGCAGTAAGAAAATGTAAATCAAATGAGTACCTTGATATTAAGATTCCCCTATCAGATAAATCTAAATGTCTTTTAAATTCATATAACGTCATGGAATTCCTAAACCATCTAAGTATCTCTAAAAGATATAGATGACCTATACAAAAACTGTGATTCTGCCTTAGATTAAGTAGCACCTTCTCAGAACTCCCTTGTCCTTGACAAAATCTAATAATTTGTAAGTTTTGAAGCCCGATGGTCACCTTTCCTTCCCCATGATATTTACTTCCCAGGCAATATGAGAATTTTCCCCCAGAAGCTTCACATCTTTTAAGACCTTAAAAAAAAGTTTGATGGGTTGTTTGAAGAGAGCCAGTTTTCAGAAAGGCTGATTTTGGGAATGGGGAGTCAATCCAAGCTCACTCCCTCGAGAACTGAGAGTGTATTTCTACAAAGAACAAAATTTCAGGAAGTAAATTTATATCATCACTCCAGTCTGATGCAGTTGTTAGAACTTTCCTAGAAATTTCACTACTGCTGCTGAACCTCCTGTCACAGATATGGTTTAACCTTATGAGGGCTGATATATTTATTCATAAGAGCTGAGAAAGCCATTTTCTTTTACTTTTCAACAACTAAAACTGTATTCAAACAACTGCAATATATGAACCAAACCTACCCACTTAGCAGGGACTGGAAAAGTCCAAAAGATTCAGGAAAAGAAAATTATTAAACTAAAGAAAAAGCCTGCTTTAATTTTGACCAATTACCAGTTGGTGATAGGGAAAAAACTCCCAGTACTTTATCTATTAAAGGATGTGCCAACTAAATATACAGCAAAACCCCCTCATCAGTATATTGAGAGAGAACTGCCACCACCTCATTCAGCAAGCACAAGGGCACATCCTCAGCTTTTTATAATTGCATGTCACTCAGCCAGGCTGCACATCCCAGCTTGTTCTTCTGTGACAGCAGTAAACATGGCTTGATGGAAACTGCTAATTTAGAAATTAGCCACCAAAAATAGAACTTAATCTACCACTCCAGCAAGTACAGCAACATGAGGGATACATTAATCTGGACTTTCCCAGAGCACACAATCTGGTCTCGACCAGGGGTGTGTGACAGGCAGGTTATGGATGATGATCTTAATGAACCACTCTTCACCATGTAGTTCTAGTAATATCCTTTGCTTTATTCCGCTTCAACTAACTTTAGTAACAAAAATTTCCCTTCAATCTCATGCATTTAAGCTGAATATTTCTTGTCTTTCAGTGTAAATCTGTTTGCTATCTGTCCCTTTGGTCAGTGATGGATGTTTCCATCACTGGTGACAGAAATGCAGCTTTGTGTGGCACTTTGTGCAACACCAAGAACAAACAAACACTGTCCCTTCATTGCCAAATATTTAACAGAGTTCTATAATTTTGGATTTCTGCAATGTAATAGTTTGGAGTGGGCTGCAATCCACGGACAGGGTCACACAAAGAATCACCTTTCTCTTGCAGCAGAGATTTCTTGCGGTAATTCCTGACAACAAAGCCAGAGAATACTGAGTAAACCTAAAACATACATATATATATATATTGTTTTACTTAAAACACATCCTTATTTGGTGAGGTGTTGATGTATTCTAGTGGCAGTGAACGCTTACTCCAAGAAAAAAATAAACATATATCCTCTTCTGGTAAAACTGAGAACACACTTCTATGGCAAGCACCAACATATTAACTGTATTAATTTTATTATTAAATTAATATTGAACTAATTATTGTTGAAGGCACTGGTCAGTAAAAGCAAGGAGTTGCTTTGCTGTTATTAACATAACCATAAGTATAGTCTGTGTATTAAAAATTATGTACATATATATGTGTGCATAATTGTTACACATTAAACATGGGAGTTTAATATATATATATAAGAATATATATATAACAGTGAAGGGTATTTCAAGGTGATGACTCCATTATATTGCTTCCTGGGTTTCTGAGGAAGCATGAAGAAGCAGTCTTCTTTCCCACCTGGGGTTGAATAATTCTCCTTTTATTCACCTGCAGTTTCATATTGTTTCTCCTCTACGGCACGAAAACCTTGCACAGAAATAATTCTTTGTGATATCTGAGAGGGAAAGATTCTAGAGACACAGAAAATTGATTCACAAGATGCATTCATACAACAACAGTGACAATATGTTGTTTCTGTACACCCTGAGCCCCAAACCACGACCACTGCAGACACCCAAAGCAGGGATGAGCCCCATCCCCTTCTGCCCCTCCAGCTCAGCCACACAGGCTTGGGAAAGTTAGGACAGAGTTAATTGCAACCCAACACCATACACTGTGTTTTTCTTTCAGTCCCTCTGCAAGTTTAGCCTAAATTCAATATGTTTCTACTGTAGGCTATGTTTACTGAAATAAAGCTACATTCAACTATGGGCAACCTGTCTTTGAACATATGCTGTAGGCAGCAATCTAGCAGAGAAATGGGCGACAAGCTGTGAGACTAAACTTTTATCATCGGCTCCATAAATCAAGATGAAAGCTATAGACTTCCTCCTGTGGACCTCATACAGCCTTGAGAAAAAAAGTTAAAATATTTAGATTGAAAGAACAAAATAATATAAAGAGACAAAAACAACTCGAAATGAAAATCAGTTGAAGCATTTATGCAGTACTAAAGAGAGGTCCAGTTCCCAAGAGGGCACGTTTTCATATATTTTTTAAAGATATATTTGGTAGCAATTACTAATTAGTAAGATTAATGATGTCTGGCCCATTCAAAAATGTTCTTTCTTCTGTTCCATTCATGTTGCTAGCACAGGGTACAACTAAGAATGAATTTTCACTAATCCAACTGTACAGCAAATTGTACCAGCACAGCTTTAGTGCACAAAGAGAGTCCATTTGGTACTTCTCATCTGCCAGCTAATTAAGCAATTTATAGCATGTCATATAGGTGGATGATATCACCTGAACCCCCTGAAATATTAAATCCATATAGACTTCATTAAGTTTCCAGCATATATAAAATTACTGTAGAGAATACTGATGTTTTATAATAGTGATTAATTACAAAAATGCTGTCCTTCGTGCTTTCTTGGGAGGATTTCAAAATTCTTCAGTACCTGGTTAAAAGAGACTTTGCAATTCTATTGTGGTCATGCTTGTGTTCTGTAGGGGAAATGTTAAACCAGAATTAATCTGAACTAGAAGCCACACCCAGTGAACTGGGTCTGTATGAGACACGTCACTCTTTACTTTCCATAGGGAAGGAAAACTAATTTAGCAGCTACTCCCCTCCAGCTGTCACCTGCCTTTGTGCCATAGGCTGTCACCCCTGCAGCACAGACAGGAGGAAGCAGCATTGCCTTGCCTTAACTGTGCTTACAAGCAGACAGAGTAGCTGAAACCCCCGGTGAAGAGGGGTCTGCCCTGTCCCACTGACCCTCTCACACGGACAGGAATCTCTCCCAGAAATATAATGAGAGACAGCTCGAGGCAGTGAACAACTGAAACACCTGTTTCCTGAGTGAGTGCAAGTTAAACTGGGCTGAGCTGCAGAATGTCAAGAACACACTCCCTTCTTTCGTATTTACCCAGCCGTGATACAAAAATACACAAGTATCATCTCAGACACATAAACAGTGTACTATTGTCAACATTCTTTTCCACTTTTCTTCCCTTATTCTAGAAACTGCATGGTTTTGTATCTACGTTAAAGGATAGCCAACCCTTTTCCAGGTCATTCTATTTATCAGGAATATTGTACATCGGAGCTAAATGGGGTGATTGCTGCGATTCAGGAAAAAGAACGTGGCACAAATAACACTGTGCAACCCTCTTTTAGGAACTGCTCTCTGAGATTGCTCCTGGATTACTTCTCTCCAGTCACTGTGGCTGGATTTGACCTCACCACACAGGTACCAACAGCTCACTTCTGCCCTCCTACACTGGAACCAGACTTGGCTGCGCCAGTCAGACACACCAGTCACACAGAGACCAAAAGGTCTCTTCCTTTATTCCCCTTAGGATTCTCTGAACACATCTGTGTCCATGTGTCTACACAATGGACTCTGTCAGGATACATCCACCAGTCAAGGGAGGTGATTCTGCCCCTCTGCCCCCTCGGGTGAGACCCCCCTGCAGAGCTGCTCCAGCCCTGGGGAACAGCACAGGAGGGAATGGAGTTGTTGGAGAGAGTCCAGAGGAGACACCAAGATGGTCAGAGGGATGGAGCAGCTCTGCTGGGAGAGTTGGGATTGTTCAGCCTGGAGGAGAAAAGCTTTGGGGTGATCTAATTGTGGCCTTGCAGTGCCTGAAGGGGCCGACAGGAAAGATGGAGAGAGACTATTGACAAGGGGTTGGAGTGACAGGAAAAGTGGGAATGGCTTCAAACTGTCACAGAACAGGGTTAGATGGGATATTGGGAAGGAATTCTTGGCTGTGAGGGTGGGGAGGCCCTGGCACAGGTTGCCCAGAGAAGCTGTGGCTGCCCCTGGATCCCTGGAAGTGTCCAAGGCCAGGCTGGACGGGGCTTGGAGCAACCTGGGCTAGTGGAAGGTGTTCCTGTCTGTGGCAGGGGGTTGGAATGAGATGATCTTTAAGGTCCCTTCCAACCCAAACCATTCTGTGATTGTATAATTTATATATATTTTTTTGCCTACAGTTTAAGCTATACCTTCCAGTGTGGCACTACCTCTGATATCAGAAGGATAAGAAATAATATATATATGAAATAACCTTGTACCAAGCACTGGCATCACATGTAGAAGCTGCATGTAAAGATGTGGCTTACACTTAGCAATAAATAAATACATAAATAAATAATTCATACCTGGGACAGAGATGTCCTCTGAAATCTGCAGAGCAAAGCTCACCTCTAATAGCTCTTCTTGCCCTGCATGCAGAAGTCCCATTGATCTCACTGGGGGATCCACTCAAAGTGAGAGCTGATTATCAGAGCTGAGCTTCAATGTGCAGATCTAAGAGGGAAATTTTGTCCTTCAAACAGAACTATGATCAAAACATAAATTTAGACAAAAAGGAAACAGGAATATGTTCACAACTACTGCATTTGCACAAGCAAAGTGGGTAGCAAGACACACAATGTCAGCACCTGGAAATTCCCTTTATGTGGCTGCATAGGCAAAATGGGGCAGAAATGTGAAAATCCATTTCTGTTGTACTAAAGGTAAATATCAAATTATGAAGTTCATTAAGCCAAGCAGCAGAAAGAGAAACTACAACAATTCTGCCTTTATTTTTTGCCTGCTAGTTGTCATGTCCTCTTCTACTCTCCCTCTAGTATTCTACACATTCCAGCTTTTTATTTAATCCTCCCAGTCCTGGAAATAATGAACCACAAAAATCAACAGGAACCTTCATACTTAACACATTGTCTTCTAATGGCATCAGATAAAAAAGAGCTGTAGCATCTTTGTGACTTACTTCCTGCCAACATGGCTCTGACAGAACACACATTTCATAGACCTCCTGTATATCTCTTTGTTCTTTGAGTTGAAGCTTTCTTACTCAAAGCTATTTATCATAACCATCTCAGACTGATAGTAATGTGCTCAAGAGCTAAGTACAAAGTATTACAGTATTAATATTTCTGCCCTTTAAGAGCCTTATGTATGATTTTTTTATCTCCTGATTTAACATGGAGTATGACCAATATGTGCCAAAATCATTCCTATTACATAAAAAGGCAAAGTTTCCTTATTTCATTGAAATAAAAGACATTTTTCAAATTAAAATTAGTATGCACAGACATTATATCCTCTCTGACACAAATCTACACAAGATGCTACTTAGGGTATGCCTTTTTACCTAACTACAAATTCTTCTACCAGCAGATAAAAGAGATTTATTGTCATATTCCCATTTTATCTTCTAACTTTTGCCTTGTGGGAAAGCATAAAAGAGACAGGTGACCCCCTGTTTAGGGGTTTGGATCAATGCTTACTAATTCCCTGAGACAAATCCTACTTAAGAAGCAACATTCTTGTTTCTTCTTCTGTTAGACTTAAATGTTTGACATCACGTTTAGAACTACAGAAGGTCAATTTACCTGCCAAAAATTTTAGAAAATAAAAGCAAGCATTTCCAAACCACATTCCAGATACTTGGGGTTTAGTTTAAAACCTCCATACTGAAATAAAAGATATAAATATCTTCCTAATTCTAGTGTCAGTGCATGGTACATTGCTAAAGGGGAGCAATGCAGAGATTCCAGGTGATGGGCATTTGTGAGCACAGGGATATCTAGAACCAGAATATTTAACACTAAAGAAAGCATTAGAAGACACAGAACTTAAATCTTCAAACAGTCAGACTCCAAATACAGGAAATTCAGTGAGAGGATGCTCTGAACAACAGCCCCTGTGTTATCCCACACCAGGATGGTTCTGTTTCTGTTCCATGGAGACTGTGACCACTGTAGAAGTTTAACAGGTTTTGAGTGACAGTGCCTGGGAGTGTTCCACAACACTCTTCAATTTAGTGCTGCAGGTACAGTCTCTACCTCACCTCAGAGAAAGACTTTTGAGAAAACTTCATGGGAAACCAAAGCACATCAAGAATAAGTTCAGGAGTGAGGTCATAAAGCTCTGAAAGAGGTTCTGCTGTTCTTCCTTCCATCACCATGAAACCAGTACCCTTGGCAAGTACAGCTCCATCTCAGCTTTGCCAGCTGACAGTTAAAAAAAAGATAGACCTTAGCTCCTTCAGCTGTCCTGCAACTGGAAAAATCCTGCCTTCTCAAAATAAATCCAGTAAAACACTGTTTTTTGTGGCCTTGATAAAATGCCTGTGCTGGCTCTGCTGCTCTTCGGGCCACTGCCACCGGGAGATGGAAATGCAGCACTCTGAGGGCCTTGTGCTTACAGAGCAGCTCCAGATCTATTGCTTCAGTGCAGAAATCAATCTGAAGAGAGGAGCAAATTGTGGCCGTGGCCCGAACAGATGTCACAGTGCAGAGGGAGGGGGGCTGAGTCACTGCAGAAGGTGTGAGAGCAAAGGCACACAGCGAAGCCCGAATCACCCAGGATAAAACAGTCCCAACCCTGCACCAGACCTGAGAGCTCGGATTTTCAAAGCAGGTCTCAGTAAATCTCTGAGGGAGCACCACACATACAAACAGCAAATCTCTGTTAGAGTCACACAGGAAAATGTAAATAGTAAATTATATCGTAAAATGTCGTCATGAAGCATTTTGGTGGAGAGAAGTATTTTTAGCTTTTAGTTCTGGAAATTATAAACTTTAGCCTGTTGTGTTCTAAGGAACAGAAATAAAAGCAGATTTAACTGCAGATAAAACAAAGTTAACACCTGCTGTTAGATCTTCAATTTCTTGAGAGAAATGTGATGCCTATATTAGAAATAAAGAAACATTGACTGTACTGGCCTTGGAACTGCTACAAGTGCACAAGAATTAGCACAACTACAGCAGCAGGAGGGGAAAAAAACCTGCTATCTTATGTAATAAATATTTATTTTAATTATATATAGTTTTATTTCCTTCAAACTGTCTTCTTCCTAGATCTACAGTTTTACATTTCTCTAACTCATTTGAAATGGATGATTTATGAAACAAGGAGTCTCAGACGGAGGAAAAGAAAGTAAAAGAACAGAAAACAAATTCAGGTAAAACAATAGATACAAAACCTGAAAACAGTAACACCATTCATCTGAACCAAGCTCTCATATCCCTCACTCTGCTTTATGACTCTGGATGCCAGACTGACCTCCTGGCCTCCCCCTTTGTCAGCTTTGGCCCTTACCAGGATATGTCAATATTTTCCTTGTGTTTGTATTAAAAGTGGATGTTTGGATATTTTCCAGCTTGGACAAGACAGATTCTTGAAGCTGTATAATGCATTTAACAAATCCTATTACTTTGTTGAAATTATGTTACTTTGGAGGATAATTATTAGTATACTATTATTACCTAAAAAATGCTGGAGAGGGACTTGTAAGGGCCTGGAGTGACAGGAGAAGGGGGAATGGTTTCAAACTGACACAGAACAGGGTTAGATGGGATATTGGGAAGAAATTCTTGGCTGTGAGGGAGGTGAGGTCCTGGCACAGGTTGCCCAGAGAAGCTGTGGCTGCCCCTGGATCCCTGGAAGTGTCCAAGGCCAGGTTGGACGGGGCTTGGAGCAACCTGGGCTAGTGGAAGGTGTCCCTGTCCATGGCAGGGGGTGGAATGGCGTGAGCTTTAAGGTCCCTTCCAACTCAAACCATTCTCTGATGCTGATGACAGCAAGGGCCATACTAAGGGAGTTTTATCAGGTCCATATAACACCTTTTTCTCTTCACTCTTTCCCTCCAGCCTGTGCAGTTGTGCACACCTGCACCATCCACTGAGAGTTATTCCCTATAATTGTGACTCTCTCCCTCCACCTGGAATATCCATCATCTCTTTCAGAAGAATTTCTACTCTAAAACACGTGGTTTTGGTTGTCACCATAATTTTGAATAATTATAGTAATTATTGTATATTATGACATAGCAAGCTACTGGGTGCCATGTTGTGATTGGTTGGAGTTTTTATTCTGGCTCCTTCTCGAATTGTGACCCGTGTGACATGTGAAGGGTTGGGTTATTCATGCCATAACCACTTCATCAGAGACCTGCATCACCTGGGCCTCTGAGGAAGGAAGTGTCATGGAAGTAGGTACTGAAACCTGCTTCCCACAGGTCTTCCTGCTCCCCACTGCCACTGTCCTCTCTTTTTTCAAGGACTCATTCCCTGGCACTGTGTCTCTAAGCACTGCTGGGGACATGTCAGCCATGGTTTCTAACACCTCTAGTGGGATCTGTCCTCTCCTGAGACAACTCAGAAAAGGAGTTTAATTCTCTTGCTGTTTTGATGACATTTGAAACTTTACTTTGGCAGCTGTTACATCCATTAAAGACAGGAAGAAGCAGGCAGTGTGTTTATAAAATATATTCCTGGTATGCACAAAATCATCAAGACAAAGGCAGCCTCTCCTCTGAACAAGGTACTGCATGTGACAAATCTCTTTAAAAATTAAAATCTTTTCTCCACATAAATCCCACAGAAAACTCAGATCAACAAGAAATACTTTAAAGTCAAATGCAGAGCCAACAGGAATAATCCACTGTGCAGTGCAAAAATGAAACCAGGATAGCAAATAACAGTCCTTCCAATTATCACAAAGAGGAAAATGTCAGTTTTTTTAATAATAGAGAAATATGCGTGTTAACCACACTCCCTAGGGATGTAAGAAAACACTAGTAACGCAGAAAGGCTCCTCCTATCAGTAATATAATTAAAAAAGTATAAATATATAACCCCTTGAGGAGCAGAATAACATTATAAATAATCATAGAATCATAGAGTGATTTGCTTTGGAAGGGACCCTAAAGATCACCATGGGCAGGGACACCTTCCACCAGCCCAGGTTGCTCCAAGCCCCATCCAACCTGGCCTTGGTCACTTCCAGAGATGGGGTAGCCATTGCTTCTCTGGGCAACCTGTGCCAGGGCCTCCCCACCCTCCCAGGGAAGCTTTTCCCTGTATCCCATCAAACCCTGTTCTCTGTCAGTGTGAAGCCATTCCCCCTTGTCCTGTCTCTCCAGTCTCTGTGTGTATCTCCACCTTTCCTGTAGGGCCCCTCTATATCCTCAGTCCAAGTGGCAGTTTAGGGACAGTGGGCATCACTGCTCTTCCCAGCCAACTTCTTGCAGCCCAGAGCGGAGCACAGGCTGGGTTTCACTGATGAAAAGCAGACATGTGCCTGCACGGTGGGTGTCTCCTGGGTTAGCTCTTCTCTGAGACTGCTGGTGCTGAACAAGGACCAATGGAATGGACACCTTACCACCCACCTACCAGCTTGTTCTCCTTCCCTTCTGCCCTGTGTCCAGGGGAATAAAGCAATACACTCCATCACCCAAGCAATTCCACTCACTCTGAGCGTGCTCCTAAAAATGTGCAAAAGAGCTTTGCAGGACAAACAGACTCTTCCCCACAAAATACCAAGTCATGGGGTGTGGAGAACACTTCTGACTGCATTCTGTACTGCTCTTCTCTTCAGGCACAAACAGCTTCCCATGAAAACACACGATAGTTATTACATCTTATCTCAGAAAAAAGAGCCAACTTATCTACAGGCAATCCTATGTGGGTTATTTTATTATATTCATATTTATGCATTCCAGAACTACACGCAGTGCATAGGTCAGGCTTAGTAATGTCTTGGCTGCAGAGTCAGAGCAGCAGGACCCTCACTGGGACTCTAATTGCTGGCA
This sequence comes from Lepidothrix coronata, assembly GCF_001604755.1. Classification (NCBI taxonomy): domain Eukaryota; kingdom Metazoa; phylum Chordata; class Aves; order Passeriformes; family Pipridae; genus Lepidothrix; species Lepidothrix coronata. Next base: position 1,974,340 of record NW_016690312.1, on the reverse strand, counting down.
GAACTCCTCAGCTCTCTTTCATATGTGCAACATGGGGATATTTTCTTGGTTAAATGCTGCTTTGCCTTTTGATCCTGTTCCTGCTGATGTTGCTGAGTGATAATGATCTGTCTGTCTGGCCTATTGATATACATAAAAATTAATAGCACAGTTAAAGCTGGTTGGGAACTTTTATTTACTCTGACCTAAATTACCAGAACAACAGAAATTTCCAAGTGACTAAAAGGCAGAAAATTTAAAGGCAGTTTTAAAAATTACCTACAGTTAATTTTTCAAGCCTCAAAATCTATTGAAGCGAACAGACTGATAAGACTTAAAATAATACCAGGAATACAGCTCACTTCTGCTTTTCCAATTACACCCACTATGGTGCTACTACAAACATTTTCTTTTCTAGCCTGACTCTCTCTCCCCTTGTATGAGGCAAATACCTGTATTTTGCTCAATTTTGTCTTATATCACTAATAAAACCAACAAAGAAAACTACTGCACAGGTCATTGTTTTTCTGCAATTAATTCTCTCTATTCACTCAGACCTTTACTAAATGCTGAATAACTAACTGGAATTTATATAAAAAAACCTAAATTTGAGCCACTGTAGAAAATATAACAAGAGACAATCTCTGAGACACACAAGTTGGACGTAAGATGAGTCAGGAAAAAGTGGCGGAAAGGTCACTTTCACATTTGATTATGTATTTTATTACATTCTATATGCATCTAGAAAGTTTTACCATCAAGATTCAATTCTGTCACTCCCAGCCATGTCCTTGCACCGGCCCCCAAGATAAACAGAGGCTTAGGAAGGACTGACATTATACCAGAGGACATACTAGATCATCATCACATGACTATTTATCTGCAAATCAATTGCAATAAGCTCAATAAATGTAATTATAGGAAATCCTACAATATCTAACTCCTCACAGCACAGTATTATTTTGCACTCAAAAAAGCCCTGATAAAATCAGGTTTGTACAAGTATAATCTACGCTGAAAAAAATGGTACAAATTGTACAAGCATAAAATCCTTGGGAGAGATGAATGCTGACCTGGAGAAATTAACGTTGGCAAAAGAAGGAGGGCCTTGCAGAAGAAGAATTTTATGAATCCCAGGTAAACAAGTAACAGATAACAATCTGGTTACTTCAGTTTCACACTTGGAAACTACTGGAAAATCGAAAGGTTTATGATTCTATTCCATTCCAAGACTTCTTGATTTAAGACAAATCAATAAAAACAGAGAAATTATTTAAAATGCACGTAATCACATCACTTTGTTAAGTGAAATATCCCATTGGTTTAAAGTTTGATGGTATTATCTACCAAGATTGATATTATTACAACAGATTATCCTTTGCAGCGAGACTACAGACGGAAAAGTGGTGCTGTAGAAGAATAATATTACATTTAATCAAATTTCTTAGGAATAATAGTTCCATTATATCAGCATTTGAACAGCTTTTCAATGAACCAACAGGCAGTGTGTCTTCATCTTTTATTTCTAATCAGCTGATAAATCCACGAGTCACCAAAGCCATGCCCAAATGCTGGCATGAATTCTCATTTGTCATAATTTGACTGCAGTAATGTGCAGTCCACTTTATGACTTCTGCACACAATGTCTGGAGGAAATAAAAGCACAGTTTTACAATTACCTTTCTGTAATTGGCCCATCAAGCTGCCACCTTGGTATTTTGTTTATTGGCTGAACATTGTGGTTTGGAGCCTCCTGCAGAATAAATCCCAGTGGGTGAATAAGAAATGAAAGCACAGGGGCAGGTTGGGATTTCCTGGGGGCAGGATGGGGATGGGGGCAAGGCAGAGCTCCCAAAGTCTAGAACAAAGAACATAAGAAAAGAGTGCAAGCAGTTTAAATCTGAAAAGAAAGGTGTTATTAGGCAAAGAAAAGGAAGTTGAAGACTAATTGTTTGCGGTGCTTTAGGGACAAATAGAGAAGTGAAGTTAAAATCACACCAGAAATGGAAAATGGTGAATAATAATGGTGAGAGGATCGAGGGCTCCCTCAGTTCACAGGTGACACCTGCTGGGGTGGGATGTGGATCTGCTGGAGGGCAGGAAGGCTCAGCAGAGGGATCAGGACAGCCTGGATCCATGGGCTGAGGTTCAAATACTCCAAATCCCCACAACAATCTGAACATTTATTCTGGCAAGAGTAAACCAGGGCCTTAATCACATGGGTTTGAAGATGGGGTTTTGTTTGTTTATTGTTGGGTTTGAGGTTCTTTTTGGTTTTGGGTGGGGTTTTGTGTGGCTTTTTTCCCCCTCTACCTAATGGTTTCATTTAAATTTTAATTAATTTAATTTAATTGGAAAAAACAGAAAATAAACATTCCAAATTCACTTTCTACATGTCACTCACAACTGACCAGATCTCTGCTATAACTCCTGAAGTCATCTCTTTTCCAGGCTGAAAAATCCTGTTCAATTTAATGTTCCACATACAGAATCAGTCTCTTATTTGATTATCCCTGATGTCCTTCTCGGTAAAATGCTTTGAACACACATTACTGCATAAAATCTTTGGGACAGTGGCATATCTGTCAACTGAATGTATCTTAAATTAGACCCAAGCTGTTTTAAGCCAAATGATTAGGATGTGGAGAGCAGTGAAGTCACAACAGCCTGGACAGAACAAATGGGAATGTGCTCAGAGTGGCGTGGTCTGACTTCCTTCAAGTTTTCTAGAACACAAAGCAGGCTCTTTAGCCCACCCTGAGTGCCAAGCCACTGCTATCACAAGCTGTGTAGAAGATAAATCCTACCAGCTAAGCACAGAAATAAATGACATATCAGAACTGTTAAGCTCCACGGCTGTGAGAGTGGTGCTTTAAAAATGAAGTACATAAACCATACTGGAGAGGTGCTCGATAATGATCCCACAGTTACAGTCCAAAAGGCTGCCTTGCTCAACAGAACCTTTCAGCGACCTGCATAATGCTTTCTCTAGCTTTGCTGTCCCAGTTGGGCACAGGATTACAGCTGCTCAGGCCAGGGCAGTTCTGGCTATGTGGAGAAAGCAGAGCAGTTTAAAAATCTTTATGTTAAAAATGAAGGCTGTAAACAAGATACAAATTTTAAAGTAAAAAAATTAACCTTAAATCGTGATTTCAGGTTTAAGCATCTGAACCCTGCTTGTGTCTGGTGAAAAGTGTCATGTGCTGGTTTGTAATCACTGTTGGGCACTGCTCTATTGGGCTGACCTGAGCATTCAAATCATGGGAATTTATTTGAAAGGATGATTGATATCAGTCTTTTAAATAGACCCCTCATCCACATAGCAATTGAAAGAAAATGAAATAAAAGCTTGATGGTGAGCTGCCTCTTCAGCTCCCCATGCTTATTTTTTCCTGAAAGGTCAGATAATTGAAAAGTGCAATTTACTTTGTTTGGAAAAAACAGAAGAATGCAGGAGCTGTGATACAGACTTACTAATAGCAGAGCTGAGACAGGTAGTTACACTGTGCTTACCTCATCTGCATTGTTTTCATTTACTTAATTTCAATTAGATTGCAAATTATACAGGGATTAAGGTGTTTCTGCTGTGTGACCTATTCAATTTTGCAGTCAATTGATTTCTACTTATTTAGTAAGTGTTTGGACATTAGCTGCCTTAGCAGTCAGTTTTGCACTTTTGCACTTGAAGTCAACTCTCCAACATGGCAAAATGCTCACAAGTTGAGTTCCCCATAAACATGACAGAGGAAATAACAAGCTGCAGGAAAGGAACTTGATGAAGCTCAGCTATAACAGGATTTAAGCCACTAATGGCATAATTAGACAAAAGCAAACACTATATACATTTGGACACGTTAACAGAAGCAGTTTGTAAGGCTCAGAGCCACCCTTCCAAGCCATCAAGGTCTTCAGGTGAAGATGTGTCTTCTGTTCGAGCATTTTTTTTTTTTTAAATGTTTATTTTCTTTTAAAAAATGTTTATTTTCTTCAAAAATGCTGATGAGAAAACACTAATGAGGCAGAGTTTCAAACAACGCAAAGTCTTCGCTGCTCAAACAAAGGGGAGGAGAAAAGGAGAAGGCTGCACCAGTGTGGTTCAAGCTGGAGAAGGAAATACTAGAGGAAAGGGAGATGGGATGGACAGGACAGCAGTCTTCAAATTTAGCATGCTGCTGCATACAAGAACAGTGATTATTTGTGTCTCTGGTCAAGAGGACAGTAAGAGGATTAAGCTGCAGCAAGGAAGATCTGGGTGAGACATGAAGAAAAATGTTCAAGCTACCGAAGTACTGAAGAAGTTAACTGAAGGGGTTCAGCCTCTGTCAGTAGATCTTTAGCAGTCAGACAAACAACTGTCAGAAATGACAGAGAGTTCATCCTGGTTTTCACCAGGGACAGAAATAATGGCCTTCTGAGGTTTTTTTCTAATTGTGTGAGAAGCTACATGATATTAATCTTCTCTGCCATACTAATACATTCCTGAAAACACTGAGGGCACTTTCTTTCTTAGGCAAAGGAATTTTAAAGAAAGAGATCTAGGAAGATTCTGACATTTTTAAAACAAGATGTAGTGAAAATGTTCCCTGCTGGCCAGCCAGCCACCTTGATGTGTCACCAGCACAGATGTCACAAGTGAGGAGGACAACACTGAGATGGATACAATCACTAAACGCTCCCCTTCTCTTGGCATGTTATTGTGCTGAAAGGCCAAGTTTCTTCTGACTTCTCACTACATCATCGATTAGAAGCTGATAATGACATTAGGATAACTAATAAGGCAGTTAAAAGGGATTTTGGATATCTCAATGAAATTTTTAGATCGTTCAGTGGGACATCAATGTCCAGTAAGTCACATGTGTTTGCAGGTGTGTTAAAGGGAGGTCTCTCAGGATCTGCTGTCAGGCTTAGTGCTGTGCTGAAGGAATACACCCAGAAGTACAGCCATGCCTTCACTTGAGCAATTACACCCAAGTCTCACTCAGAAAGCAAGTCCAGTTTTACTTCCAGCTGCTTGCATGTTATTCATAGGAATGGCTGTGCTTGACCACTGACACTCAACGGGAAAGAAAATCTGATATCCCAACCCCTCTTGTGCCTCTGCAATTGTAGTTTTCAACACATTTTCTCCAGGAAGATTGGTAACAACACCTGCATTCCTTGTGCCCTCCCCTCACAGCACAGTGACCCACAGAATGAGCATTTGGTACGGGACAAACCGTCCCCAGAATGTCCAGGACAGGGTAGGACAGGGAATGCTACTGGCACTATCTCAGCCTTTTGAAATGTAGTATGGGCAGAACCTGCCAAATCTTCTCCAAAAGTATATTGCAAATTTATCTTTTTTTCTTTTTCCAAGTAGATATTTTTCTATTTCATGGGGACTTCAAACCTTCTTTTGCCCAGCCCAGCTGTCCAACTCAGAACTATCGTGGTGCCCTTTGCCAAAAGCCCATCAGAAAACCCTCGCTGGTGACTGCAAGAGCCATTTTTTAGGTTAACATTTCTGCTTGTAGATCGTGTCTTATGTTAACTCAATTTGCATTGCTCTTGTTTAGCCTTGCTGTTTAGGGGGTTGTTTTAAACCGCTTTGTGGATTGAGGGGATGTGTTTGCCACAAAGTATTCCAAGAAAAAAATTGCTCCAGATTAGTATTCTGTGCCACAGCTTTAGTTGTATTTATTTTATTCCTTACTGGGTTTGCAAAGCATAGAAATAGCAATCCCCCACTGTTTCTATCACGTTTACTTTCTCATTATTGTGTTTGCTCTGGTTTAGGGGTTTTTTCTTTAGATTCTTTTTTTATTTTTAAGAACCACGGCACAGTTTCTTAAAAGAAAAGCAATTAGGTGGGGCACAGATACTGCTCTGCAGATTAACAGATAATGAATAATATGTTTGTGTAAAGGAAATGTATTTATGTGCCTCATCCTAAAAAGCACTGATGTCAATAAGAGTATGTTCAGCTTGTCCATGGAAATCAGTACTTAACAGGAAAGGGATCTGAAAAGGAACAGATGATTCCACTGTTCTTGTTAAGAGCCTTAAAAGTGATCTAAAGGAATTATGAGCAATTTACTCATGAAATACCAGAATGCAGTAATAGTACTGCTCAGTGAGTATTTATGAAGGAAAACAAAGCAGAATGATTTAACAGGAAGGCCTTTGAGAAGAACACTGAAAGGAAAAGCATAACTAAATCAAGTAGCTACCATATAACAAGCAGCAGAGAAGAAAGAAAATAAGGCAGCGAAGAAACTAAAGTAAAAATATTGAAGGAATAGTTGATATCCTTTTCTCCACCAAGCCTTGTTCTAGGATGTATATCCCCACCAACCCTCTAGCAAGGAAATCACTCTTTGGATGCAGATCAAGAGGTGCAATAAGTCAAACAGAAAGTCAGGAAGGAGAAAAAAATGCTGAAAAATACAGTGTCTTAGCATAATGCTCATACCCAGTCAGCAATGTGGTCATTGATTTCTAACCCAAAAGGTAAATATAAATAAGGAAAGATCTAAAATAGTTTCTCTTACTCAAAGACAAGTTATATATAGATAGAACAAATGTACTATTAGTACTACTCTAACTCTGAGTCCAGAAATAATGCAGAGGAAAAGGAGTCATATGCCAAGACAAAACACACTTTTAGGGATTTACCCTTTAGAAAGCCTTCTTACACTCTACACCCTCTTACCATAAAGCCCTGAGAAGGAAGCAAGTGCTCCAACCTACTGAGGCCAGTGGAAAGGCTCTCACAGTCACTGAAAGGCAAGAACTTTGCTTAAATATTTTGCTCAACCACAATCAGGAAATTCTGGGCAAGACCAAGCCCTTAGAAACTACCTGTGGTTTGGTGCCTTCTGATGTGTCCTGGCTTTGGGACTGAGTAGACTCTGTTCAGGGAAGCCTGGCTGCCCCTCCAGGGCTACTGGGGGCTCAAGAGCAGCGGGAGAACACAGGCTCAAGTCATCTCCAATCCTGTAAACTTCAACATGAGTAGAATTATAGAATCACTTAGGTTGGAAAAGACCTCTAACATCACCAATTGCAGCCATCAACCCAGCCCCTAAATGTTCACCATTGAGCCATGTCCCCAGGTGCCACATCTATACTCTTTCTGAACACTTCCAGGGATGGGACTCCGCCACCTCCCTGGACAAACTGTGCTTGACAACCCTTCTGTGAAGAAATTTTTCATAATATCCAATCTAAATCTCTCCTGGCACAGATTGAGGACATTTCCACTCATCCTGTCCCCCGTTCCCTGGGAGCAGAGCCTGAACCTCCCCCCCTCACCCCCAGCTCCCCCCTCCTGTCAGGGAGTTGCAGAGCCAGAAAGTCTCCCCTGAGCCTCCTTTTCTCCAGCCTGAGATCACCACAGCTCCCTCAGCCACTTCTGCTGCTCCAGCCCTTTTCCCGGCTCCGTTCCCTTCTCTGGACATGCTCCAGCCCCTCAATGCCTTTCTTGTGATGAGGGGCCCAAAACTGACCCCCAGATTCAAAGTGTGACCTCAGCAGTGCCAGCACAGGTCACTGCCCTGATCCTGCTTAACCAACAGGCAAGAATAGAACAGGGAAAGACTTCAGCAGACATCTCCAAGTTCCTGGCACCAATCCATGCAGGTGTGGCCCAGCACCTACACGCAGGTCTTCAGTTTGGAAATCAGAGGTGTGATAGGAACACGGACAGGTACATCAAACCCAGCTTTCATTTAGTGAACCATACACCAGCACCAGTGTGGCTGAGAGAGGGGCTTCCTCTGGAGCAGCTGCTGGCCCAGCCCACGTCCATCAGAGCCCACACACCTCTGCCCGTCCCTGCTGTGGCCACACTGCACTGCCACGGGCACGTTATTGCTGCACCTGCTGCTGGAGGCCCGTTCTCCAGTGACACACTGCTCCTTGCAGGCTCTGCTTGCTTCGCTACCTGTTCAAATGAAATCATTTTACCTGTTAAAGACAAGTTTTCTGCACCTTAATGAAAGCGGTGCGAGGAAGGCGGGGTAACTCCTGGCCCAGAACCAGAGCGGGATGAAAGCAAACACTTGAAGGGTCCCTGGGGAATTCTGAGCACTTCAAAAGACACAAACACTGGTGTCTGCAGCAGAAATTCCCTGTGTGCCATTCAGCCCTAAGTGCATCCTAGTGAGACACTCCCAGATTGTGGCAAATATGGATCTTTTGGTTCAAACAACATATGAATTTTACACTATGTGAATTCTGAGAATTCCACACAATTCCTCAGTAGCTTTATCAGCCTTGTTCATGTCCTTCTGTATCTGTGCTTTACTATTAATACTGCATTACTTGTCATTATGTGTGTTTTGTTTGCCACATGATCTCTTATAATCCAAATAAAAAATTGCAATAAAAAATGACCTCTTTTCCCATTCTACTTTCATTTCATAATTTATGTTAATAAAACTGTACAAATATAACTCATCTGACATAGCACCAAGACTACTGGTAGCCTCCCACTAGAAAAAAACAACTCAAAATCAGAGGAATGTTTCAAACTATAAAGAAAACGAGGTTAATTAAACCCCCCCATATTAATTACATGCAAAACATAACAAATAAGATGCTCAGACCTAACGATATATCTAGCATAAAACATATCTAATGCATGAAAAAATTAACATATAATCCCATTTTGCCCATATGAACATTTTACAAATAAAACTGGTTTGATAAGTGTTAATATTAAACTTCCTTTCACTTACTAAAATATCAAAACCCCACAAGACAGAAATTTTGTGTAAAGTGCATTTACTTCTTAAGGTAGTATTCCCTCATACACAGAAAAAATATGAAAACTATATTGAGCAAGACTTGTTTAAACAAAAAGAAAAATTTAAATTATTGCAACAGCTGATTTATATTTTTGATTTTTGTACTGATTAATAAGTCTTCCAAAAAATTAAGATGTGTAAGTAAAATATCAAATTAAAAATCAAAGAAATACTTTTCATAATGGTTTTACATTCCTATCCATTGAGTAAGAAAAGGACTTTTCCTTCCACGTAGTAAATCTATATTTGTTACTCGCTAAAAAGAAAATCTGTGGATTCTGCCTCTCAGGTGTTTTTTTTTTTAACCCAGCTGGTAGGAACTCAGAAGGACAGGCTTTACATGAAACCACAGCAGTCTGACTTGCATCACTGGATCAGTTTTTCACAACTCCAGCCCTCACACACTGCTGTTGAAAGGAAGCAGCAAAAAGCTGCTAATACTATTTTTCAAAGCAAAGATCTGTGTAAATGCCAATTGTTGACCCCCACGGCCTCCTACCCACCGACATGTTTTTTCTCACAGCCATTATTTGATTTGTTGCTGTCGACACGACAAGCCCACGAGCCAGATCACACTTTTAAGCCATATAAAGCTCTGGTGTTCTTCAGGAGAGACTTCAGAACACACACAGGCTCAAACTCCTCAGCAGGGGAAACGATCTAGCACTCAACAGTTTTATTTTTCTTGATCTAGCACTCAACAGTTTTATTTTTCTTGATCTAGCACTCAACAGTTTTATTTTTCTTGTTTAACAAAAACGATCCCTGGCCAGTGTAGCATGAATAACCTTCCTCAGGATGCTTTAAAAACACACTGTAATAAGGCATGCATCCTACTGCAATGATTACAATGTCATCTATTCCATTTCTGCATGAACAGCCTAAATTGTGAGTTATTACAGGATTGCTTGCAATGTGCTATTTTTTTTTTTTTAAACTATGAACACTCATATGTTTATAGGGAGACTCTGTAAAAGACTGCAGTGTAGAGGTCAGTTAGGACAAAACCAGGTTGCAACTGCAGTTTTAGCATTTCAGTATCACCATCTCTGTGTACAGCCTGCTCCTCCAGAAGGCTTGGAGACACCTTTGCATCAATCAACTGCTTTGGGGTTTTTATTGGTTTTGTCTTTTTTTTTTTTTCTTTAATATTCTAAGGCCAGGAGTTGGATTTTGATGATCCTTGTGGGTCCCTTCCAACCCAGGATATTCCGTGGTTCTACGATTTGCATTTTAAATTTAAACTTAGCATGTAATATTATGCGTTCAACACAAAAAGTGATCTCAAATGAAAAATCATAGAATCACATAATCATAGAATGTTTGGCTTGGAAGGGACCTTAAAGATCATCCAGTCCCACCCCCTACCATGGACAGGGACACCTTCCACTAGCCCAAGTTGCTCAAAGCCCCGTCCAACCTGACCTTGGACACTTCCAGGGATCCAGGGGCAGCCACAGCTTCTCTGGGTAACCTGTGCCAGGGCCTCCCCACCCTCACAGGGAAGAATCCAGTGCTTCATTCAAAATCTTTTAAAATGCAGTGCTATAAAGCACTGGCATAATTTTCTTCTTTTTTCTGGCAGCCATTCTTTCAAAAATTCTTCATCAGCACCCACTGCAATGTTTCCATTGCCATTTCCAGAAGGGAATTGAGAAGCCAAAGAGTTTGCTCCAAACAGAATTCTGTGAGAGAGCCCACAGCTGAGCCAGCTGCTCCCAGCACAGACCACACACATTCCCACAGGTTTGCCCTCCCTTTGCTGCATTCTTCCCACATCCCTGACGTGTCAGTCCAACTCACCAAAGAGCCAGGAATTACAGGTTTCCCCCCTGTGCAACCTTTTAAACGTTTAATGCCGAACAGCAGCGGATTTTTTTCAGTTTGTGTTCACAGTATTCCGTGATGTGCAAACATTCCTGGAAGTGAGGAGAAACACTTGATGAATGCAATCTCTTGCAGAACGTACAGACTGGTGAAAATCAAAGTCCAAATCATAATTTAACAACAACTGAAAGTGTTCTAAATTAGAGAATGTCAAGGTAGAGAGAGTGATGTTCACGGTTCCTTTAGAATAAGTGTCTCCCAACTCCAGTTCTCTTTGGATCTTCAACACCCAATTTTAGAACAGGCCTGGAAAACTCCCTTTGCATGCAGGACTTTATCACCATGTGCACATAACTCATAGTTTAGGCTCAGACACATTTAGACATCAATATCTGGATAGGAGGACAGTAGCATTAGGCAGTTTTACTGATCTGGCACACATATTATGTGTATACAAACTGTGTGTTTGTTATGAAATGCACCGTTTTTTGTAGCTGAAAATATGTTTACACTGTTTAACATTTTTTAACTTTTCGTTCTCCAGTTAAACTGCCAGGACAGTATCTCTGCAGACTGCACCTTCCCTAATAAGGCCACGACAACACTCACACTCAGTATGTTAAATATATGATTTTTTTTTTTTTATGAGGATACTTTGGGCAACGTTCATGTAATTGTTTTTTCTACATTAATATTTTCACAATTTGCAGGTGATCCATATATTCCCTCAAAGCCCATGCTGCATGTTGAGCACAAAGTGAGCATTAAAATTGGATCTCTAAGATAACTGGGATACAGCACTCAGACACAGAATATCCATTATTCCATGCTGTTCTGGGCCAATTGCCTTCTGAAGGACTCCAAGGTGAAAGGACTCCAATGGCACAATGGTCTTCACTTTATAGTTCATTAAACATTCAGCAATTTCTATGTATTTTTCAGCAATAGTAGGAAACAGTAATAAAAAAGTATTAAATTATAGGTAAATGTTGATTTCTTGAAAATCACGACAGAGGTGAAACAGCCCAGAATTGACCAAGGGACATTTTTAAATGATGACACAGATGATCTCTTGCTGTGGCATAGCTGTATCTCTATCACATGTGGGCATGTAGCCCTTGTGGTAGTGAACCTTCCCTTTCCAGCTTTTCAGTAGTTCCCTGGAAATTACCTGGTAAGAGACCATGTTATTGGCACTCAGGCAAGCAGAAATGATCGATAAGGCTTGAGAAAAAAACACCCAGAGCGTGTCAGGGTGACAGCACAGAAACTGTGAGGCAGAAATCTGACTGGAAAGCTCACTGTACAAGGAAAGGTTTCAGTTATTTTCTCAATCTAAATTACAAAGTTTGTCTGAATAAGGACCACATGTTAAGAAATCCAGGAGACAAATTGCCTAAGCAGGAACATCAAGTCTAGCTAGGCCAGGGTTTGTGGAAGAAGTGATTTTTAGTTTGCCTTTACTATGAAAAGTGAAAAAATAGCTGAGAAGAAATAACGTGAAACAAAAGAAATCAGCAATACAGTGCCATGTGATTTAATTCTGGACAGCCTCCAGTTCAACCCCCAGAATCACTTAACAAAATGCTTATTCCTCACGGAGGCATAGTGGGAATCTTTCTAAACCATTTCAGAAAGTGTGCCTCAGTCAGGATACCCTGATAAGGATGAGAAATCAAGGAATTTTAACAAATTGGCAGGTGTGTCGTGGTGGAATGATGGAATTCCACCAGCCTTGACCTTACTAAAGCCCCAGTTACTCTCAGGAGCCAGTATGGACTTGGAACACTGTGCATGACTTCTATAGCCACAGACATCAGCAAATACTAATGTAGGGTGGTTACAGAAGGTATTCTTGGGAAACAGTGAAAACACCACTTCAGGATCCTGTTTCTGTCTCAAATCCAACCTGACCAAATCATAGCCCTCGGCAGAAATAATTCAAACACTAATTTTTTAACCTCTGAGGCAAAAATAATTTCTTTATGTAGAGTTTCTAATCATAGAATCCTAGAATGGTTTGGGTAGGAAGGGAATCTTGAAGATCATCTAGTCACATTTAATAAACAGTAAGTGAATTAGACACAGACCCAGGAGCTGGTATCTGTCTGTTGTTTGAAATGAGAGGCTTTATCTAGACCAACTCTTTCTTAAACATTCACTAATCTGAAGACTAAAGACTTCAGAACTGCAAAAAGCAAACCATGGAGAAATCACTCTCTGGGAGCAGCACAGGAGCCAGTTCAGCAAAGGAGAGGAGAAAGCAGAGATGGCTGAGCTGTTAAGCACAGAAAACACCATGTTGCCAAAAGTGCTGGTAACTCTCACCCAAGGCTGTGCTCGTGATGTGCCTGCCCAGGCAGGTACCCTCCAGTGTAACCCTTCCCAAACACTGAAGCGGTTTCCAGCCAGGCAGGGAATCCAGAATCTGCAGGAAGGTGTCTCTTGGCAGGGAGAACTGACTGTAGGTATGTCCAAGGCACCAGGAAGCCCCCAGACAAAGTACACATTAAAAAGCTTAAGAAGCCGAAGTATCACTTTGGTTCAAAGCTGAAATGGTTGTTCTGTGAGGAAGAGAGTAGATCCTTAATCACTTAATCACAACAATCTCCGTCTCCCGAGTCTGGGAAGGCGGAGGAATGGGAGAGGAGGACGGAGGGCTGGAGAAGCACTGATGAAAGATGTGGTTATACAAAGGAGAATTGAAGATATTCTTTAGAGAATTGAAAACCAAAAGGAAATTTGGAATCTTGATGAAAAGGGATATGAGTGAGGATGCATATAAAGGAATAGTGCAAGCAAGCTTCGGTGCAATACTGCATACAAATAGCAAAGAATATGGAAGTCAGAAAGGAATACAAATATAGTACAGAGTCACTTCCCATCCAAGTAAAAAGACAGAATTGTAATTAGCAGCCAACCCAACTTCAATTGCTCGACAGAGCCTGGAAAAAATGATTAAATAATCAATTAATAATCACCTACAGGATAATAAAGTGATGGAAATAGGCAACATGGATTTGTCAAGAGCAACCAATTAAATTTCCTTCCTTTACAGGTAACTGGTGTAATTGATAAGGCAGAAGCAGTAGGTGTAGTACAGCCTCACTTCTATAAAGCTTTAAATACTGCTAGACATGGAATCTCCATTGGTAAGCCAGGGAAATATTACCTGGATGAAAAAAGCCCTGAAGCTAAATCCTTAATTAATTTAAAAGATATGTTCAAGGAGCAATTACCAATATGTCGATTTTGAACTGCAAAAGGCATTTAGATGGAAATTCACAGGGGTCCACCCAGGCAATATCTAAATTATCCTTCAGGGAAAAGGGTCAGGGAAAAAGTGCAGGTGAAAGAAAGCAGGAGGACATGCAAGAGCTCTGGATCTTTGTGATCCCAAATGATCTTTAGAAATTGGAAACAAAGTCAATAGACACCTCTAGGATGAAATTTGGAAAGGCAGATTCAAATCATTGCATGTGGGAGTAAGTCACGAGTTGCACCAAGACAAAAGCAACGAGTAAAGGGCCAGACAGCAAAAGTGAAGAGAAGAGAGGGCCTGGAATATAAATAGTAGGAAACCTACCCCCCCAAACTCATTGTTGAGGCACTGTCAGGACTCCAAAATACAGAAGGACGAGTACTCCTGACACTTAGTAGGAACCAGGTTCCAAGATCCCAAAATAGATGATGTCAAATTGCAGGCTCTACGTGAGGGGAATAATAAAGACAATAGATTTTAAAACATGACAGATAAAGAAGAGCTGAAGGAACTTGATGTATTTGATTTACAAAAGAAAACATTAAAGTGAGATTCACGGGAGACTTACAATGCAAAAATCTGCAAAATGACAGTCATCGTATGCAGGGTAGGAAAAAACAAATGACAGGTATTATAATCTGGTTCAAAGATTTACTTTAGATATTAGGAAAAGTTTTCTGACTAAAGGAAGTACTAAGCCTTCAGAGATTTCTAGAGAGGCTGCAGAAAGCCTTTTGATTTGTTTTTGCTATAAACACATTAGACAAACAGCTATTCTGGTGCAAAAGGGATGTATAAGATGATTTCTTACAGACCTCCTAGCAACTCTAGACCAAAAAAATCTAAGCAAACTGAAGAAATTGTTTTTAATTGCATAAGGAAAATTAATCTTAGCAATTTTTAGGGAAAGTCATTAAAAGACATACAATAATATAGATATTTAATTCTAAATGTGATTGAAAGTCATTGGAGGTGGCAAAAACTAATACTTTGTATTTTTCCATTGATTTTGCTTTATTTAGAGAAAACTTTTTTCCAATAATAACTTGCTAAAGACCAGGTTATGTAATGGCAAGGTCATGTGAGCCTGTGTTGTTCACTGAGGTCCAACCCTTGCCTTCAAAGACTAATTGCAATTAAGAAAAATGTGAGAACTTTGTGCTTTTGGCAAAGTACTTCTAAAACAGCTCCTTCAGAAGGATCAGATGAGCCCCTCTGACATTCAGAACAAGAACTTAATGAACTGTAAACCATCACATATGGTGACAGCATCCCTGCTGTAGGAGGGAGTGGAGCGGGACAGAAAAACACATGGAAGAAAATCACTTATTTTCAGTCACTTTATGAAATGACTTTAATTAAAAAACTTAATCCAATCAAAATGCCAACCCCAGAAGGAGAAATTTTCACTTTATGAGTACAGTTGATCTTTTACACCTGTCTTGATCCACAAAGAAAAGAGTTCTAGAGATTGTTTTGTACAAATCTCTTACCACTCAATCCAGATCCTGCCCTTTCCCAAATATTAATGAGCTGGATTAGGCCCAGTCTCAGGAGGATTTTCAGCCCCAGGAGGAGGATGAACACATCTCACACAAGGAAACTCATCCCTTTCCCTGCCACAGCTCCACTGGTTGATTTATTCCTGATGGCCAAGCAATCACACTGCTCATCTGTTTTCAAGCCTGGGTTTCTACCTGTTGGGTTTAAATATGGCTGTTTAATTAATACCTGTGGTTTATTAAGAGAATTAGGGCTTTTGGAAACGTGAATAAACCACCAAGTAGTCAATATGAAGTTCAAGTTGTGTGAAAATTGGAATTTAGCAGGAGAATAGAAATAACACAGAGAATTGACTGCTTGTTTTAAACTGGCACTTATTTTGTTTCTATTTTCCAGCCTATCAACAGAAATTTCTGGGCTTTGGGAACACAAGAGCAGTTAAACTCGGGTTTTGCAGTCAAAAAAATTGCTCCAGTGTTGTTATTACCTGACAAAATGCTGACCAATTTTGAGGCTGCTGTGATATCCTGTTGATAAAGCTGAAAGCTTTTATACAAAAACAGATACAAAACAAATTTTCTTGCTTTTCTGGCTGATAGACCAGCAGGCACATAACAAATAAGTAACATAATGAACAGACTATGTGGTAGTCCTACTTATTGATAATTATCTTTTACATATCTGAGTAAGCTTATGTTCCTGAAGGTGTAGGGATACCCTGGAGGAATAAAAGCAAGAATTAACACTCTAGTGCACATGCTAATTAGGATTTAATTAGGGAATTTAAAAAATGCAGAGTGCATGTTTTCAGCAAGTGCAAATTATCAACTTACTGCTTGTTGGGTTTTTTTCTTCCCCCTGTATTTTTTCATTGTAAATATTTTAATTGTCACTTTATGTAAAATTCAAGAAATTAAAATTTTATTTCTGTTTTCAGGAAGAAATAATTTTTTTTTCCTCTGGCACATTTTCCTCCATTATAATTCTTTAACATTCCACCCCAATTTATAATATTTTTCCACATTACCAATTCAGCGTGAAAGATATTAAACTGCTTTTCTTTATGCTTTTACAATGTACACAGGATGTTCCCTACAAATCACACTGTAACATTTCCCTTCAGCCTTTGCTGTTCATTTGAATAACAGGGATGACTTCTGGGTCAGTAGAATTAATTCCTCCAAACAAGATGCAGGCCTTTGTGGAATTATCTTTTTTTCAGGAAAAAAACCCATCATGAAAATTCCAAACTTTATTTCAACACAACAGAGCTCTGCCAACACTTGCTTTCTGCCCCCACCTTTCTCTCCCACCCAGATGTTCCACTTGGGGGCTGATGGGATCCTGACATCAATAGTCTGGGAATGTTGAACCTGATCTAAAAGCACATAATGCTAATGGGAATTCTTCCAATCCTTTCTCTGCATTTGGCCATTCTCTGTGTCTGCTCACTGGAAAATCCACACAGAAGAGAAATAAATATGCAATAAGGGCAGATTTTAAAGATCTCTCTGGCTGGGCTCTGAGAGAAACTCCTGACTGGGGACTTTCTAATGAAAGGGAATTAACAAGATGATTAAACCTTTAGGAAGATTCGATTTGCATCAGTATTTTATTTCTTTCAAAACAAAAGGTAATCTTGTCAAACACCTCTCTCCCTTAATTATTAATGCTAATTGCTGTTCTCCATTGTTTTCTTTTCAAAATCAAAACTTTTCCAATGAGCTCCCTTTGCTCTTTCTGGGTTTCTATTTTTCAGCCACGGTGCTCAATAAACCCTCAGCCCATACAGTGTATAATTTGTGTCACAGGAAGACCATCACAGTAATAGCCCCCTGAGACTTCCCACTTTTCCACTTTAATTCTCGGACATCTTTAGAACCTACTAATTAGGCTCCAGCACAGTTAACATCTTTGCAAGCTGATCCACCCTCTCATTCACTTAGGATATGACTGAACAGGGAGAAAGGAAGGAAAATGGTTGACTTTATCAGAATCTCTGGGATCGAACACCAGAGAGAGCATTGCCAAAACCTCCAACAAGCCATGACACAGAAAACACCAGTGTGTTATATAGGACACAGAAAACACCAGTGAACCAACAGTGCAACATTTATTTGGGTTATAGCAGTCCCCAGTCACACTGGGGAGTGCTAAACCCACTGGTGGCTTTAGGGTTTTTAATTTGATTTCATGTGATGCATTTTTGTCAACTTGCTCAACCAAGATATGAAAGAATGAAGATGAAATGAAAACCAAGAAAAAGAACAACCAACCACAAACCAAACAAGTGAAGGATCCTCCAATAAGACAGAACCCTGACACTGTGTTTAGTTGCATAAGTGATTTTTTCCTGCTGCTATTTAGGCAGGGAATTTGGGGTCTGTGTCACTGAAATCACCAGGTTTTTACTAGTAGGGTAGGGAGAGAACTCAGCACAACTGGATTAGCCAAAAAGGAGACAACACGTAGGACATTAAGTGAAAAAAGTGAAAAATGAGAGATATCTTTATGGTAAAAATTAATTCATCTAACTTCAGACACAAATCCTTTACCTTAAAAAGAAAATAAAAATCTGAATTCCTCCCCTGCCATAAAAAAAACTGTTGAACTGCTTTAAAATGATCTAAAGGTGCACTTCGCTTCCATCAGTGCTAATCCTGAAGCTTATTAGGAGCAATCAAAATATTCCAGAAAACACATGAGAAGGAAAGATTTCTGACCTTTAGTAGTCTCCAGTTCCAAGTTCAGGGCAAAATTCATTGTTTCCAAAGATCATTCTCCGCATGAAAGGTAAGCGAAGGACATTCTAAAACATGTCTGCATTTGACTGTCTCAGTGAAGCTACATTTTGAAAAAATAAGAAAAGCTTAGGCAGTTTTATTGCAGTATGTCTGTGTTTAACAACACCTAGAGTACAGCCTAGAAAAAGCTCAGACTTCAGGCTTTATTTAGTCTTCCCTTTGCTTTCTTTCAGCTTCAGGTTCACCCTCACCCAGACTAGATTATAACTTAATAACAGGCAGTAGCTAATAAATTTGTGCTCTCAGTACATCACTCACCTGCCTCTGATATCACAATATTTAAAGGATCTATCACAGCATGAAACATTTTGAATAAGTCTTTGTAATGATTACAAATTAAATCCTTTAAAAACATTTTTATAACCCATTTTCTTCCAGACAGTGTTTCTTTCCAGTAGCTGTGCTGGATTTCAAGCCATCATATTGGAATATGATAAAAACAGCACAAATAAAAATTTTTTATTAAAACAATGTTTCATGAAAGACTTCAAACCAGATCAGATTTAGCAGATGTTTTGTAGTTAATTACTGGGTCTTAAAGTCTCATGAAAGATTTTGAACCACATGAAATTTAGCAGATGTTTTGTAGATAATTACTAGGTCACGTAAAGAAATATTTATTTTCTGATTACTTACCATGTGTACAATTAAAGAGGTGTTTTCCTATTAACACTGTTTAAAGCAAGATCCTGGATAGATTTTTATCCTGTAGAAGCTGAGTTTGTCCCACTCAAATGCCAAATGCTCTCACTTGAAATACTTCCTAAATTTTTCCGAGACGTAACTTTTTATAGAAATGCTGTAAAACATTTGAAAACATCAGACCATGAAATTTAACAGCTGATTTCCCCTTCTGCTGTATTTTCAGTGGCCTCATCATCTAGCACAGCACTGTGGGATTGAATGTGTTCCTGTTGCACAGTCCCATTCCATCTGCAGCAAAGCAAAGGAGACAAGAAACGTCAGACAATAACCATGGTCTCAGTTTATTTCTGGAGAAACTCATCTCACCCCAGGAACTCCTGCAGGAAGTCTGATAAAACCAGGTTTATGTTTAATTTGTAGGCTGTAGGAGAAACATGGCATTTCTTGTCAGGACCAGAGGCACTTTGTCTCCACCTCCAAGGGAGAAAATCAGGAATTCAGATAGGGAGGAAATCCAAGTGCATTCCAGGCACAACCTGGGTTTGGATGAGCAAGAGACTGGCAGTAAAACTTGTTTTATTTACAGATCTCTAACTAGCACTGGAATGTCAGTTGTTGAATTACACACCCGTTGTTATTACAGCTCAATGCAGGAACCACAGTCCAACAAGAGCAGTGCTGGCCCAAGAGACCACTCTGGACAAAGAGAATCCAAAGAATCCAAAGAAAACTCTCGTGCCGTGCCCAAAATCTGCATTCAGAGCCCAGTACAAATACAGGGCATCTACCTGGGAACACACACTCACCAACAGTTACTCTAGAAAAATTAACAGAAATAACAGCACCACAATTTTGTGCAAAGTTTTGTGCAAAGTTATTCCTTGGAGCATTCCTGTAGAATTTCTGCTGCTTCAGGTAAGTCTGCAGACTAAAGTATGACAGATATCCAAGTTGTTTTACACACAATGGAATTTTAGGTACTGCATTTTTTTTTTCTTCCTGCAGCTATAACAACACCTTTTCTGTTACGAAGGTGAATTTATTAAAATAAGATCTATTTGGCTTAACAAGGCTGGTTTTACAGTCCATCTCCCCCCAGTATTTCTATGTCACATTATAATCTAGAATCTGCCTTAAACAGCACCAAGTAGTGGGAATAACTGGCAAGGACACCACAAGATCTGACAAGTTGTGTTCACATTTTTCTTTATCCCACAGTATATTTAACACAGATTAACCCCTCACCTCATCACTTCAGCCTACTCAAATTATCTCAAATTCTGCAAATAGTTTCAGTGACTGATTTCACAGCATTTCCACAAAGGGGTTCAAAGGAATTCAAGGTTTTATAAATCTTCAATTATGACTTGGTTCTGCAAAATGAACTTTAGGATTTCTTTAAAAACACAGTGGGGAATTTTCGACAAGTGATATCCTGCTGGCATGGACGATGTAAAAATGTGGACTCCAAACACAGAACATACAAAGTTCCTGACTCAGATTCCACTAAAAGAAGGAAGCACTGTTCCACTGTTCCACTGTTCCAAGGTACTGGAACTGGAGAGCACTGGAAAACAGGAGACAGGAGCTTCTGTGCCAGCAGGAAGAGGAGAGACCACAATGAAACTAAGTTTAACTTCTGCAAAGGAATTAGCAAGGGCTAACAGCAGAATTTAGGAGTTTTTTTCTGTCTTTGCAGTTCAGGAGACTGCAGATAATGCTACATACAAAAATAAATTCATTGTTAGCAATAATACTCCCCTGTCCCTTATCTTTACTTCAACCATCCCATTTTTTTGAAATAAGCTGAATAAACATCAGGTTGCACTCCTGTCACTTTTTTAAATAAGAAATTTCACTTTAACCAGATTTTGAACATTCAGATGCTTTTTTTAAACCAAGTCTGTGAACTTTAACTAAAAAAAAAAATAAATATCGGAATAATTCTAGCTCCTTCCAGACAATAGACCATTCTATTTAAAGGCATTAAAAAAATCAAAACATAAGATAGAGTGTTTAAAACTGCAGTTTGTAGAGCCAGAAAGATGCAGTATTTCATACCTAATTGACTATGTTACCATCTAACAGGACATATAATGATGGAAGAATGATGAAGAAAACTCTAAAAATCGGGGTTGTGCCTTCATCCCAAAGTTCTCCATACAACCCATATCCATACTGTACTTCCACCTCAAGACATCTGGACCAAGAAGGCAAAAGGAGTTTGCATATTGACCTGGGTCCAGCTGGACTTCTGTGAAGAACATGAAAGTTTGTTTACATCTGAGTGCAGAAATCCCCAAAGCCTTTTGGGGAGGGGTGTTTCTAGGGAAGTTTGCTGCAAACAAGATTCTGTTGTATTCTATATGTCTTCTATTTCTGTGTGTCTGCTCTAACCAGCATAGGGATTACTAGAACAGGATAAGGAAGCACCTCTGAGCCTTTGGTGTTCACCTGAACAGCCCCAGCTGGGGGGAAGAGGACAGATCACTCAGATGCCCTAAGGAATAATCTACTGAGGTAATGGGAGACCAGAGAGGCTGTTCTCAAACAGAAACCAGTGAAAGACTCCTGCTCCAGTTCAACCATTCCAGTTTGAGTACAGATAGGGAAGGAGAAAAATTACTATTTTAGTCACGGGCCTCATACTTTAATAGCAAAGGTTTGAGTCCCAGTAAAGATAAGGCAAACTCCTTATTCACTGTGCATCCTAATGAGAACTCACATCCTTTTCCAATAATTTATGCAGTAGGCCTTTTAAATCAATCCTTTTCCTCATCATTGCCTCCTCCATCTCTTCTTTCTTCCTTCCTGACTCCACAATTAAGTCGTAATGCTGAACTCGGGTTATCAACATCCTGGCTTTCCACAGCATAAAGCCCACATGAATGGAACAGTTCCCCACTTAGGAAGCTTTAATGTACAATGTGGCTTTGGCTGAAGGTGGAGACAGCAGCACAGGCTTCCCTTGGTGGGTTTTGATGCATTATTCTAACAGAGTCAATGAGCTGATGGACAGCTCACAACCAACCTTATTACAGGATTTCAGTTTGCCTTAAGACTCCAAAAGAAGAGCCTGTCAGCGTTGTTAAGAGCTCACAGAGGAACAAAACAGAGCTTTGCCACTTGATATGTAGCAGGAGAGTGTATAAAAAATGTTCTGAGTTGAAATTCTCATGCATTTGCCCATGACATGGCTGCAGCATGACAGACAACAGAATGTGCCTTACAGCTACAGCGTGGCCTGATTTTGTGTGCATTGATCACACACACCCCATTGGCACCATACAACTCTCCTGGTATTGATTAAACACACAAATATACACTGTGACAACCAACCTGCCATAAGATTCCATGCCTTGGTACTTCAGGTAACTCCTTCTGGATTTAACTTCCTTCTAGCTACATCTATTCTGGACTGACATCTTCATAATAAGCTCAAGGATCACTCTCACTAAAATAATTCTACTACTGTTATTTTTAAGAACAGCAATAATAGCAAATAATCCAAATCTGAATTCCTGAATTTCTTGAAGTGACACATAGCTTAACTTTGCACCCAATATTCACACCTGGAACTTTTCAAACAAAATTACAAAAAAAGTAGTGCTCCTTCCTGTGATTATTTCTTTAAGTTAACTTAGAAGAAAGGAGATACCTCATTTGAATGTATATCAAATGCCTGTGGTCATGCATCTGAGTGGCAGGTTGCACACCCCCAATACTGAGTGACAAAAGTGAACAGTAAAGGGTACAAGCTTTCAGGACCTGCAAGTTAAACATGTAATTTATAATAGAATCATAGAGTTACAGAATATCTTGAGTTGAAAGGGAATTCCCAGAATCACCAAGTCCAACCTCTGACCCTGCACAGACACCCCAACAATCCCACCCTGTCCCTCAGAGCATTGTCCAAACCCTCCTGGAGCTCTGGCAGCCTTGGGGCTGTGCCCTCTGCCCTGGGGAGCCTGGTCAGTGCCCAACCACCCTTGGGGGAGGAACCTTTTCCTGAGATCCAGCCCAAACCTCCCCACTTCCCTGATGCAGCTTCATAATTCTAATAATGAACAACAGGCACAATAAAAAATACGGTGCTAGAGAAACTCTTAGACTGGTTCCCAAAAAAAACATCATTATTTTAAAGATCCAGATCCTCAGTGGCTGTAAAAGCAACACACAATGTGTTACAGGTATGATATTTCAGGCATATCTTTCTGAAAGAATTTGAGCCTTCACTGCAAGAACAGAAGATTAGGAAGGGCACTCTCTGGAACCTTTCTGCACACACACTTGCATGCAATGAAGTAACTGCCTTTGGAGCTCATTCTGACCAGAGATTTCATGCATTTGCCAGAACAAATGATGATGTGCATAATAGAGTTGCTGGTGAGGATTAACCACTACACAGCCAATTTCTGCTGAAGAGAATCTGTTAAAGATGACAGGGAACTGTCTTTGTTTCAAGCTTGACTGCAGCTTTCTTGAAGACAGGCTATTGTATGAGCTTTTCCACTATGGAACACCTCGAGATCCTCAGAACACGTATCCAGCTGGGAGGGTATTGAGTCACTTTGGATAGAGAGACAAATTCTACTGCTCCCAAGAGTATTTGTATTCACTGTGAATGTGACACTCAGAATTTTACTGCAGCTCAAATCCATATTCCTCTTACCTGGTTTAAGTACATGTTTCAAACATATTCATACATCACTGAAATGACTCTTTTTTGAGCTCTCTTGCTGATGGATCACACATTACAAGCTTTCTTTACTCCATTACTGTTTCCAGCTTTTTGAGGCTTCTAACCCACTCAGAACTAGGGAGTTTCACAGGGTCTGCACACCCTTCCTACACCATCACTGCAGAACTCTGAGCTGCTGAGAAGCACAGCAGTGACCTTCCTGCAGAGCTGTGCCTGGGGTATGTCTTGTACACAGATCTGGGGAAGAGTTTTGAATAGGACAAGACATTTTCTTGCATCCCAATAGTTCTGCAATGGCAAGAAATAAGCAATATATCCCTGAAGGTTCATAACTCCTTCCTATCTCTCTCTGTTTCACAATCATCCCCTGCACTTGTGAAACATTCCCTCTCATTTTCTCATTTATATTAAGCCTGACTGTGGAAGGTCTATTTCCTCAGATCCATTGCACATAGAATAATAAATAAATACACAAAATTATCTCTTCTATTATAATGTATCTCTGTGCAAAATTATGTGGTGTTTTTTTCCCTTATTACCTCCCACTTCATCCCCTTTGAAGACATTTATTGAGCACGTGAGCTGAGTGTGTTTGTACTGCTATGCTAACATGGTTTTGTATCAGTGAAGGCAGATTTCTTACACTTCAGGCAGGTTTGTACCTCCAGGAACATACTTATTCTTTCAAAATGAATGATGATAAAGATTCTATAAAAGAAAAAGAAGCTGAGGTGCAGCTAACAAGTTATTAGGTCAAGGGAAAGGTGAAAGTTTTGAAAGACTCATAAAAAAACAAAAAGACTTTGCCAGCTTCTAATGGTGTTTCTTCCAGCACACCAGGGAGCAACAAGCACCACTGCAAGGGGATGTAAAGGGTGAGGTGGAAGGAATCTCCACTGTAGGAGACAGGAAAGGGGAAACCAAATCCTGCAAGGACATCTCACAAACCCACGGTGCTGCTGTGCAAGAGCAATCCAAAAGATTGGCAATATGTTTCTGTGAACGTTGGAGAATGGATCAGGGCATATAGAACTCTGCTAATAAAGAAAATTACAGAAATCAAACTAAAATTTAACTTCTTCCTGTATCCAAAATAGAAATCTACAGACTGGTTGATTCTTACTTTAAAATGTTATGGTCCAGGAGCTGGATGTGCCAGTCCAAGGAGCTGGATCTGACCATCCAGCATCCCTCCATCTGCCCTTTCCTGGAAGAGCTGAGAAACACAGAAGCCTGGACAATCAATACATATCTCAATGCCCATAATTTTTTGGGGCATTCTGGTGCTCTGCCACCTAAGAAGAGCAGATAAGCCTGTGGGGACACATCTCACTGCACAGTGTGGGATCAGCAGCAGCTCTTACTGCAACTGCAGTTCAAAGCTTGGGCTCAAACCTTCTGAAATGGTATTGTTGCCTTAAAGAAATGGTATTATTTCCTTCAGACAAACTTCTTGAGCACAATTCTCTGACCAGCTACTCCTGTGTTGCTTCAGGAAGTGGTAGAACCTATTCCAAGATTGCAGGGAGCACAGACTACTAAAAATGACTGTGCTGTCTGAAGAGTTTATTGAATCAGGTAGAAATATGGGGGATAGAAATATGGTTCTCTCAGAGAAAAAAATCCTTCATTCTATGTAAGAACAAAGTAACACTCCATTATTCATTTCATTTCTATCACATTCTTCTTTTAGTTGCTGTTTTCTGCTGCATCAAGACTCTGTCTCCTGCCAGTGAATTGTTTTAATCATCAGGCCAACAAAGAACTTCAACAAAGCTTCCCAGTCAGAATTCTCCAAAGTCAATGGTGCAGGTCAAATTTGGCTCTGGATTTTTTTTTCTTTTAATTAAAATTTATTTTCTGAGATTAACTTCTATTCAGTACCACCAGACAAAAGTGCCAGACACAAACCTGTTCATCTCTTCCTTCCACATTCTTTAGCAGCTTCCAGAATTGCCTCAGATTACACAGAAATTTAAAAGGGATAAGTAATAAAATCCCAAGTTTGATTCTGCTTTTAGTTGTATTCATATTCAACCGAGCTGTATTTGCATGATTTAGCTCCACTTCTTATGAAATAATATATGAGTTTCAGCGTGGATCAACTGCAGATAAAGGCCTCCTCAATTTGTAAACTAAGAATTAACACTGTTTTCTTTAACGCTGTAAAATCTTGAAAACAAACAGATCATGGGAAGTACCAACTCATCTCATTTGAAGTGACACATTCACACCTTTGCTGACGGCATCCTTTGGCTGCAGAGAGCTTCTGCAGGGTTGGGTTAACAATGCAGCAGAGTTTATGTTGGCACAGTGAGAGCTGTATCCTGGAAACTGAAAAACAGTTTCTTCAGTAAGTCAAGAATATATTGTATATTCCAGTTTCTTTTTTCAGATTTTTTCCTGTAGGTTTTTTTTTTTATTATTAGTTTTGCTTGTTTGTTTGTTTTGGTTTTGGTGGGGGTTTTTTTTATGGCTAATGCTGCTTCTGATATCAAAGCCATTGGAAAAATTTCTGGAAATTCCATTGAATTAACTATGGAATAAGCCAAGCAGAAATGGTCTGACCAAAGCTCTGCCTATAAGCAGGCAGTGAAAAAATGTTACACAAATTTGCTGGTTTCCTTAGCAAACAAGACAAGCTTTATGCTGCAACAGCCTAAATTTTAGTCAAATCCATTTCAAATTCAGAGATAGACATTTCAGCATTCCCCAATAAACCCCATACTTAGAGTTTCTAAGAATGACCACTATAGACAAAAATGCATATATACGAGAAAAAAAAAGGTGAAGAGAGCAGTTATTATATACTGGGGTTTTCATGAAGCTTTACCATAAAGTCCTGAAAACAAAGTGAAAAATTAATCCTGTTTCTTTCTTCAAGTTTGCTGACAAACACTTCAGCACAACTACCCACAGACACAGCTCGACATTTTCAAATGCTGAAGTCATTCCTCCCCCTCACTCTGGAACATTAATTGGTGGGCACCTACAGCCATAGCAACAAGTCCTTCCTGCTTGGCCTCTTCAAAGTCCGGTTATTTCTAGCAAGGCTGGAGATCTTTGGTTCACACCCTCACAACCCAAAGGGCAGTATTTGTTTCCCAGTGACCATTATGGGAAAAAAGCTTAAATTATTATCATCTTGCCAACTCTCAAATGGTGAAGTTGTATAAAATCGTATTTAAAGAAAGAGCAAAACCACCGTGTCCCCACCTTTGGTCAGACAAATAACTGCACTAAAAGAGATCCACTTGCTGAAAAGAAATATTCAGAAATGCCTTTGCATCTTTCAGTTAATTTAATTTGTTTTCCCCCCCTTTTTTTTTTTTTTTGACCTTCAAGTGCCATCACAGGAACAAGAACAGAACACAGAACGCTAATTAGGACACTCCAACCACTCTTAATAAGTCTCAATAAGCAGTCTGCCTGTGCTGGATGAATCAGCACCACTGTATGAATAACTCCTGCACTTTTCAGGCAATATTCCACCACAGTGTGAATATTTCCCTGCCAACAAAAAACTTACCAGCACCTCTGCTGAAACTCAACACACTCTTACATTGCTTTTAGTTACTTAAAATAAGATTAATGAGGTACTCGCTTGAGCTTATTTTTTAACTTATTAAGAGTTTATTCAATTTTAATGTAGCCTAAATCAACAATTATGGGATGTCTGCTGCTGTTTGCTTTTAATGCTTTAGGCACTATCAGGATTGACTGTTCACATTTGAAAAAAAACAACTGCAAAGGTACTCTGGATAATTTTTCTTCTGGAAATGTACATTTACAATTAAAATTAATTGCAATGATTAAACACCAACACTTTGCCTCAATTATCTGAGCACTCACATTAGAAAAGAGAAATCCTAAAATATTTATTTGCAAGAATTAGAGAACATTACTTTTGGCCTTAGTGAAGACTAACATATCCATTAAAGGTCTGAGTGAACTTTGGAATGCTCAAATTCCTATTAAAGCTAAAATATTGACCACAGCACACACATTTCTTCTCCTGAGCTCACCTACAAGTCTAAATCAATTCCTCAGCTGTCTGATACTTTCAAGCAAGTGGCTTTTTGAAAATATCAGGACACAAAGAAACTACAAGCATCAATCCCTTGAATGAAAGTATTTCCCTCTTTTGCCCTTTCTTAGAAACATAGAATTGTTTAGGTTGGAAAAGATCTCTCAAATCACCAAGTCCAATCACTATCTTGATTCATAACACTTTTTTAAGGAGGAAAAAAATCAGAAAAAATTCCCCAAAACATCCTCATCAGTTAAGGTTCTACAGCACACGCAGGTTTAACAGCTCACTGCTTTGAAAAAGCCTTTTTATAATGTATATGAGGGTTCAGTGCTGTGAAATTCAGTGACACTTAATTATTTGCATAACTATTCTGCATGACCACATCCAACTGCAACACATTTATACCTGCTGTTCATTGGCAAACACAGAATCTGGGTGGAACTCTGTATTTCGAAATTTCCTGCCTAAAAAGTCTTGAAATATTGATGACAACTTCCCCAAACTGACCATCCCCGATTTTCAACAGGATTACTTCAAGTGTACAAAGGGAATCTGCTTGAACTAACTGGAAAACTCTGAATTATTTAACAGCATGGTTTGGGATTTCTGTGTGTCATGGGAGCTCTGCAGATTCTTGCTTTTCAGAGACACAGCAAGATCCCAAAATCGTCTTGAGCATAATTGAGTGAGTCCAAAATTGTATCACCAGTTTAGATCCTTTGCAGTTTGACATCTGAAGAACCAAACAAGGCATTGAAGTTTTTTCTTGGCTCCCCCACCTCTGAAATTGAATCCAGCCTGGCTGATACTAAACCTTTATTTCTTTGAGTTATATTAATATCCCAACATTATTATTATGTCTAATTTCACTTATGTCAATGATAAAAACACGCTGCTCCAATGAAGGGAGTGTAAGTAAATAATTAAGTAACCTTCCTACCTAAGACAATTTCTTAATTTTGGCTGTGTCCATTTCTGCTGTCTCAAGTGGAGTACAGAGTACAATTTATCTGCAGAGTTTTCAGGAAGCATATAAAGCAAGAAATACCTCTACTTTGTAATCCTGGTAATACTTTATCAGAATTAATTTAGACTTTTCCCAACAAAACTTTATTTTCTATATTTTCTATTGACCAGATACAAGCAACCAACCCAAATCAGTAGGTCTACTGATTTCACATCTCCTGATGAATGCAACTTATTTCTCTACTGCATAAATGTCAAATAAGTAAACAAATCTTTCTGCACTGAAATAACCACAGCCATACAAACAACATCACTACAAATACTGTGAAATTTTTAAATAGTCAAACTAGGCCATTAAAATGGGTTGGCATAGAATTAATTGGAAAATAAAATGCTAAAACTCACCTCAAAACTATTTGGACATGAGGAGAGAAAAGGCTATAGAGTATATAAAATCATATTCTTAAATAAGCATGAACCAACATGGCAGTTAGGTTGTTAATAGTTTAATCCTCTTGGTTGACAGACTTGAGAAACACTGTATATTATTAATATGGATGGCTAATTTCTAATTAGGAACCCATTAGCAGTTGTAACAACTGCAGATTTTGATGGATTTGCATCCCACCTGGACTAAAAAAAATTAATAAATTACTAGGTGACCTCTTGCATGGGATTCCTCCATCTGTCCATTATCATTTAATGCCACTCAAATCTGGACTAAAAATAGGAAAAATGCATTCTTGTTCTGACCTAATTTCCTACACAATGACCTCTTACCTTCTTCTGGGAACTTCCCCTCGGGGGATCATGGTAGTTTGTCTTAATTCAAACTGTATTTTCTTAATTAAGAAGAAAAAAGCCAAGGTATTTCCTGGCTTCCTAGAGCTTACTCATATACTGAAGTTTGAATGTGTACCCTAAGAGAAAAGCTAATGTTAAATCATATAACACAGGCTATTTGGAACGTGGAAGAATAATAATTGACATTAGTGGGACCTGAGATCAGATCAAATCAGAAGACATTTCCATTGGCTCTGCAGTGAAGGTCCCAGAAAACAAAAGCATTGCTCATGAGGTGATGGGACACTAAATGAGGGCAGACAAACTGAGGGGAAATATGGAGAACTGCTCAAGGCCCTGTTCACTGATATATCCAATAACATCACTCTTCCAGAGAGATGGAATATCGAGTTAAACGCTGTGTAGGGTTTTTTTTTCTATTGTTACTTAGGCTCATAAAAGCCAAATGAGTCTGGCAGAGTCCTGAATAAGCCTTATTGGATTTGTTCCTCTCACCAAGCCAGCACACAGATCCAACCAGGTGGGAGTTGCTTTTCTGGAAAAGATATAACAGTAATAGGGCAGCATTTGCAAGGGGAAGATCACAAAGGTTATAACATTGTTTTCCCTGCACTGAAGGGACAGCAGAACAGTAATAAAAGGTGTAGAAACTTAAAAAAAAAAAACCCAAATGCATTTTATGCAATACCTGGAAAGTCTCTGGAATCAATAAGACTGAAGAGATGCTTTTGATTGTAAAGAAGACAGTCTCAAGTACCTCGGTGTGTATTTCTAAGGAATATTTGAAAGCTTTTAAAAGCTGCTCGTCAATGAACTGCTGCTTCTTTAAAAGTCTTAATTCAGATGCTCTGGCTCCTAAACACACTGAGGTGCAGTTTCCATCATTTTACTCGTCACTGCTGTGACCTGAAGTCCTGTTTTGTAGTAGAATTAAGCACAGGAAGAAGTTCTAGACTTTCATGGAACAGGTTGTAACAGGCTGAGCAGCATCTCATGTCCCAAAATTAATAAAGCATATGTCAAATACACAAACAAGATATACTGGGAAGAGTAATGGCAAAGAACCTGGCAAAGAATAGCTACTGCAAACATTGATCTGGTGCTTTTTGCCTCAAACCTGTGGATATTGGCTGGAATAAAATGGACTGAGTGGCAGCACAGCTTTCAGATGGGTCAAAGGAGGCTTTTTGTAGATAAAAACTGGATGCCAAGTCATTGAAAAAGGCATGTTTTCGTCAAATGAAAAAATGTCTCATGAAATTTCATTTCTGAAATTAAGCAACAAGCTCATGTATTATCCTGTGTTTGCAAACTATATTCTGTGAACCTGTAATCCCACTGAAAGTAGCAAAGGAAAGGTCTCTTATTGCTTCATTGTGTTTTTGGAGGTTTATTTCCCCCATCCCTCTGGTATTTTCAAATCCCTTTTCTTCCCCGCCTCTTTCAAAATACCAAAATCAGGTGGGTTTTTTTTTTTGCTTGTTAGTTTTTTTTAAGAATGACAACATCTGAATCAGATTTAAAAAATATTAATAATTTACCACAAACCCCAGACAAAAGAACAAAGCCAGAAAACCAAACCAACCAACCAAATAAAAAACCCCCTTAAGTATTGTTTTATAAAAAGGAGACACAATTGAAAATGAAGAGCTGAAGCAGGACTGATAATCAAATTTCTCAGTGTTTCACTGTTTGGCTGTCTTGAAACACTTCCACATCATTTAACAACTTGACTTCTGTGTTATTACTGCAGTTAAATTTTTACAGCAGGACTGTCTGGATTTCAGTGTTTGGAATTCTCTGTCATTCCCATTCAGTCACTGACATTTGAAAATTTGGTCAGTAGTTTGTTCAAGCACAAGAAAATTGCAATTCAGTTACTATGTGCCCTTCTACCCACCTTACTGTATTTTCTGTGAAATGCATACACTAAGTAATTTAACAAATTCTTATTAATATCTAATCTCTAGACATCAATTGCCATGGACAGCAGTCTTATGTGCAGCTCTAGCCTGGAATGCACATTGAAAACCTTCCTTCCCTTTCTCATGAAATAAAACCTTCTTCTGCTGCAACTTCAGTCAAAACTTGATTTTAAATATGTCCCCTCATACTGAATTAGTTTGATATGTTTGGTTTTAATTCCAAGCATTGCCTCCCATAGACAATTATTGCTTCGTGCAGTCAGAATACAATTATTCTTTATTACATATTTTTTTTTCTGTCTGATTTTGAGGCCACACTTTTCTCTAATGACTTGGGCACTGGATTCCTTTTCCCAGACCTCCCTTTTGTCTCTTGCAGGAATATACAAAACATCCCTCTGGGTTTATTTTTCTAGTTCACAGGATAAACTTCATTCTCATGATGCACTTCATTCTCAAGCAATGGTTCTGTATTTCTGTTCTTCTAGTAAGACTGAGTGTAATGGCAATCATTACTTCAGAAGATATTTTAGCTTCAGTCCAGGTATGAAACCACAGGTTTGAGATCATATGTGAAAACTTCCTTTTCCCAGTGTCTTTGCTGAGTTATTGTCAGGAAGATGCAACATGCTCTTAAACACTACTGAAGAATATACACTGCAGAAGAAGAAATAACTAAAAGCCATTCACTTTCTGGCTCTTTTTCTAAATAACTGAAGGCCAGCTAACTTTCTGTCTTAAGAAACCATCATGGAGGAGCCCAGGTAAAAACAGTTATAAAAGGAAAAAATACCTTAAAGTTGACAAGCTGAGGAATATGAAGTTTGTTCCTTAGAAAAATCAATTGCTAGAAAGCCAAGAAAGCTGAAAGGATAGCAGACTGATGAGAGAAGGGAAAATTAGGATCTTATTGTTCTCATTGACAGTTCTTTTCTAAAGAAAATAAAGACAGGGTAGATAATATATATTTTGAAAATACATTTTCCCCTTTTACTTCAGATTGCCTAAAGTCAAATAATACCCTCTGATTTACAAATCTATATTATATTTCAAGTTTAAGGATGAAGGAGGCACCTTTTAAAAATCCTCTACTGCCACTTACAAACCAACTGCTCTGCCTCTGAATCTGAAGTTACAATATCAAGTTGCACATCCCATAAGTGTTCCAGAGATATTTCAGATCTATCCAGGATGGAGAGTAGTGGCCTTACAGAATCCCCAATATGCTGAATGCCATTATATAATCTAAGTGCATAATTAAGATTCATTCATATGTTGGTTATGCAACATATGCTTTTCAAAAGCAAGACATAGAAAATTAGTAATACATTATAATTTGAAGTTTGACAGAGCTTCAGCATTAAAAGTAAAAGCAGTCTTGTTACTGGTCACCAAACAAGTAAGGCAACAGCACCTAAATGTTTGCCTGATTTCATTTCACCTTAAAATAACTAAGTACAGGACACAGGACAGGACACAGAGTGGCAGATACTACTACTGCAAATCCCACTTACAAATAGGAGCTTTTGCCTCAGATTTATGAGGAATATTTCTCGACCTCTCAAATCATGATTACTACTTTAAGGAAGGTTTTTATATACTCTGGGATTGTGACCTTTCAGTGCCTAAAGGGAGCCTGCAAAAAAGGTGGAGAGGGACTATTGACAAGGGGCTGGAGTGACAGGACAAGGGGAAACGACTTTGAAGTGATAGAGGTCAAGGTTAGATGGGATATTGGGAAGAAATTGTTCCCTGTGAGGGTGGGGAGGCCCTGGCACAGGTTGCCCAGAGAAGCTCTGGCTACCCCATCCCTGGAAGTGTCCAAGGCCAGGTTGGACAGGGCTTGGAGCAACCTGGGGTGGTGGAAGGTGTCCCTGCTCATGGCAGAGCTTGGAATGAGATGAGCTTTAAGGTCCCTTCCAACCCAAACCAGTCAGTAATCCTACAAACACTAAACTGTTTTCTGCTTTCCCTGTTGGTTGTTAGCAACAAAATGTGTTTCTGCTCCCAATGTACATGAAGGAGGACAGAAACTAAAGAAAACTGCCCCTATGTTCAATTGCTCAAAATTGCAGATTGTTTGCAGGAGAGGGTTGTGGTTAGTCAGGCTCAAGAGTTAGTTTTATTTCTCTTACTGTGTGCTGTAGGATTTACCAGCTACAGGGAGAAACCAAATTTAAACCTTCCTTATGCTATGGGAGCATAAATGTAGAGGTAGACATGAATAATGATCTTAACCTTCACTTCATCACTTGGGCTCCTCTCTGGTTCTCACCCCTTTGCATTTTTATACACACACATATATATGTCTAAACCAAATTTGTTTATACAGGCATAGTTTTTATTTGTATATTCACTATTATATATGAATACAGCAGCTTCATCTGAAGAGGTGGAAAGACTGCTGCTGACAACATTGGTAGCCACTAGTATGCTAAAGTTAAAAAGCTGGAAGCAACGCAGACAAACTGCCACTGTCTATAGAAAGGGTACTTAAGAGCTGTGGCTGAGCACCAAGATCAAACAGGAGAGTAGCTCTTCACTTTCTAGGGTTTGTTTTGCAGTAGAGCTTTCATCTTCAGCATGTCAGTCATGGTTCACACCAGGGTTGTGACACAAATCACTGTCTGGAACAGGAAATGTTTCCGAGACCCCGCCGCAGGACCCCCTCTGGGCCACACACAGTAAAACATCAGTACTTTGTGTGCTTTGTTCAGTGCAAACAACCTGAAATGGCATGAGGGGGCTGTCACAGCCCACAGGAACGGTGCTCTTAGGAAGGCAGGCTGAGGGAAGTGTTGTAGGGATCCATCCATGGCTATCTGGGAGTGCACAGCTTGATGGGGCAGCACTGGCGGACTGCCACGGAACAGGGGGCCAAACCTGAGAGAACACTGTTTATCCTGGAGCATCCCAGGAGGAAACTGTTCCTAAGCTGAAGCTTTTAGCTGGAAAGACAGACTGAGCAGTCCAAGAAAGGCCGAACAATCCCGTAGTGCCAGGCTCCCTTCCCGGCTGCTTTCCTTCTGATGTTCCAGCTGGAGCAGCACCTCGTGCTGGGAGGTGGCTGCACACAGAGTCCAACAGCAACTGCTCTTAACACGGGGACTTCAAGGGCTCCTGTGCTTCCCCACAAGCCCCTGAAGAGCTAGTCATCCTGACAGGCTGTAAGAGCAGGACACGAGAAATTGCTTTCGGACAAAGTTACTTACTTTTCTCTCTTACCTTTTCCTTTTTCTCCCACCGCAGTTTGCACATTTGCAAAAATATCAGGAAAGAGCACCTGGGGCAAGGGCCAGAAACTTTTCATTCAAGGGGCTCTTCTCAACCTGTCATCTCAGAGAAAACAAAGCTATGATAGAAGTCGAGTGCTGGAGTATCTGTAAAACTTGGGAAAAATATTTTCCACAAGTGAAGATTGTGTTTATTCCTTTAATGATACACTTAGTCACAAGGGCTTTTCAAACATGTATGAAACCTAAAACAATAATAAGTATCTAAAAAGATGCCCTAGTTATAGAGGCTGAGCACACACAGCTCTCAAGCTAAATATCCAATCACTTGTTTGGGGTATAAGGGCTTTCAAATGGATTTTTTGCTGGATTTTGTTCTCATTAACACTGAGTGATAGCAGCTCCTTGGCATAAGAGGGAACTGGTGAAAAAAAATAGATAGCTTTAGAGAGGAAAAGAAAAACTGTGATAGAGGGTCCGGTATGGCACATAAGAATATGAGAGATGGACATCCAACCACCATCAATTTTGCAGTGAGACTCTTGAATGGAATAACAAAATTATGCCTGTCATCAGTGGCTTGATTATTTTTCTTTAGAGCTTTCCACTCTCTCCTGTTCTTTTTCTGCACTATCTCCAATGGTTTAACAGATCCGAGACCAAAAACTTGTTAACTGAATAGAAACCACCCATCCCTACATCAGCATTTCAGTATCACCTTGGACCTAAACAAAATCAGATATGTTGAGCACTCTGGAGAAGAGCAGGATGACTTAAAAAGATGAAGCAGATCAATGCAGGGGTCCAGCTGAAACAAAACAAATGCCCCCCAGGTCCTCTGGAATTTTGTTTGCAAACAAGATCAGCAGGGAACAGGAAAGAGTACAGTCTCTGCTGATCTCTGTCCCACATATCTATAAAACATTTTTTCAAGGTTTTTTGCTATTATATTATTTTCTTGTTTTTACACAGTGTATCAGCAGCTCAGATCATCTGGTCCACATTTACAACAACTCTATATCTGATTTACAGTGCTGACATCATCAGTAAAGTATATTCAGGTGGCTATAATTTGCATCTCTTGTCAGGAGATCCTATTCTAAAATCATTCCTATAAAAATTTGAAAAAAACTTGCAAGAAAACTGTTCCCAAATTCAACATACCACATTACCCTAGAACAAAACAAGGTCTAGAACTCCGTTTGAATTATTATCTTTGCTCATGAGCAAAACTGAGTTTTATTAAAAAATGCTCCAAAAACACAGCTTCAAAGCTCAGCCCACACAATATATTTTTGTCTTTTGGGAAAGGACCTTCTAGATACAGAATTTTTAACAGACTCTCCTTGTAGTGGTGGTTCTAATGAAAGCACCTTCAGAGGTCAGAGGTTTATCAACCTGGCAGAATTTTCTAATCAACTCCTTAGGAGTTATTAGCTAATAAAGATTAAAATATCATATAAACTCTTCTCCATCCCTCCCTCAAAAGTCTTGCCCTGTCTAGACCACAAATAGCACAGTTTTCTCATGTAAAAAACCCTCATTTTGGGGAGAGAAAATGTTTATAAAAATATTTCCTACTTATTTAAAAATAAAAAACATTACAAATGAGGAATAGATGAGGGACAGACTGATAGGAGAGGAAGAAACCAGAGGGGAGGTTTATAGCTTGTCACTATAAATTACAGTCTTATACCAGAAGCTCTCAAGCACCAGGTTACAGTGGCCATATTTTAATGGAAAAGCATATAACCTGATTTTTTGTGTGGTGTCCATGCTGTGCACACAAAGGCAGGTCCTTTTTAACAGGACCATCTTCCCTCTGATGCAGGTAGATTATTGAAGAGAGGAGTGAGATCTTTCCTTGAACATAAAAAAAAAAAAGAAGAAATTTTAATATCAGTCCACATACATGACTGTGTGTACACACACAACACATCAACCTTTTAATCTTTGATCTGTGTTGGACACAAACTCTATATTTAACTTCTCAGAAGAGTTTCTGGTCTCCTACAGACATAAATTAATCCTATAAACATACATTAAAAAGAGGCTAAGTAATATTAATAACCTACAAGACAGAGATTAGCTGAATGTTTCTAATTGAATAAGATACATTTCTTAAACATAATTTCTAGTTCACAATGACTTCTGAAAATAGAATCTCTGTAATATTTATTACATAGAGAAAACTGGGTTGAGGACCCCTTTTGCAGGACAAGATCCACAATGTAGGATATATCTCCTATTATAAAATACAAAATTAATGCAGGTACATAAAATGAAGATTTACACGAACAAAGTGTTACCATACAATGTGCCTCGAGCTGTGATTTTTTCCAGAGGAAAGGGAAGGCACCTGATTGTCCCAAAATCTCATTCAGGAAGAGATGCATTATAATTGCTTACAATCCCTAGGCACCATTGCTTACCTAGAAGTTTCAGAGGCTGTTCTCACATTCTGGCCCCAGTGTGAGCTCGCTCAGGCAGGGTGCCTTCCCACCATGGAAACTGCAGCAGCAGCCCTGAGATGTCCAGGTTTATCACCCCTTTCCTCCTGCCCATCCTGCAGATCTGTGGGGATCTCCAGCAGCAGCACTCCTCGCTGGTTCCCTATTTGGACACGTCCCCAAACCTGTGTTCACTGGCACAGTTCAAGTACTGTAAAGCCTTTTTGTTCTCTTGGAAGCTGGGAAACATGATTCTCACAATCTTTCCAAACTGCTTCCCTCTTTTTCTCTGCCTAAAGCCAGAGAGAGTCCTTTGCCACACCAAAGGAAAGAAGAGGAGCAACCCATCAACAGGGAACATCAGTCCTTCCTCCCTCCATCCTGCTGTTCTCTTGCTCAGGCCTGGGATCAGTCTAATGACAGTGGTTTCAGACTTGCAATTTTGTCTAATAATGATGAAGAGGACACAATGGTACAAAACTGCTGCTACCCTGCCTGGCTGACCCCTGTAGCTCTCCGGAGGAAGGAACTTTAATATACTTCTTACCCTGCATTAGCTCCCAGCCCAGCGTGTACATCCCAACCAACATTCAAGGCTGCTTCTTGATGAAGATTTGAGTGTTCAGATTTAGGATTTAGCTTCAGTTGCACACAGAACTGAGAGATGGAGAAGTCCTTGCTCGGGCAGTACATAAAGCTCAGCCAGGCTGCATCGACCTGTGCCAGCACACAGCATGCAACCAGAGCCAGCCCAGCACCTTCCAGCCGTGTACTGTCTAAAGATTTATGATAAAGCAATCCCCCCTGGTGCCTCTTCCTGACTGCCATCAAGCAGGATGCAGTTCCCAGCACACGGCACAATTTACAAAGATAATTGAATTACACCAAGCCCAACATAATGAGCCATCGACTATGACAAAATATGTCTTTAAAGTACACTGAACCTATTTACCATTTTTGTTTCTTAAAAAGCCACAGCTGCCCTATTAGCAAAGCCAGATTCCTACCAGGTTCTGAACAACTGAGCAGAATTTTAAGGAAAATAAAACCCTTTTGTTGCACATTCATGTTCAGGTGCTCTGAACATCAAACTGGCATCACTTTTCTCTATTGTTCAAACATGAACATTTGCAGTTTTATATATTTTCAGGCTATGTGGATCTTCCTTGTTTAATTGCCTTAGAACATACATCAAACATGATTGAATGAGAAAGATAAGCCTTTCCTTTTTGAGGAAAGATTTGTTCTAAATTCTATTGAACAGGAATCTAAACCAATATGAAATGTTTCCCTTCACATCCCCATCAAGGTATCAACAACACTGAGAAAACAGATTGTAGTTTATCACCTGTTTTATTGTCTTTTTATGTTCAAGCACCATTGTTATCAACTGGGCACATTCCTCAAGCCTCTGCAAACATCACAGTCCCACAACCATTTGATCTACAGGCATAATTATGACAAAATATGAGAGGGTTGACACTTCTCAGGCAGAGAAGGAACATGAAAAAAAAACACTAAAAACAAGTGAAAAATGATAAAATAACGCTGAATGTCTTCTATATTTATCCTTATGCTTTAATCCTACCAAGTAAGTAACTATTATATTTCATTTACTGGAAGTAGAATTGCAACTTGTAGACGTACACAGGAAGCCGTAACAGAAAATATGATTTTTTTTATCACTTCAAACTGTGATAGAGACATTTTGTATTTAAGTCTAAACAAGCCCCACTAGATACATTTAATGCATCTGAGTTGAACCATCCTAATTGTCATAAATACAAAACATATTTTTTTTTCCACTCTGAAAAATGTCAGGTTAAATATTTGCTAAACAGACCCAGAGGTAAAGAAAGGCTGCCTTACATTTGTATGACAGCAGCATTTTCCCAAAGTAATAATGCTCAAACAAAATAATTTAGAGGAGAAAAATTTACAGGGAACTTTCTTTCGAGAGGCTACATCTAAAATCCACTAAACAAAATGGGAATTTCTCCACTGGGATCGGAGGACTCCAAATCTAACACAATACGTTAAAAAAATAAAAACCAACCGACCAAACAAAATAATCCTAATGAATTTAACTTCAGTTTTCTGCAAGAAATGGACAGAAAAACCTCTTTCAGTTATTAGAAGTATGTACTCCTACCTCTAGTTATTACCATGCCAGTAATGTTCTTTTATTTTGGGCACACAGGGCTGCAATAAGGTTGAGGCAGAAAGCAGTACAGTCATTTTTCTGAATTACTACAGAAGTGCACAGGATACAGCAAATATCTCACAACTATCATATGGGCCTGTATTAATGACAAAGATGAAAATGCATCAAACCAAACCTGAGCTCAGTCAGGGAGTCAATCAAAAAAAGCTTAAGCTGGGAGTGAAAAAAAAAAATTGTCAAAGGAATCTGCAATAAAATAAAACACTCTTATTTATTTCTGGGCTTCCACACAATATTGTTCTCCCTTCTTACCTACTAATAATGAATTCCAATATAGAGGTTACTCTGAAAAGTGCAGGTGTCCCTTCGGTCTTCAATGGCTGAGTTGTGTTGCATATGGAGAAATTCTTCCCGAATAAAATGGATGAGAATGGGATGCTCTGCACAAAAACTACTTCACCTGAAAGCACAAGATTCCACTGCTCCTGGCAGTTGTTTCATTCCAATATCAGGTTTGTGTTTATCCCTTGTCTTAAACAACAGATCCATATATAGTTTTCATAGTTTACTTTTAAACTTTGCGTTGAGGTACGAATAATATTAAATATATTTGATTCCACTTATCAAAAAGTGAATATTTTCTTTTTTTTAAATTGTGATGTTTAGTAAAGAGAAGCTTTGGTGTCCGAATTAACCTAACCTGCAACTGATCTGTGGGCAACAGTAAAAACAAAATATTTCTGCCCTTTATTATTTAAAGGCAAAACATTTGCCAAGGCAGAATCTCGTAACAAACTTAATTCTGAGCTCATGCACTGCATAAAAAATAAATAAATGCAGAAACAGGTACAGAAAGGTAGGTCACTTCAAACATCTGATGTTTTGTCTTTAAGGTTCTACGGTGCTGAGTTTTAACTTTTATGAACAGGAAGACAAATTAAGAAAAAGTTATGAAAAGTGCAGGCAGTTAGGGGAGTAATCACATTTTCTTCATGGAACTTTCAACTTCTAAAGACACCTATCACTAAAACCTAATTAAACCAATCAACACATTTTTATTTTTTTATGTATTATACAAATGTGCACATACACATACATATATGTGTATATATATATTTATAGCATATTGATATGCAAAAGAAGCCAAATGGTCTTAGATTGTGCACTATGCAATTTTTTGCTGTATTTATCATTAAAGTAAGAAAAAAAAAATTGTGCTTGCTTAAACAATACCATTATCTGCAACTTTTTACACATTGTTTACACTGGGGAAATTATTTCAGGTAACCATTTCCTGATTTCCCCACATCTTATGGGACTGCATCGAGCTCTGCAATACAGTGAGTTTTTATTCCCAATTCAAATGTTTCCCCAGTGTAGAACAGAAAGGATAAGAATGCCTTCCCTCAGAAGGCACTTCCAATTTTCTAGCTTGTTTCAGTGCACAAGGAATATTGAATATAAAAGGAGTTCCCTTTCCCCAAAGGCACGAAACACTACAGTTATAATTGTTAGATAATTTCACCAGTCTCTGACCTCTTCTCAGACTAATACATGGAGATGAGGAGTAGCCCAGAGAGCATCAGCTCTTTAGTTCCTACTTTGTTTGAAAGGGATGAAGACATTCCCAGAGCTTCAGCTGCCCATCACAGTCACGTCAATCACTCAAGTGTAGAGAGCTCCCTCCTGGTGACCTGACAACAACCAGAGCTCAAAGAGGGATCACAGGCACGCTCTTGACTCCTTGAACATGAAATGTTACAGTGCACTGTTTGTCTTGGGAATAAGAATCATAAAATGACTTACTGGATAATTATGGCTTGAGAAGAAATGTGTTAAAAGCACAAGCTGTTTAAAGACAAAACCCCTACTTCAATTCACAAATAACTTATTTACTGTAAATGTTTCTGCTCTAATCGGGAAGTACTTTAGAAACCAATGGGAAAGCACTGAAAATGTTTTACCCAAGAGATGGGATTTTCCTGGGACACCTCAGGAGCGAAGAATAAATCTTTCAGCTAACTGAGGACTGTCATAAATCTTCACACATTTCACTCAGAAACATTTCACAGGAAACATCTGCTGATACTGCCACAAGCAGCAAGTGTGGGACTTTGCAAACATCTGTGCTTCTTCCACACCCTCCCGCCAGGCAGAACCATTTCACCAGGAAGCTTGTGTATCTTTGTTTTTCCACGAACACATCCCCATAGGAAAACCACTTCGCTCCTACGGAACAAGGTCCATGGTAGCTGCTGATTGTGTTGTTCAACATATCTGTGAAGCAAAAGACAGACATCAGGCAAGACAGTTGAAGGTGCAGCATTTTTCTTAAGCACCAGTTTTACTGTGCCGTGTGGAATATATAGTTTAGCAAATTCACAGAAATTAAAACCAGGGAATCACAGAATGGTTTGGGTTGGAAGGGACCTTAAAGCTCATCTCGTTCCACCCCCTGCCATGGGCAGGGACACCTTCCACCAGCCCAGGTTGCTCCAAGCCCTGTCCAACCTGGCCTTGGGCACTTCCAGGGATGGGGCAGCCCCAGCTTCTCTGGGTAACCTGTGCCAGGGCCTCCCCACCCTCACAGGGAGGAATTTCTTCCCAACATCCCATCTAACCCTGCTCTCTGTCAGTTTGAATCCACCAAAAATGCAAGAAATAAATATTGCCTAGGTAGGATGGTAGCAGTTTTATTCCCTGTTTTTAACATGTCCAGTAAAGCATAATCCACTTATTCATTTTAGGATATTCAAATATACAACACCAAAAGTTGTCAGCCATTCATTCAGGACAAAGTTTTTAATGAGAAAATGTCACTGTATTTTTTAGAGATGTTCTTCAAGGTTAAACTATTTATTTCTCTAAAATTCAGATATTTTTCTTGTGTCTTTGTAAAACTTAAAGTCTTTCTTCAGTATGAGACTTTAAAAAAATATTGAAAAACTTAAATGAAAAATTAAAAAAAAAATTAAAATTAAGTATATTTGTGGAAAAGTAATTGTATTTCCAAAGGATACTGACAACACTCCTCCTGCACCTCCCCTCCACATGAAATTTGTCTGGGAATAAAAATATTCAGCTTTTGTTTTCATGAATAGCAATCAATTTTTTATAGTAAATTCATTCAAGTATTTCCATTATAAAACAGATACCCGAGTTCCAAGATACTGCTAAGGTTCACAGCTTAATGGAAATTTTGGTTAAAGTTCTCATTTTGTAAATTTAGTGGGGGGATTCGAAAGAGATTCTCACTTTTCTGAAAACATGAGAGCCATGTTTTCAGGCCATAAAAGGGAATAAAAATTAGCATTTACTCATTGGGTTAAATGTTGTGCGTGCGCCTACAATCTCTGCTGCACAAAGCATTCTGAGGTCTTTTTGATAAATATCTGCATGTTTTGTAAGCACAGCAAATTGGCTGTGCATGGCAATAAAATATGTACCTGGGGAGGTACCTAGCAGGACTCCAATTTTCAGACCTGTCCTGCAATTAAACTTTTAGCCTTTAAATCAGCAATAGTAGTGAATATTGAACTAGATTCCCGTGCAATAATTAGCTTTCTGAAAGGACTAATGTTTCTAAGTGTCTTCTAGCTTGTATGTCGTGAAATCCTGGGTGAAATTATTTAGCATATGTACAAACCACCTACACAGCTCCACACCCCCCCTCCCTCCTGCAGTGACTGATGTCCATGAAACCATTATTGTCAAAATGATTGCTGCTAACTCTCTCCTCCATTAGTGAAATGGGCTTTTCAGCTATTTCAGAGTAGCCAGGATTCTGGCAGTGAAAGATGACTAATACAGATGTTTTATGCATCTGTCTTAATGAACTGCCAAGACAGGGAGAAAACAACTTTTAAGAGGGATGCCAAAGAGCAATTCGTTTAGACACTTCTACATGTTTCCAGTGCTTTTACATTTTTGTGCAGAAACAAACACTGGAGGTGGAGTGAAAGATGTAGAGCAATACCGGAGATAAAGTGGAATAAGACACCAAGCTTTAACACTGCCAGAGAACTAAGACCTGACGTGTTGAGTAGGAAGGTTACAGAGAGATGTCACTGTCCAAATTAATTACATTTTGCACATCAGCTTTGGGCTGCTTAAATAAGTCCTGGTTATGCTTATGTCTCACGACTCCAAGATTTGAAACAAGTAAAAGGATGAAGGAAATCACCAGTGCTGTCATTTTTTTTCCCTGACACAGACGCAAGAGGAAAAGAGAACATGTTTATATGGTGTGACTGACATAAGACTTCAGCTTTAAGGGATCATAACCATTTATCCTTGTTTACAGCAAAAGAGAGGGATAAGGAACTGTTCTGTGATAGCAAAGGCAGAGCTTTCATTACCAGAAACAGTTTTCCCAGAAACTGAAGCATGTGTATTATAGAAACAAACAAACAAAACCAGACAAGACTGGAAAAGACAC
Organism: Lepidothrix coronata; assembly: GCF_001604755.1. Taxonomy (NCBI): domain Eukaryota; kingdom Metazoa; phylum Chordata; class Aves; order Passeriformes; family Pipridae; genus Lepidothrix; species Lepidothrix coronata. The sequence goes on along the minus strand of NW_016690312.1, from coordinate 1,930,816 downwards.
TTGCAGCAATTAATACAGGAGATCCACAACTACTCAGCTCCAAAAGCACTACAGGGTAACAGTAACACTGATTTACCACACACCTACTGAGGTGTTTAAGAGGTAGTATTTGAATGAGTGGTTGCACCCTTTGCATTCCAAAGAGATCCTGAGAAAGAGGGAAGGTGATCTGTTTATGCTTCTGTGAAAGTCAAGAAAGAGACTCTTTCTGGTAAGAAAAGATCCTGTTACAATTCACCAATCCAAACTCAATTTCAGGCAGTCATGACAATTTGTCTTCCCAGAAAGACCTCGTTTTGCATGTCCAGTTTTGTCCTGAGCCTTTATTGTAGCAGATTTGGTTTTTAACAGCTGCTGAATTTCACTGTAGCAGTGCCTCTATTGATCAGGACACGAGTACAAATGAATTAGGAATAGAAGAGTTGATTCAAAGTGAGAGGCTGTAACTTTATTAACTTTTATCACAAGCGGAGATATTGCACTAAAATGTTTTTCCTTGGTTCAATAAGTTGCTAACAGTGTTCCAAACCAAATAAACATGAAGCCTAGGCATTCAGATCGTTAGGTCTTCCACTAAAACAGGAGGAAAGCAAATACAGAGGAGCTATCTTAATCAAGGGGGGATTCAAAATACCTTTTTAAATTATCGTAACAAAAAAGATATTGCTTATTATCTCCTTAATATCCTGTAACCCGCTGGAAGTAATCTACCCGTTGGTAGCTGTCTACAACTTCCAAACTCCCCACTAGGCTGGCTCTAGACATCCAGACTCAGAAGAGACCTGAGAGATGTGGATTCCCTAGAACAATGTATTCCCCATTCTGTGTCTTAGCAGTTGGACAGATGCACAGCACCCTGGGAACATGATACCTGCTTGTTAACCCGGGACAGGCTTCCACACTTAAACAAAGAGGAGACTGCAGAGATGAGCAGCTTTGCTCTCCTGTACCCTCCTCTGACCAGCAGTAGTCAGGTACATATGGTGAAATAAAGAGGGAAAGGACCTCATCCATGACTCCAGGGTCCACTCCAGCGTCACCTTCTCCCTGCCTATGTGATCACAGGTGTGCTGGACAGGCAGGAAGATCGAAACTGCAGTGGAACCTACACACTGGCACTGAGAGAGGGACAAACTCTGGCACACACCGCTCAAATACACACAGAAAGGCACCAGCAAAGATTCCAAGAATACACAGCACGAGCTTTTAAATATTACAGAATTTATAACAACATTAACAATTGTTCTCTGACACTTGGACACGCAATTTAAAAATACACATATTACCTCACCCTCTATGCTTCAAATGCAGCCAGTCTCTAGCAGAAAGCAGACTTTTCTGCAGCAAGACACCACTGCTGTGCTATCAGTTATTTATATTTGCATGACAAACAGTAACTGGCTCTTTGCCCGATGCGTTGGCGTCGGAACATTTGGTCCGAGCAGCGCGTCTGCCAGCTCCGAACTGCGCTGAATCTGTCAGGAGATGAACGTGTCACCCCTGACAGGCTGCATGTGTAGAATCTGAACCACAATAAGTGCAAGTTACTGACCACAATGCAGTCTGTGCTAGGCCTGCACACACCTCCCACTCAGACGTAAATAGTGAGTGCAGCTCTAGACCCACTGCTATTTTAATACTGCGAGTGCTGTGCTGTTGCCCACCGCTTAGAGTACTATTTCCATTCCCTGCAAGCAGCAGAAGTGGGCCAAAGCAGCCTCTACAGTCAGAAAAAAAACACAAACAAAATAAACAGAAAGAAAACCCAACCCCACGCTCCTGTCCCTGGGACTCAAAATGTGTTGCACAAATTAGGATGTTAAACACCATAAGCAAGCTCTCAAACCGCCTTCCTCTGGGACTCTACCACCACAGATTACCTATTCCCCTAGTCAATAGGGGCAAAGTGAGCAGCTCAGGCAATGAAATCCTATAATCAAAAGGAGCCACCAGGACTCTCCCCAGTCACTCCTTTGTGTACCTTTGGCTGTATGATGCCAGATGTGCTAAAATCCACTCGTTTAGCCTGTGCCGTGATAACTCCAGTGCGGAGCCTGGCAGGACAGGCTGTACTGGGGAGGCTGTTTGTGTTCCCAAGGCTCTGCCCCTCCTCCCTTTGAACTCAGTAGGGGCTGCCTTTCAAAGAAAGGGTGAGCCCGAAAGTACCCACAGTACAGGCAAACACTCCTCCTGTGGGATTCCACCGATTTTAAGGAAAACTTATTTTTGGTGCCTCACTAGGAAGCAGAAAAGCATTCTTTACAAAGCAAATAGAATGAATTGTAATAATTGAAAGCAGCATGAGCCCTCACTGTTAATTTGGGGAAAGGGAACTCAAAACCTGAACGGTTTCCATCTGAAGCAGTGACAAAGAACCTACCAGCAGTTTATATAAATACCAACCCAGTGTAATAGGGATTTAACCGAACAGCAGATGGAAAGGAAAAAAAGTTGTCTCTGCTTTTGCAAAACTGCTTACAGCAAATGAAGGCAGCAGGGTATCTGCTGAGTGACATCACACTTGGATAATAAATAGATCTTCCCTGGCAAAATTATGACCCAAAAATGTAACTCACTTTTCGAAAGTTTGAAAAGATATATATAAAGTATACAATTCCTATTTATCCTGTTCTCTGGAATACTAAGAGTGACTGATAGAAACCCTACCTTTGTATCTACATTCTTTGCTATGGACACTCATTCTGACAAATTTAAACACTTTGTTCCTCAACTTTAAACCAGAATTACCTATACTGTGCTCTTTTGTCATTATTTTGTTTCCTTTTGGGATGCTGAGCATTTAAGTCAGGGATAATCACTTGTTTGTACTATCAAAACAGAAGACTTAACTTTGCTTGGAGGTTTCTGAAGCTTAATTTCTGCTTTCTATATGCTCATGATTACTGTAGTCATCAATATACCTCACCTCACTGCAGTCAATTATGGCAAAACTACGTGTCTGCATCTACTTTATCCTAATCCTCAATATAAATGTGCTTAAGCTGGGGAATTAACCTACTGAACCATACAAAATTATATCCACGGAAGAAAGAGACAATTTGGAGCCTGTCCTCGAGATCAGATTCATATTTCACGCAAACAGCAGTCCTGTGCGAGGGTCCTGGTGGGGCCTGAGCTAATTCTAGATGGGCTGGGACAACCTCACAGCCAAGGGGGTGCTGCTGCAGGAGGCAGGCGAAGGCAGAGCTCCCCAGGTTGTCAGCCACAACACAGACTGCTCTGGGGAACAGCTGAGGACACAGTTGCCTTCCAGACCCAGATGTGCCAGACAAAAAGCTGCTGCCAAGTTTCCCGCGACCGTTCCTACTTTCTCCTCTCCGAGCTCTGCCTGTGAGTGCCATTCTCACTCGCTCTCAGGCAGAACCAGCAGAGTGGCCTCAGCCAATTTTCTAGAGTGAGTCTCTCTCCATCCAGCTTTCTGACTGAAATGGGTCAGGGAGCTTTCAAAAGAGCAATCGGGCTGGTAGGGGGGAAGACCCTACAGGGGAGAACAGCAGGGAGCAGGGCATCACTTACAGAGGATAATTACTTCTGTTGGCAAAAGGAGATGCAGCCCAGGACATCTGCTGCCAGCCCCTGCCTGTTGATGAGCTCTGGGTTAAGCACATGCACAGCTGACTGAAGGCTGTGATTGCCATCATCCCTCCATGTACCTGACAGACAGACAGACAGACAGAGGGACACACATGCCCTCTCCTCTCCCACACCAACCCTGGCCACCATTCCCTTCTCACTGAGTGGAAAACACACTGCAATAAACCCGAGTCAAGGAATTGTTAAATATTTTACTGGTCTCTTCACCCAGATTTTAATGATTTTACTGTCCACACAATTTTAAAGTGCTTCTCTGAGAATTCTTTGAATTATTCATCTATTTTATGGTAAGGACAACCTAGAACACCACTAAATATTATGTAGATACTGAATGTGGAAGTGCTTTGTCTATTTGCCATTGTGTTATTTAAACAGAATTCTTGAATAACAAGAAAACATGACTACCAGCAATAAAACTCTTCTTTTTTGATATTTGAGGGTTCACAAACTGTTTAAAAATGCACCATGTTATGCTAGGAAAATTACACTTTGCCTCTCAAACTAACAAGCATTTCCATTAAACATAGCATTCTCAGTGAGATGTTTTCTCAGTAGTGAATACTTTGATTGACAAAGGATTAAATTACTGCTGAGTCATTTGTTATTTATGGCTCTTAACACCTGTTAGGTGTTAAAATTTACCTTTTCACATCTCTCCTGCGCAGGATATCTGCTCCCACTTAACTAACATCCCGTGTTTTACACCAGTGATGACATTTCAACATACAATGTTGTAAAAGTGATGCCTTTTTGAGTGTAATACTAAGAGGTTTATTACAAATTTATCTTTAATGATTTCACGGACTGTATTTTGTCTCCCAGAATGGATTAGAAAAAAGGAATTTTGGAAGGAAATCAATGCTGACTTTAGTGCTTTTCTTGTTGCCCCCTGCAATATGACATGATGAAATAAAGATAATTTTTGCACTAACAAAGAGTCTATAGACGCTGTTGTGTCTTTGAAAAAGCAATGTCAAAAATTATTGGATGCAATGTATAAATGCCTTGAGACTGTCAAGAAGGGATTCTCTTGTGTGCTATGAATTATACCTAAAAGAGGATCAAAAACTCTGTGCAATCAAATATAGCATATAATCAAACAAAAAATGTATAATCATCACCTAAATTTTCTCTTCTATTAAAGAAATGTTTTATAGTGTTGCAGTAGCACAGTTGAAAACCACTGAGACTATCAGAACAGCACAGTGTATTTGTTCAGACAGGAAGTGTTCAAATGTTTTAATAAAGTGCCGTGCAGGAATAACTTCAGTGTGTTCCCAAATCACAGAATTAATTTATGGTCCTTTCATAAAAGTAAATGGATTTAATATAGCGATCATAAATTAACACAAACAATTGATGTAAACAGCAATCTGAGCGAGATTTCCTTCAGCTGTTTTCCTGTTTGTGGTGTGATAAACCAGACTGTTAAGGTACTACAGGCTGAAGGGCAATCTGTTTAATATGGGAAACAGCCTCAGAGGCAGGGAGGTGACCTGTTTGCAGAATTCTCCTAAATCCCACGACAATTATTAGAGAAGCACTTCTATATAATCTTGACAAAGGCTGTAGAATGTGGCACTGCAGCAGTGTGCCTTCTAGAGAAATCTTTTAATTAAACAAATGCAAAGGGAAAGGTTAAGTGAAAAATAAACAGCTCCTTAACAGGCATGTTGGTAAGAGCTTAACCTACATCAAAGTGGCAGAAGATGGTTTCAGTGTTAAACAAGACCTCAGGAGTTAAGCTGGCCAGAAGAAGCCTCAGAATCTTTTATAAAGTGCACATCTGTATGACTCAGGCTGTTCTTGTTCACAGCGACTCAATAAAATATGTATGCAAGTTTTCAGCTCTGTGCTAAACCACAGCAACTTGCTTTGCTATTTCCTTCTTTTGGAAAATGTTTGCAGCAGAACATTTTTAAGACAACTCCAACCAGCTGCTTCAAGATTCCAGACTTCCACTCTTGTAACTGGAAAGACTATGTAAAACCTACAGGAAGCCCAGACAAAACTCAGATTGGTTCATTTTTGCGTGTGACCTTTCTGTACTCTTTGGATGACAGATACTTCCTTCACGGTATTGGTTGAAGCAGGATCTATTTTTCAGGTGTTAAACAAAGAGATAGCAATGAACCCAAACTATCTGGTCAATTTGCCCAAACAGCACATAATTCTGTTTGGTTCTGAGGAGGATGAGCTCTCCATCTGCTACAAATGATGCTGCCATGCACGCTTCCCCAGGTGAAAGCTGCTGCTTCACTAAGGCCTTTGGAAAACTACTCAAAAGATAACAGCAGAGTCTATTCTTCCAGTTGAGAGTCTATTGCAATTCTCTTTCTATAGGAGAACACCCAAAACTACTAAAATCTAGTGAAGAACAAAAATCCTTGGAAAGACAATTTCTCAGAAAATTGAGAGCCTCATCTCATCTCACTCATGAGTGTGGTGAAAGTCCAGACAGGACATGCACCTGTAGTCAGTATTTCCTGCTGTTCCAACCAGCTCTAGGTGGTTTGTCTGTCGTTATTTACAATTTAGTGCCTCGTCCTCCAAGATCCACTGCTTCTTTAAATCCTACCGGGAACACGCTCTGAATTTTCAGACGTGCGAAACCGTAATTGGAAACACCAAATGTGCCTTTCTAAATCTCATCCCAGTAGACAAGAGACCATGTAGATTCAAAATTAGATATCTGCACCAGAATTAAGATTTAAATGAAATTTATGTGCTTTCATCCACGAGAGTGAAGCTCAAAATTCTCATCTACCCCCTACAAGCAAATACTTTTTCACCAGGAATATTTCAGGTGTTACAGACAATCTTTTCTGCACGTGCCCACAAGGATCACAGTCTTATCAGAGCTCAGCACGTTGGTATCATCTCACACAGATTCCCTGTAGAATCTTCAGTGCAGATGCTCTCCTATGTTCCCAAAGGGAACACCGGGAAGGTATGACAGCATAAAGCACAGAACCAGGTGTCACTTCCATTCACAAACACAGCTTGGAGAGGGAAGAGACAGCATTCCACATTTAACCCTGAATTGGTGAGACCAGACCTAATTTAGAGCAAGTGTGTTGGTCCCTGCCTCAGCAGCATTGGTAGAGAGAAAGGGTGTTCTCACCCTTCTCCTGGCCCAGATCACTGCACAGAATCCCAGAATATGCTGAGTAGGAATGGACCCCCAAGGATCATCGAGTTCAACCCTCAGCCCTGCACAGGTCCAGCCCCAAGAGTCACCCCCTGTCCCCCAGAGGATCATCCAATCCCTCCTGGAGCTCTGGCAGCCTTGGGGCTGTGCCCACTGCCCTGGGGAGCCTGGGCAGTGCCCAACCAGCCTCTGGGGGAAGAACCTTTGGCTGAGATCCAACCTGAGCCTGCCCTGACACAGCTCCAGCCATTCCCTGGCTGCTGTCCCTGGTCCCCCCAGAGCAGAGCTCAGTCCCTGCCCCTCCTCTGCCCCTGCCCAGGAATTGGAACTGCACTGAGGTCTCCCCTCAGTCTCCTCTGCTCCAGCTGAACACACCAAGTGACTTCAACCTCATATTCTTCAGTTCCAAGAAGAGGGGACTGAGATACCCTCACAGCTTACATGCTGCTGTGGAGCTCACCCTCTGCTCCCTCTTCTATCATTTTTCCATTCAACCTTTCTCCTGGTCACAGTCTTCATGTGGACAGGCTACAGCTTGTCTGGTCCCTTCCTGAGGTAACTCAACATATTAACCCAGACTAATGACTTTTCTGGAGAAGGAGATGGGGACTGTGGTTGTGGTTTCTGGAGCTGAATGGTCAGCAAAGCACCAGACTCCAGACAAAGTGACTGTGCAGCTGGGGCAGAACAGCTCTGTGAGAGACAGAGAGCTCTGATTTCACCTGAAAAGGAGTATTTTGATATTTCTGATAATGATATCAAATGTGTAATATCAGGTTCTTTTTTATTCATTCCTTAAGCTTTTTACACTAGCTTTCCAGGTTTCTTCTTTATCTGAACACCTTCATTTCATATCTAGAGTTCCAAACTCAACTAATCAAGTCAACATTTATGAATACCACTAACTATATTTATAAGGTATGGACTCTTCAATCCAAAATCAGATAAATGCCTAAAAAGGGACGATAATTAATTTTAGTACCTGTTTTCCTGCGAGGAAAGAATTTATCAAGCTAAGATCAAAAAACAGTCCTCTTTGAAAAAAAAACAACAACAAAAAACAACTAAATATTGGTCTTAAAAAAGATATTGGCATATTTTCAAATAGTATGAAAACAGGTAATAATATTCTTAATGAAAACATCTAAACAGCCCAAGGTACTTGACCTTTCACAAAGCTCACTATAAATAGCTTCCAATACTGTGACTTGCACTCTGCAACTGCAACAGATTGATAAGGAAAACAGCAACGTGGAGGGAGGAAAACAGGTCAGAAAACACTGTCCCCTATTTCAGATACCACAATATAAAACACCTGTTATAATGCTGTGAATACCAAGGTTATGTGGCTGAATTCAGTCCCGTGATGAGCTACTGAAAAGGACGTATCAGAAATGCACCAAGATAAACAAGGAGGAAAAGTGGCTTTTATTTCTCTCAGATCAAGTTGCATTTGGTTTGAAATAATTTCTTTGTTTTAATAACTCCCTAAATAGCCTGTGGTTCTGTACTAGGTGACTTCAGGGAATGCCTTCAGTAATACAGGTTTCAGCCTGTTTTCAACCAACCCTTTGTCAAGGAGAAATACAATAAAAAAAAGAAGAGAGGGTGGAATGATGTTTTAAGAAGAGTTGCACTCTCTCAAAAAACACTGTTCCATATTGCTATGAAACAATCCTTTCCAAAGTAAATCTTCAGAAGTAATTCATAGTTCCACATCGAGACCAGTATAGGAAGAGTATAGGAAGTGGGTTTATTTGTTAAAGGCAACTATTTTCTCTCTGTTGGGTGTATCAGTAATGCAAAAAGCATGCTATAAACACCACTATTAGTGAGGTAAAGCCTTTCCACAGAATTGTAGTATTCATAATATTGCCCCAAGAATTAATACCTCAAAATTAAACAAGTAGGACCTTTTTAAATATTGACCTAATCACCAATGTTTTCCTTTTTCAGAATTTATTACTCTAACACAGCTCATTTAGTAACCAAAACACCTGATCTATTTAGTAACCTATAAATATTCTCTGCAAGCCTTGGGGTGCACATTTTTTAGCTCCATAATTCCATTACAAAATGTTTCCAGTGTAGCTGCAATGTCTTTGTGTATGAAGATCAGCATCTTAAACACACAACAGAATCCAAATGCTAATTCCTACTGAAAATCACCACTAGTTCAGGGATCATCAGGCCTTGCTAAAGTATTAACTGTGTTAAAACCAGCACTACTCCTTTACACATTTATAAATGTCAATAAACTACTTTAGTCCCCACGGGTCTGTTATAATTCGTGCATGAGATTATCCAGTTTTACAACTCTGGAATATGTTCTGAGTACAATTCTTGTTTCATTTCTTCTGGGAAAAGGAAGAGGTTACTACTTCAAGCTGTTTCATCTGAAATATTTCATAATTAACTCAATGTTAATTCTGTGCTACAACACAAACATAATCATGTTATTAAATGAATATTTAATTATAAAATAATTACTGTGCAATATAAAGGGTAAAAACAAATTTCGGAATTATTACAGGATAATTAAATATTCATCATTGAAGCATCTGAGTGACAATTTGTGACCACAATGTGCTGAGAAGAATTTTGTCCAGAGCAAACTGCTGTGAACCACAGTCAGACTCTTTCCTTATGTTTTACACTCACATTATTAAGTCAGGCTTTATCACCTTTTTGTGAGAGTAACCATGAGGTTTTTGCTCAGATTTATTAATCCATGTCAATAAATACATAATTATTAATACAAAGTTATATCATTCACTCAGAGTAACTGAGCTACTTTTTTATATCTGTTCATTAAGAATATTATGTTTTACAATTTATTTTTTTTTTCTGATGTAGGTTCATAAAAATAGTGGAAAACTTAAAGCCTGGAAATTTCTGAGGCTTATTGAAGGGAGAGAGACAAAAACTCCTGTATGGTCAGGTGATACATTACATAAATATAAAGAGTTCAGCCTAACCCACTTTTTATATTCTAAATTTACAGTGAACCCAGTGCCACAGAAACACTCACAGCTGCACTGACAGACTAATTCTCTCTCCCAACCTCAGGCACAAACATTTCCATGCACAGAACATTCCCTTCGACCTAAAAATCTGGGCTCAGAGATCAGTGCTCTGCACTACACGGTGGGAAGGAACAGGAGAGTTTTCACAAGGAAGTTTTCTCCCAGCAGCTCCTTCTTTTGGAAACACAGACAAAAGCACAAGCATGAGAGGAAAGCAAGTGTGTTACTTCACTGATGAAAAACAGCTTCCCTTGAACTCTCACTGAATGTCACCTAAAGCAAAGCCATGGTCCTTAGGGTTTGATCTGAGGGTTAACCATGAGCAGCATCCTCACCCCACGTGTGGCAGGAAAAGAGAAAGCTCCAGAAAAAAAAGAGGTTAAATTCACCATAGGTCTAACACACGCTCAAAGGGATAAAATTAAAAGCATTCCTGTCACTGCCATACACTGAGCAGCTTATTCTGGGTCTGAAGATGGTATTTGGGATTTTTGGTTTGGGGTTTTTTTGTTGTTTTTTTTTTTTTTTTTTGCAAGGACTGGTAACACTGCTGGTGGCACAGAGGAGAAGAGCTGCCACTTGTCTGCTTTGTCCTCTAAACCTAGAGACAAAGGTCGATATTCCCAGAGAATTTCTGGGAATATCTCCAGAAGATCTCCACTGGATGCAGAAGGCCCATGCAAACCTTTGCTTTGCCTGTTCTCCCCTTCCTTTTATCAGCACCAAATCTAATTTACTTGGGAAATTGTGGAAAATTATCAAAATAGCTCTGATTTCACCCCTTCAGAATAGCAAAAAGCCATTTCTTTTACAGCATTTGAGTTTTCAATCTGAGAATCTTTACATTCCTGCAAGATATTTTACTGTGAGACTGTAAATGAGCACAAGAAAAGCTCAGAAGAAAGAAAAATCACACTTGGGAAAGGTAAACTTCTTCAAAGAACTCTCCACAGCAGGTTATCAATGGAATCAAATGCAACTTCCTAGGAAGAGCAGTTGCTGAGTAAATTGCTGAAGGAACTAATTACTGAAGAGTAAAATTACAGCACACAGTGCTGAAGAGGTCTGAAGTTCCTCACACAGTTGGCCTGCTTGTTACTTAAATGAAAGAGCTAGATAGGAAACTTCAAGTCAATAAGGAGGACAAAGAGGTGAAAAAGTATTTTCTTGATGTGAAACAGAGGATAACAAAGTAGATTGAGAAAATAAAATCAAGTCTGGGCTAACCACAAGTCACAGACACTGTCAAATGGATCAATTTGACTGTGCTAGGAGGGTTCCTGTGAACATGGATATCAAAAAATTTAAACTGAATGACATTCTGAACTGAAATAACTGAGGAACAGAAATTCTTAGAAAGGAAGAAAACATTCCTAGCTTAGCTAAGTGTAAACATTGCTAGACAGCAATAAGCTTGAGACAGCTAAATCCTCCTCTATAAATTCATACCTTAACATTAATACCATTAGCAAGACTGACAAAGCAAACAAATCAAATAACAGGTTAAAAATACGTATTGAAAATTACTTCAATATCAAAAGTAACCAAAACTTTTCTGGCAAAATCTCTGCTTAGTCATTAAAAAGATTAGTTGAGCTACAGAAGGAATACCTGATGCAAAGTAAAAACTTTAAAGGTTTTGCAATCTGAAAAATAACAGATGGACAAAGACAAAAACCAGGCCTCCATGTGGTAAGCTGAACATGTTTAGTGTTTCATTAAAAGTGTGCTTGAAAGTTTTTTTGTTGGAGTGATAGTGTTTAATTAGAGAAAAGTAGAAGGATGTATCTTTGTAGGATAGGGGACTTCAGAAGACAGGACAATCTCGTTGACTCTACACATCCACTCTGCCCGTAGAGGACCTCTTCCACACTTGCACTGAAATGATTGACCATAAAGTCACACTTTACCTGCTTGACTCGACCAGGATTAGTCATTTATTCAGTCACATTTGCACCAGCTGGGCACTAAACACCTTTTACTTATGCCAGCACAAACTTACAGCAATCTTGCTTTGCATCAGCATGAGATGGGAATGCAGAATTTAACACCAATTACAAACTGGTTCTTCCTTTAGCTGTTGCCAAATAACAAGGAATTATTTGCTGCTTCCTAGGTATCTTGGTGATTAATGAAGTTTAAGAAGGGCACCTTCACTAATAATATGTACCTCACATTGATCATGTTTCCAGCAATCATTAGTATTCATTAACAGCAGTCAACTTCTTAATTCCTTTTTGCTTAAGTCCAAATTATTGCAAGTTATTTACAACACCCCGTAGGAAAGAACAAAGCTCTCACGAAATCTTAATGGCTTATTCCCAGATCTTCATATACCAGCACTTCTGGGAAATACATGCACACTGCAAAAATATCCTGGCTGCTGGTCCACGGAATTAACTGCACATAAAACTCCCCGCACAGAGTAAGCAGAAGATAAGCTTGCATCAGGCACATGGCAGAAATACAAGATACAGGAAGGCAAAATAACCCCCTCTTTAGCATCTGACTGTCTCCCATAAATTCAGCATTGTAGCCTTCTCCAGACTGCCTGAGGCAGTCCCTTTGGACTTGTAGGTGTTTTTTTACAGGCTCAATTTATCATACAATTTGTCTACATAATTTCACTGGTAAGTTCCCAAGCCAGATTCATACAACGAGCTCTCTCAGCATGCCTATCAATTTAAAATAGACTTTTTGTTTCTTACTATTTTAGAATCACAGGATCACAGAATATCCTGGGCTGGAAGAGATCACCCAGTCCAACCCCTGACCCTGCACAGGCACCCCAGCAATCCCACCCTGTCTCTCAGAGCGTTGTCCAAACCCTCCTGGAGCTCTGGCAGCCTTGGGGCTGTGCCCACTGCCCTGGGGAGCCTGGGCAGTGCCCAACCAGCCTCTGAGGAAAGAACCTTTGCCTGAGATCCAACCTAAACCTCCCTGAACAGCTCCAGCCATTCCCTGGGGTCCTGTCCCCGGTCACAGAGAGCAGAGATAGGAGCTGCCCCTCTGTTTCCCCTCTAAGTTCCTTTAATTGGGAAATAAAAATATTTTTCCCCAAGTTGAGTCTGTCTTGCTTGTGACAGTAATTGGCAAAGATTTTTGCCCTCTTTATCTCAACCCAAAGCTTTCTCATCCCATTTGCTCTCCCTGCCAAGCCAAGAAGCAGGAGGTGAGGGAGCACCTGAGAGGGTGTTTGGCTGGAATCCATGGCTGAGTCACCACAACCACAGAAATGGGGCAAAAGAAATGCCACAGTGTTTGCCCTTAGATTCCCAACACTTCTTATCCACAACAGGATCATCCTATTATTTCAAAACCTACTTTGGGATACTCCTATGTATTTCAGGTTCTCCACTTTGCAGTCTGTGTGCAAAAAGCATTCTAAATAATATCCATATTTCCTCCTTATCACTTTTCTCTTTTGATTAAAATATTCAAAAGTTACAACACAAAACACCAGAGCTATAAGATTTATGAACACATATCCCACCTGGCATTGGTCTGAGGTTCCTTGCTGCAGTACATGAATGAATCTGAAATTATAATTCCTTCGAAGACCGTCAGGGTGACATAAAATTGCTAAAATCTGTAAGATTATGTGAGATGTATTAGAAACACTGCATGCCTCAAAATGCAGTGTATCTATGCTCCAGAACAGGAGTTCAGATATAGGAAAACAAGTTAAGTCTATGATAATTTTTGCACTGAGGGATATAAATAAAGTATAATGCTGTAAACACAGAGACTGACTTTTGGAGAGTCAGTTTCTAGTTCCTCTATTGAGTTGAAGTGAAACCGAAATATTGTGATTCACAACTGTAGAATACAAATGTACAAGAAAAACATAGACCTCGGGTCAGAAATCTATTGAAGAAGAAGCAGTTCACTGCATTTGCAAATACCAGAGATTTCTGCAGGTACTGAGTTCAGGAGAGATTGTTTCTTTCTGCCTAAGGTGAACTTACCATGTAATAGGAGAACTAATAAAAAGCTCTGTCAAAGTTCTACTAACCTGGTGTGCCAACATTCGTATCCTCTTGCTATTTGTAGTCTTGCATTTCTTGTGCCTAAAGGAGCTTTCTGGAGGCATCTCATTTAAATTTAGTCCTACCCAACCAGCTCTAGGTCTGCCCACATCCCCAGAGGTCCATAAACTCCTGCAGCCAAGGAGTTCATTGTCTCTTCCACTTTGGGTTCTCTTCTCCCTTTTCACATCAGGGCAAGAACAGCACGGGAATGGGGAGAGCAAGAAGGCAAGGTCTGGATGTAGACTTGGACATGAAAGGCTGGAAACCCTTCCACACTGTGTCTGTGGAGCTCAGCCCTGCCAACCACTGTGACCAGGACTTTCTGCACCGAGGGGGTGGCCAGGAATTGCCAAAGCTGATCTCTCTCCACAACCCCAGCAATGCACTGTGCTGGGATGTCATATGATTTCTGATGTAGAAACCTGATTTTGATGAGCAGTTCTACGGCATAAAAAGAAATAACTGGCGTTATCTTCCTTCAGAACTAATTTAAAAGCCTGACAGCTGATAACAGATCTTATGCACCTCCAAGCAGCAGCTATTAATGAACCATTCTGGGTTTTCCTGTCAACTTTTCAGGCCTGAGGAGAGAATAGGTAACCTCAGGCTTGTCCATGAGAATGATTGTGGAGGTGTTTGTCCCTCACAGGCCCACTTTCATCCATGGGTTAGCTGTGGATTCACCTCTGTGGGTTGGCATGTGGCATACAGCCAAAATACCAGCACAACTTCAGCCCTCAGTTCTACAGTGAATAACCTGACCCAGCCAAATGGTTAAGCAGCTTAGATATTCCTTCTCCACTGGATTTCTTTGTAGCAAAGAAACAGCTAAATAAATAATGAAGCAGATTTTAGAGAAAGGTTTGAAAAATTAATGGAAATCTGAGTGATCAAGCCTGGAAAATCCTGATGTGAAGCTGGCTGCATAGTTCTGATCAAATCAGAATAGTCAGGGAACTGTTTCACATCAATGCAGACAACACTGGGAATACTTTTATAGTGACATCACTTCAGCACAGTTTATTAGACTTGTTAAGATACATTATAATAATATCTGACAAATAAGTAAGTTTGGATCTGTTCCAAAATGAACCTACATACCACTATAGCTAACTAACATGCTGGTTTAAAAATATGAAATCACAGACATAATTGGCTCCTGACAGGTAAAGGAGCAAAGTAAACCAAGCAATAAAATGATTTTCAGATGACATAACTCTTAAACCTCCTCTGAACCCTGGCAATACAAAACAGCTCATGACGAAGGAAAAGAGGTGAGCAATTCCACTTCAACTTGTCCCGTTGCTGGGTTCCAAAACCTGAAGAAAATTAAGGGATGTGAATTGATAGCAGAGAGTTTTATTCTCACTCCTAGTTAAATATGTAAAATAAAAGAAGAGGGAATATTTGGTGCCGATATTAGGGAACTCCAGGTAGCACTGAACACTGGCACTGCACCGCTGCTCTTTCTTCAACATCCTGCTTTTTCTGGCTCCAATTTCAGCCAACTTTGTTGGTATTTCCTTCACTGGGTCTCTCTCTCTCTTTCTCTGTAGTTGAGCTTTTCTGTTTCATTTTTGCTCCTTTCATCCTGCTCAGCCATTTCTGAGACTGGCAGTGGGAGAGGAGAATTTTGCACATGTAAAACAGTTCCCAGACTTTTTTGTTTTGAAGCCTGCTTGCATTTCCACACTTCCCACACATGTAAGCAGGCACTCAAAGAATAACAAGCAAAAGAATCTGTTCTCAGCGACTGAACTGAAGCCTCTCACAGCTCAAACTGTTGGGTTTTGCTGACCAAACTTTACAAGAATTGTGTCTCTGGAGGAAAGCGGATATTAAATTCTGTTTGTGACTATACAGTGCATATTCCAATGCTATGGAATGAATAAGCATGTCCTGCTTTTTAGTAGTGGAGATGGGTTTTAATGCTGATTGCTGATACAAGATGCAACGAGCTGAGATCTTTTGTCTCCTTGCACTCTGCTGGCATTCTGGCACCACTGAATCATAAGCTAAAGAAAGAAAGCAAAGGAGCAGTCTGAAGGTGCAAAGAAAGTGCCAAAAAGCTGAGTTGTCAAAAGCAGGGGAAGCTGAGGGTCAGGAAGAAACACGGGATTAGTCAGGATTTATAAAGGATAAAGATCTGGGAGGGCAGAACTAATGAGGAGGCGATTAAGGAGCTCAGGTTTTTTCAGTCAGAAAATTCTTGGTGGGGGACAGCATGTAATCATCACGTATGTGCAAGAGCAGACAGGCATAATTTAGTTTCTTTTTTATCTTGGACATGTTTGGTGGAACACACGTGCTGAGAGCAGGTGTAAAAACGAAACTTCCGTTTCCAGGAAATTTTCATTTTCAAGAAAAATAAGACTGAAGCAGGACAATGAGCCAAAACTTGAAAGTGGGTACTTATTGCCAAAATATGACATTTCTAGAATGAAATATCCACTTACCAAGTACCAAGTTACTTGCTAAACTGAACACTGAACCATTAAACTAACACTAAGGCAGGACATTCAAGCAGCTTGGCAGTTCTGGATGGATATGGATAAAATATCTGTCATTTCCATGGCTATTCACCTCTGACTAGTACAATAGATTTTTATTCTGGCTATGGAATTTAATTTCAGCCTGCACCTGCCACAGCTCCTATCACAGCTCATTAGGGATCCCCCACAGTCAGGAAATCTGGAGACCAGATGCCAACCAAGTTGGCCTGCCTAGAGATCTAGTCTAGAAGCCGTGGATTATGAAAGCACATGGCAAGAGATTCCAAATACATGACCTCAAGAAGTGTAGGGTGCTTGGCAAGCCATCTGCATTCATCTAGAGCCAGATGAGCAATTTAAGGGAAAATGAAGTTTCATTATGAGCTCATAAAAATGGAAACCACTTATGTGAAATGCTTCCAATCAGATAATTGGAAAAATTGAACAAGGGGAAAAGTCACAAAATACAAGACCTATGGCTGGTACAACATTCTGGTAAATAAATGCAAGAAAAAGTCTCATTTTCATGTACTCCTCCATCTCTGGGTCATATCTTCATAAATTCCTGAAAACTTTTCTCAAAGGAATACAAGCATCAGTTCCCTCCTCTGGGACAACACTCTGGGTTGTAATGACAGCACTTACTACAATTTATGGTTTACTACCATGCTACACAATGCACACAGAGCACACTCCTGCAATGCATATGGCATCAGTGTTACAGCTTTTAAAATCATACAGAAAGTAGATATTTGAGAAGAAAATCTGACCCCTCTAACTATGCACAGTTGTTGGAGAGGATAGAGAAAATACATTTCACACTAGGACCTAGGAATAAATGCTTCAAATCAAATGTACTTTCTGGATGAAGAAGAACACACAGAGCAAAGCCACACAGAAAGCTTGTGACACCAGGATACAATTACAATTACAACTGATCCAAAGGCTGCTCTCCAAAGGCAAACATTTTTTAGAACTGCTTTGGGATCTTTGTGGCAATTTAAGGTGGCTTCTTCAATGATGGAATTCTTACAACAATGGGAAAAGCTCTGTGCCATAAACCTGAAAAACTCTTATTTCTCCTTTCCCATATAACACACAAGCGTTTTGATTACTGCTCTGCACTAAAAGGATGTTTCAATTTAAAGCTCTTCAACAGGCTACCACGAGTACTCTGCTCAATGATAAGTCTATTGTAGAAGACAAGTGAGGAGAACATTACCTTTCTGAGCGGCCAGGGAAGTGTGTTATTTACAGCCAAGTGACAAAACAAAGAGATGTGGAAAACGTCAGAGAGAATCCCAGACCAGAAGCTTTAACAAACAGTCTGAAAAAAATCCACAGTGTTTTCTTTCCTTTCCTTTCCTTCATTGGTCTTCATATACTTTGAAGTTTTAAGGTGATAGAAAGTCTTCTAATGGAAGACTCAAAGCAAAAATGTCTCCAAGATGATGTCTAGTCAAAGGGGGATGACCACCAAATGAACTGCTCCAGGAGAAAGCAGAAGAGGATGGTTAAACATCACCTCAACAAATGAGACACCTGTCAGTGTGACACTGCCTGAGAGTGCTTGGTGTTCCAGTCTGTTGGAACCAAGACTGTTCCATCTATTGATATGTAAATGGACTCTGATGTGTGGCTCCACAAGGCATGATCCCATTGGCACAGCTCACAGGACAAGGAATGTGGGCTCTCCAGGAAGGACAGGAGAAGGTAAGGAAAAGGGCCCAGGGGTAGCTTAGACACGTGCAGCTTTGCTGCAGAACTGGTGACAAGCTGGTGTCAGTCATGGATGACATCACGGTGGGAGTCTGGTACAGGTCAGCTGATTAAGAATACAAGGTAGGTTAACCCTCAAAATGTCTCAGACATCTCAGTCCTTAAATTAATTTAATTTTGGTGCAATAACTAAATAACAGCTCAAGCTGATGCCTTCAAGGAGGGGCCTCAAACAAACTACAGTAAACACAAAATACAGAGGTGCTGCATTTGAGGGAGGATATAAACACATACATTACGCCTGTTAATAAAAACACATTTCTTGGTATGAAAAATTTTGATGAAAATGCACTTTATTAAAAACTATTTTCTTTTCTTTGTTAAATATCCTGTGCAATGCTTGTTATTGCATTTATAACAATATGCCACTGGCAGATTACAGGCCTAATATTTACTGTATAGAAAAAAACTCCAAACTTCTTTCACTAATATTTTGTGAAATACTTGTTTCCTATCCCAGGAGGTATTTCAAGGCTGTGTAGATGTGGCACTTAGGGACATGGTTTAGTGGAGGGCCTAGCAGCACTAGGTTAATGATTGGACTTGATCTGAAAGGTCTTTTCCAACCTGAGAGATTCTATAATGTTGTGATTCTATGATTGTGGTTCTCCCATTCAAAAATGCACCTAGATTATTCCAACATCTTCATGGTAAATTGGATCAGATTCAAAGGTCAGGAATGATAACAGAAGAGTGACTAAACTCCCAGCACAAGTAATGAAACAAAATCTTTATGAATTAGTCATTGTAAGAGTGCCTTACCTCCCTTTCTCCAGGTTTTGTGGTGGCTAAACTCCTTGAAAGACTGAGGAGAGGTAGAACTATATCCATGACCTGAACAAAAAAATTATCTAAGTTGTTTGGTGAGTATTTACAAATAGTTTACCCACAGGAAATCTGTGTCAGTCCGTCAGGCACCCAAGTTTGTTAGAGTTTGCCTTTCCCATATGTCTTTCCAACCCCTGAGTGCCAAGCTCTGCCTCGATGTGCAGTCTGCCCCTCTGTCACTGTGTTCATGGGCCCCTAATCCTCACCAGGAAGACACCAAACAACAAACGTCACTTCTCAGGTGGCCTTGACTTTGGAACGAAGACACACAACTGCCAAGTGCCAATCATTTCCTCTGCTGTGCACATTTCCCTCTGGGACACCAACACTGTCCACTGCTGAACATCAGAGAGCCAGAAATGTCTTCATTCTTGTGGTGCACATGCTGCCCAAGGAATTTAATCACAGGGAGGTGTCTTTGGAAAGGTTTTCATCTTTAAGCAGCAAGTAGACAAGAGAGACGAGAAATGAAAGAAAAATTAATGTTGGTAACAAGAAGATAGACATGATGCATAACCTTTATAAGAACAAATAAATATCACCCATTCTGTTTACAGGCTGCAATACTGTGTCATGGCAAAAAACCATCTGTCTTTGTAAAGGGACCAGGAGAATTCTGGTAGTTTACTATTGTCTCAGTCAAACACGGCATGTAAGCATGAGTTACTTTTTAAGAAGCTGTACAATCCTGGTGACATCAAAATTACATAAAAATGTACAAAGGGCGTATTTTAGCTGACCACAGGGACATTATTCACCTGTTAAGAGTCTTTTAGGATACAGGAATGTGCGAGCAAAGCACACGCCTCTGACCTGCTGTAAGGAAGACTCTTCTGAAATACAAATTTATGTTTTGGAAACCCCGAAAATCATATCACTGTTATTCAAGATCGGCTTGTTTATTTTATCATGGTAGCTTATGACAGTAATATCACTCTAGAGGAAAAAAAATAAAAGGGAGTTACTGACAAGTCCTATCAAAATGATCACAAATGGTATTTTAAATCAGAGCGTACCTCTTTTCCAAGCAGTCAACACAGCTCCCAAGACAGGGGTGGGGGGCACACAATGCACATTTCTGATGACAAGTTCCATTTTAACCATCAGGAGACAGTTCAAATACTGGTATCAAAGACATAAAGGCAGGGTTGGATTTTAAATAAAAGCCCTTTAGCTCAAGTCTAGCATTTACTATTGAATTTTGCTACAAGTGCCTACATAACTTGGTTTGTTGCACAACTCCAACTCCTCTCCAGGGAAATGTAAATGCTAAATAAAATAACACTAGTATTTTGTATTATAACATAACAGAAGTTATGTTATATAACACAGGTATTTTATGCTTCTTCATAAGTTCTGTCTAATGAAGTAAGAAGCTCCAAAATTATTGAGTAAAGATCAGGAGAAACAATCAGGACAAAACAAAACTCTGTGAGATCATCAAAATTCAAGCATTTTGTTAACAGGTAATCTGGTATCTCAAGGATAGTTTCAGGCACTTGCTGGAGTAACTACAGACTTATGTGCTCTTCAGAACAAAGGTCTGGTCTGGCTTTGTTCATGAAGTCACGGATGGTTGGGGTTGGAAGGGACCTTAAAGATCATCCATTTACACCTCCTGCCATGGGCAGGGACACCTTCCACCAGCCCAGGTTGCTCCAAGCCCCATCCAACCTGGCCTTGGACACTTCCAGGGCTGGGGCAGCCACAGCTTCTCTGGGCAACCTGTGCCAGGGCCTTTCCACCCTCACAGCCAAAATTTTTTCCCTAATATCCAATCTAAACCCAGCCTCTGTCAGTTTGAAGCCATTCCCCCTTGTCCTGTCCTTCCAGGCCCTTGGAAATAGTCCCTGTCCATCTTTGCTGTAGGTTCCCTTCAGGCCCTACAAGGCCACAGTCAGGTCACCCCAAAGCTTCTCTTCTCCAGGCTGAACAATCCCAGCTCTCCCAGCCTTCCCTCCCAGCAGAGCTGCTCCATCCCTCTGATCATCCTGGTGCCTCATTCAGATGTTGCCCATTTTAAATCACCACGGCAGTAAAAGTGTCNTGGAAGGGACCTTAATGATCATCCAGTCCCACCCCCTGCCATGGGCAGGGACACCTTCCACCAGCCCAGGTTGCTCCAAGCCCCGTCCAACCTGGCCTTGGACACTTCCAAGGCTGGGGCAGCCACAGCTTCTCTGGGCAACCTGTGCCAGGGCCTCCCCACCCTCACAGCCAAAAATTTCTTCCCAATATCCAATCTAAACCCAGTCTTTGTCAGTTTGAAGCCACTCCCCCTTGTCCTGTCCTTCCAGGCCCTTGGAAATAGTCCCTGTCCATCTTTGCTGTAGGTTCCCTTCAGGTCCTACAAGGCCACAATCAGGTCACCCCAAAGCTTCTCTTCTCCAGGCTGAACAATCCCAACTCTCCCAACCTTCCCTCCCAGCAGAGCTGCTCCATCCCTCTGATCATCCTGGTGCCTCATTCAGATGTTGCCCATTTTAAATCACCACGGCAGTAAAAGTGTCTCCCCCTAAGTCCATCAAGCAATTGCTCCTCTCCAGCTTTTTGAAACAGTTCTGCATGTGAAGTGCAAGCTGTACAGTGCTGCTGATAAGTGTTGGCACAGCAGGCACTCCATAATAAGCCACAGAGGCAGTAAAACTATTGCAGCAATTCAGCACAAAGAATTCTAGCCATGAGGTCATCTGTCTACACAAATCTAGGGAAAGCAGGGGAAATGACATCTTCACTGAGGCAAATAATGTTCCAAACATACCAAACCATGTAAATCATTGCAGGAGAGCACATGTTCATCTTCATGAGCAGACTATGCACTGACAGGTAGATCATTCACAGCACTGGCAGGCATGTTAGAGGTTCTATTTTCTCTTCGTTGAGTTTCCAACACTATATTTACTTCATATATATGAGTTGGAGAGAAAAAAATAATCCATCAGCAATTACTGCTGCCACGGAGATTGTTGTTGCATTACATGCTCAACATGTACTTTTTTTCATGTTAACTAGACTAAGACTTGGAGAAAGAGCTTTTAATACTAACCAGTTTGGGGATAAACGTCAGCTAGGTCCAAAACAACTCACACCAAAGAAAAAGAGTCATTCAGAGGTGGTCACTGAAGCAAGAAATAAATGTATAGAAAAGAGATCTTTAGCTCACTGTGGCCAACTCACTGAAAAAAAAATATAACCCACGTAATTATCACATTAT
Source organism: Lepidothrix coronata (assembly GCF_001604755.1). Taxonomy (NCBI): domain Eukaryota; kingdom Metazoa; phylum Chordata; class Aves; order Passeriformes; family Pipridae; genus Lepidothrix; species Lepidothrix coronata. The sequence goes on along the minus strand of NW_016690312.1, from coordinate 1,908,680 downwards.
ATTCAGCAATTCTCCTTGATTTAAGTCCATGGAAGAATGGCATCTCACACTGCAGCCATTCTGGTCACAGAGCACAGGGAAGGGGAATAAGGAGATTAGGGAAGACACCACCATAAAAGGACTGACTAAGACTATTCAGTGGGAGAGAGAGGCATTAGAATACTAAAAAGTTGTATAAAATCGTGGGCAGTTAGGAAAAAAATGCAAAAATCTATGTGAAAAAGACATGCTTTCTGCACACTATGCTGAAGCTAAAAGGTGATAGAGCAGAACCATATAGAACACGATGGTTTACACAGTATTCTCCAAATATTCATAAAATCCCATGCTAATTTACCATGTATACAGTCACCTCATGAGCAACAACTGTGGAACAGTCCACTGGAGAACACTATCCTTGAGTGCTATTGGCCTTGAGAGTGAAGCACTACAAAGATCCACAGTTCCTGATGCTCCAATCCTCCCAGTTACACTTCTATGGAAATTCTATGGCATCAACTAGGATTCCAGTAATAGTTCAGTGTTCCAAAGGCATTTGGCTGTGGAAATCCAAAGGTAGATCTCTGCCATGAATTATTCCTCGCTTAAAAAATTTGAAATAAAATATATTACAACATTTGAAATAAAATATAATCTTTTGAGCCGCACTTAAGTTATGGGAGTGCCAAGGAAAGGAGTCCTGAATGCCTAAAGAACTGAAGCACTGAGGTAAGTCCTTTTGATCCCAGGATCACAAGCTCCTTGAAAACACTTTCACACACTTTCTAAGTTGCAAATTCCTCTGTAACTGAAATGTTGCTCCAGAGGAAAGAGACAACCCCAAACTGATTCAATCCGTGACAACAGCGGCTCTGAGCTGACGTGGTCCTGCCGTTTCCATGTGGACTTTTCTGTCTGTAGCAATCCAACACTGCTCCAGATTGAGGACATCTCATTTCATACAAATAGAATTTTGCAGCTGTCATATGCCCCTTTGAGCAGAGAATCACCAGAAGTCTTTGCACCCACCCTGACAATGCAAAATGCAGTTGACTTACTACCTATCAGAAGTTCGGCTACTGAAGGAAAAGCACTGAAGTAGTTGGAGAAGCCATCACCAAGCATAGCAATTCCTAGTGTGGTCTTAAAACCATATATTATTGTCTTCTTAAAAGTCTTAATGAGATCTCAATTTAGGGTTGGGCACAACTAAATAAAACACTATCTGGAAAGTTAATCAGGTGGGTTTACAAACCTGTTCAACCCCTTGTTTTCTCTCAGTTCATATTATGCACTACTTTTTTCTGTCTGGGGTGCACCATTGACAGGAAAAATCTCCCCGTTGCTAAAAATACTTTGGAAAAATGCTTTTATTGATTGCTAGTTCAATTTCTAATTGATACCACTAGTATTCCATGTTTTGGATCTGTTCTTATATTTTTTACAACCTATTTTACCTATTAAATTAAAACCAGCAAGTTCCTCAGGAGATGGATGCCATTCTTTTTTGTTTTTTACTTGCCATAGACAAATGTGGCCTTGCTACTAATCAACCTCATGTTCATGATGATTTTACCAAAAATCAGAAAGGGACAGTTTGATTTAAAACTTTTATTAATTAATTAATACCACTTGTCCTGAGTATTTCCTAATCCAAACAGCTATTATGTGTTAAATTGATGCTTTAAAGACTAGAACTGTATTTTCTATAAATTTCTATCAAAAAAATTTCTATCTCTTCTAGCAGAGCTCCACACTAGTGCTTTAATATACATTTACTTTAAAAACAAAGGCTTTTCATCCTGCAGGTATGAACTCATTATTTGTCAAGCTTTTCAATTTCTCTGTTCTGCTCTCTCACAAACCACTTTCCTTAGGGATCCCTAAGAAATGCTTCTTTACCCTAAGGAATACCTCCTTCCTGCCAGTAGATATACTTGGGAAATGTTCTTCTTGCCTAAAAAAGCCACAGAAAAACCCCAAACAAACAACAACCAAACCCCAGCAAAATGAACAAGTGATCAATGCACGCAGAGAGCCTTTCAGATAATTATAATGAAATGCTTCAGATTATTAGATATTTGGAAGAAATTGTTCCCTGTGAGGGTTGTGAGGCCCTGGCACAGGTTGTCCAGAGAAGCTGTGGTTGCCCCTGGATCCCTGGAAGTGTCCGAGGCCAGGTTGGAGGGGGCTTGGAGCAACCTGGGCTGGTGGAAGGTGTCCCTGCCCATGGCAGGGGGTGGAGTGAGATGACCTTTAAGGTCCCTTCCAACCCAAACCATTCTGTGATTCCGTGTCCACAGTTACTAAGCAGAAATCAGATCTACAAAAAATCTTTCCAAAATATGCAAGAACATTGAGTTCTTTAAGTTTAAAGTGGAAAAAAATTTGGAAAAAATAAATGAGAGATCTTGCTCTACTGTGTCAAAGAAAGAACCTTTAAATTTTCCAGAATTATAGTGTAGAATACAGTGAAGAACATGCAGATCCTGTAAACATGTAAAAGACTAAAATGTGCTGATAAAAAAAATACAAACGTGATATACTTCAGTCATAACAAAAATTATGAATGAACCTTTCTACTGACTGACAACGAAACCCCACAGTCCTCTAAGAGTGACACACTTTACAAGGAAGTGAGATAACTCCACTCCCCAGGAGCAACAGAAAAATTTAAATTCAAAATGATGTGCAGCACTTTTCTTTCTAATCAAATGCTTGCTAAATTCTGGATTTGATAAGGTGCAGCCAGTCACAAATGACACTTGTCATGTATGTTATCTATCAATGGTTGGTCATTTATTTTTCCAACATAAAATGTTTAAACCGTTGAAAAAGTTGGGAAGGAAAGAAAAAAAATGGAGAAGAGCAATAACAACAAAAATCAGCAACAAGCCCCTTAATTCTCTTTTCTTTAAGATTCAAGTGAGAAAGTGAAGAAGCTGTTAAATACATTCTGTGCTTGACTGGTATGCAAAACTTCTCCTCAGTGGATGTCAACTCCTTAAAAGATCTGCAGTGTAGATAAGAGAGCTGCGGTGGGGGCTGGAGAAAAGAATCTTGCCTCGAGGATAGCATAGAAAAGAAAATAAATGTCAGGTTCAGAACAGATGTTAGAAAGCTTATCAGGAGATTAGGCTGGTGAAATGGCCTGAAACACAATACATCCCTACATCTTGTAAGATGCTTAGCAAAGTGCATCAGCACCACCGGGTACCACAAGGAGAAAGGGGAAATTTTCTTTGGTGTTTTCGTTTCTGGCATATTCCTGAACCTCTCCAAAATCTGTGCTGTTTCTCCTTGAAGAAGCTGCCTCTCCAAGGCTATCAGCCAGCTCTCTATCTCCCTCCCCTGTAGAATTCTGTCATTAACCCCAAATTTTCCTACTGTTGTCTTTTTGGCCTTTATTTCACTCATCTGTTCTTGCCCTCCCTTATCCACTCCACTCTACTCCTGTTTGTCAAGTTATCCTTCACACAGCAATTTTTATTCCTCTTCCCTGAAAAACAAAGTAGTTCTAGAAAAAAACACAGTATTTTCCCCTCATATTACTAACTCCTACATACATTATTTTTCACTGTGTTATCAATTTTCATTGCAAACTCCTTGATAAAAGGATTACCTGTTGATCTCTCTACCATGTCTTCTGCACTGGGTATGCAATAAGAGCTGTTTCCTTGGCAGCAATATTAAGTTCCACAGGATTTCAGTCTGACCCACAACTCCAGAATTAGATCCTCACACGTGACTCACTCTATGAGATGTAATTATTTTCCCCATCCACCAAAAAATGTAGAGTTTAGTTTTAAAAGCTTTTCAGTAACACAACTGTCCTACCTACCTGATTTTTATGGGCATTGTTTCTAAGAACACATTACACTCATGCACCTCACAAAAAGGAAAATTTATACTTCACTCATGCATTTACAAAAAAAGGAAATTTATCTTAAAATGTTTAGCTGCCTCTAGGGAATTGTACAGCATATTTTTTCTGAAATAAAACAGTTTTTACTGTTTTACTTTAAGCCAGAAGGACACTCTACATTCTAAGATCTGAGTTCTGCTTAATGATGGACATTTTCTATTCAGTTGTTCATTGAAAACTCAAGTTTTGGGTACTAAAGAACTCAGTTTTGAATGAAAACAGGATCCCTGGAGAATTTAATAGCATACTTCCCATAGTTTAGAGTTTCTGAACAAGTCAGCTCTCATCAGCAATAATTGAAGTTGCCAAATTCAAGAAGAGAACTGATGTGACAACACACTGTGAAGCCATTTAGTGACAGCAAAAATACAGTACACTGTAATTAGTTACCTAACTGTTGTTACAGAAAAAATTGTGCAGTACACTGCCACCTCTACAGAAATTCCAAAGAAGTGCTTATGTTGGGCATTATTTCTAGAGCCATCAACACTGAGGGCTTTGGGTTTGGCCACCTGTACTTGTAATTAATTGATCCATAGCTTTATGGAACTGAACAAAGAAATCTGAAATGTATTGAAGTAAAACACTGCATCATTCAAAGATCATTATTCGAAATATTCAATATTGTTTGAAATTTCAGGGTTTCAGTCACTTTGGCTTGTGTAAAAACACTCCGAAGGACTATTTAAAGAATGCTTTAAAAGCGATTTTATTTTCCACCAAGTACATGATGCTTTTTGCCTTTAAGCTATTCTAGAGCCGTTCTTATTTAGTGAACATTTTTGACTTCAAAGAACCGAGGTTTACATGAGGTCTCCCCCTCAGTGCAACTTCACAGCTGCAAAGGTGGAGGAAAATGAGCGAGCAGCGAAGTGAAGAAAAACAAAACAGTACAAAACTCTCAGAAAAGAAGGCTATGAATGTGCTTTTTGACTTTTGACTTACATTTTGAATATATTGCTTGACTAAAACTGCAGTCTAGCCTTTCTCTTGCCTGTGAAGCTCAAAGTGTGCACAGAGGTCACCAAAAAAAGCAAGAAATATGCACCTTTTTGGTGCTTCAGAAATTTACTCACTATCACAAAGCAGTTTCTTGCTTTTCAAGTGGCAGGACTGCTCAAAACTTTAGCTTTGCCAGTCAAAAGTAGAAGACATAAAGGACATTATCTAACCCTACACCAACTTTCCTCAGACCATATCCTTCCAGTGCAGCCAAGCAATGTGTACCAAGGAAACCTAGGAGGAAAAAAAAAATGATGGGGAACTTCTTGCCATGATTTTTAATGTATAAAAAGAAGTTCCAAATTTATGTAAATTATTTAATATTTCCCTTGCTCTATTTTACAAATTTAGATGCCCTAATTTTCCAGGTAAGGCAACTAGTTTTTGGTACATACATTCAGAGGATCTTTAGTATCTTCTTTGCCTGGTTTTTTTCATCCCTCACTTGCAGAGGTATCAGTGATTCCATCTCTCAGCCAGTTTGAACACTGCCAGTTGTTCCTGTTAGGAGGACAATTTGAATGAGTTTGTTACTCTTGGACGCGCTCACTTTAAGAATAAATTTCCCTCTCAGAGCAGGAAACAAATGGTGAGAAGTAACATCTTTGTTCATCTCTCCAACCTTTTTGCTCCATCAGCTCCTGATGCTAAAATTCTCCTTCTAAGCTTTACTTTGTACAAAAGCTCATGAGGTTGTTTAGGTGGGGCTGAGGTTTCACACCAGCCTCCTTCACTAAGGATTCTGTGTCTCCTGTACCTTGCTTTCACAAGCATGAAAAGCTTCAAAAGAAACAATTTCTTAAGGTACTGACAGTCCTGTGCCTTTTTCTGACCTAAAGACTTCTGCAGTTTCAACTCTTTGCTTCTGTGATGCATCTAAAGTACTTTTCAGGTTCTGAAGTGAGTGGCAGCAATTAAACTCAACCCACAGCAGAACTACTGGGTATTAATTTAGGCACACACACTGGACAGAACACAGTTATCAAAATCAGCTTTGGGGATGCCTCAAGAACTGGATTTGTGTAGACTGTGTATGCAACAGCTGCATGGCCCAGGTTCCTGGACATCAGGAGGCTGAGCAGAGCTCCAAAACAGCTCTCTGGCACAGAGAATTACTGAACTAAAGGACAGATACTGCATGTGAGGAAGGGGAGGAAAAGAAGACTTTAAAAAGTAAATTCACACTTGAAGTGGATTTAGAGGTGATTAATCTGTGTGTTCCCCTATGGCAATTAAGCCTGGGTATTGTAGAGCTTCCACTAGCACCTTCTGTCAGTACAAATTCCTATTTTAAAAGTGATTGTGCAGGCTGCAGAATTTTGGAGTTAAGAAACACATTCCTTTGTTTGTACAGTACTAAATACCAAAAGGATTTGATATCTAGGTGATACTAGAGATGTACACTTTTGAAAAATTGGCCCCTCTAGAACAGTTCTGTGCAGTTCCATGTGCCTGATCAGTGCCCTTGCTCACTGCAATCATTCCACAAACAGAAGACAAGTCCCATCCATTTGGAAGAAACTTTCCATAAAATTTAAGAATAGCTCTTCCTATGGGCACCACATACACTCATATTTCTGGAGACAGGTTGGTATGGGATTGAAATGCAGTAAACATTACCTACAGCTTGGAAAGGTGACTGCAGGACAAGCCCCCTTTCCACTTGCCTTTATTTAATTATCTCAGTTAGTGGTAAAAAATTCAAGTCCTGTAAACCTCTCCTATAACAAACAACAATAGAAAATGCAGACATGATGCAGAAATGTAGAATAATTCATACTGGTTAATTATGACCACAGTTAAAAACTTTTGCTACCCAACCAGAGAAAAAATCATCTTCATTTTCAATAATTTCCAGCTCCAAAGATCAAACACTGTTTCATAAAAAGATAAAATAAATATAAGACATTTCTTGACCATTCAACAGCAGTATATGTAAAATAACATTGTTCAGGATGTTCCATTGGAAATATATTTGAATTGGACAGATCCTCCAGAAGCCTCTTCTTTGTACAGGTTTTGTAGCCTGAGCTGATTAGTTTAAAGAAAAAAAAATAAAATAAAAAGAAAGGCATGAATTATCTATACTTACACAGAATTTATTTGTACTGAGGGGTAACCAAGAAAAACCCTTCGCACTTTCATGGGGCATTTATTATCTGCATATACTCATGTTTTGCCCCACAAATAATCTGGAATGTTTCAACAAATTGTTGAAGAATGGCATTATAGTGTCCTAACTAAATGTAGCCAGTTAACTACATATGATCGCCTGTATTTATTGCTAGGGTTTAGCTTATAGAGGAACAGATGGTTTCCATGTGCTCCCAATCAAATACCCTCAACTGCTTATTTGATCATCCACACTAGGTTTTGTGATTTAAATAATTGAGCTTTAGCATTCTGTAGTTTTTAAATGTGACCTGCTGCTTGCAGCTCTTTTGACTTGTGGCAACTGCTGTTGGCTGATGGCCAGCAGCCTTTTCCTCAGACTCTGGTACAGTTAATTCAGCAGTGAATTAAAAACAGACACTCTGTATTCCTTAGGATAACAAAGTCTAAGTTCTGTTCTCCAAATAATCCCTATAGAGGCATACAAGCACAATTAATAATTCAACTATTAACCAAAAATGAAAGACTCGTTTAATCTCATTTAACACTGAACAGTCTTATGACACATAAATGAGTGGCTTTAACCTACTGTTTATTTAATTATTAAAAGAGCAAAGTCATCTAAAATACAAATGCATAATTTACAGAGAGACAAATAACATTTAAAATCTACCTTCTATTTCTCTTGTCCATTTGTTTCGGAGCCAAGACTTGTTTGTTAAATCATTCTATTATGCTCTGCATCAGAGGTTATTTACTTGAAGAAAACATAAGCACATTACTGAGTTCTTTAGCTACCATTCATTGCAAAGAAGCAACACATAGTGTTCTTTTGAGTTTAGTTTGCTACTGCCACTGGAGTTGGATGTTATGATAAGATGATTTAAGTTCTCTTGCCTGGCAAGTGCAAGGAAATAAAAATAAGTACACTAGAAGTATTGGTTAGTGCCTTGTCTGGTTACTGAATGATGGAAACGCATGTTTTTAATTACCAAACCCCAATTTGGCATATGCTGCCTTTTGGGAGAGTTCTTCTTCAAAAAAGCTCAAAACATTGGGGTAATCATTTGTATGAAGCAGGGGTAACTTAAACATTACAGACAATCTGAAAACAAAAAGTGAGAGGGCAACAAAATGCCCAGGAAAGAGCACAAGCACAAAAATGTATTAACAGAAATCTTAGTTCCTTATAAATATGCGTTGAAGGGTCTTCTAAAGATGAAAACACATATAACTTCACTAAAGGGTGTAGCCTAACTGTGGAATCATCCATCTAATTTGGAATGTTAAATTTAAAAACTAAGTTTGAGTTCTTTTTTAGCTTTCTAACTTAATCTGTAAAGGTGAGGTCTAGGGAAATTTTGATTATGTCGGATTGCTCCCTGGCTATATAAAATTCTAATATCTAAAACTTCTCATGGCTAAGTCAGGTCAATTAATTTCTTATAATAGAATGAAAACTAGTAGGTTGTTTTTCTTCTTTGTGTGTGTGTATGCTGTGAAACAGTTGATCAAAAACAGTTCATGTAAGGATAGTAAGGACCATTGATTTAGTTCTTTGCTCCCATCCTCCCAGAGTTACAATAGCTAAGAATTTATCTGTGAATGTCAGCAAAATATCTTCAGAGACAAGCAGGGAAAGTTAAAAAAAATCAGAGTATTCAAGTGCTTCCCAACATAAAAATGGAGCCCGATGGGCACAGTAGAAAATGGAAATATGGCAGGGGAGGGAGAAAAACAGACAGTGAGAATCAGTGGGTCCACACAAGAGATGGCTGTGCTCTAACCTGATGTGGTTCTGGGTTTTGATCATCAGAGAGCGGAAGGTTGCAGCACATAAAACAGGAGTTTCTGCATGGGGAGGAGGAATAATAGTAAAAAGGGCAGTACCTCCAGTGCTGCCAAAAGCAACAGCACAATCAAGGAAGAGGAGGAGGATTCCATATGCCAGAAGGATGCAGAGCCAGATTTTTGAAGATACTTCAGTACCTAACAAATGTTACTGAGTGTTTAGCTGCAAGACATGTTAACAGCTGATTACTCCTATTGATTAGAAAGCTATACACCAGTTAAGTCTCTAAATTCCTCAGGGACTAAACAGGCTATTTTCACACAGGTTTTTCAGCTACTTTCCACCTAAATTCTTCTAATATCTACGGGTTTTGGTAATATCCATCTAGTCCTGACCAGACTCTCAAATTTTCCTAAATGCTGCAATATTTGGATTTAGAAATGTCTTCTCAGAAACTGTCCTTTTTTAAAATCAATAAAAACCTCAGCTAGCACTGACTGAAAAAATTCTTGCAGCCCTTCTGGTTTCATCCGCCCAAAGTCTCTACATTTAAGTTTATTATTTGATTTTTTTTTCTGTTGATTAAAGAAAGAAAATGAAAGGAATAATTACTTGGAACTATTGAGATGAAGCACATAGAAGAGTTGAGGTAGGTTGGGAAAGCAAGGCCCTGCTCCAACTTATCTAGAGCAGGATGTTGGACATGTTATCCCAAGCCCTCACTCCCAGGCTGTGGAACATTTTAGGGCTACTCTCACTCCAATTCTTCCTATTTCAGTTATTTCAGACTGTAAAATAATAAACCAGTTGTTAGGTAAAAAAAAAAATCACAGAATCATAGAATGGTTTGGGTTGGAAAGGACCTTAAAGATCATCTAGTTTCAAGTTCAAGGGAAGGTATATTACAGAAAGAACACCGAATAAAAATAGAGGGTGAGGAATACAGCTGCTTGCTGGAGAAAAAAAAGTGGGGCTTGGAGGTCTTTTGGGGTTTCTTTTTCAAGGTAATTAAAATCTGTTGGTTATGTAAGAAGCTTCTCCTGATTTCACAAGTCTGCATATGCTCAAAGTGCTCTGCAAAAGCACAGCCTAACAATATGGAGAAAATAAACACCTTGATCATTACCAGCAGGAATTTGTGTATTTGGTGTTACCTAATTTCATAAATACTTAATCATAATTAAAGTCACTGGATGGCTTTTTAAAAGTAGTTAGTTGCTAAGATGATTGGCAGTTTTCCTTGCTGTTGATAACACCTAATGATGCACTGCAGAATGGAAAGCTACATTAAGAAATCCAAAAATACCTTCTCTGTACTCACCACATTAGATCATTTTAAGTTTTTCTTTCCACAGGCATTTATTGGCACTTACCACTGAAAGAAGGCTGATGGATGGCAAAGGCACTCTAAGGGTGCTTTTCAGATCATTTATTCAAAAGTTTCTTCAAAAGATTTTTGTGTGTTGGTTGTTTTTTTCCCCCCTATTCTATAGGCCCAACAGACAGAGTCAGGAAGCTTCACAGTGCCAGCCAAATTACTTTGGAATGTCATTAATTTTTATCTGTTTCTAAATAAGAAGCAGAATTATTATGTGCGGCATTTAAAGTCAGCCTTGATTGCAACAAACCATTAGTATATGAAAAAATATCTTTACTTGCTTGTGTTAGAGAATAAAACCCAAACCCCTATAGAGATATCAAAGAGGCCAAAACCAGAAGATAAAAATGAGGGCAGCCTCATGTAAGAGAATTTAGTATTCATGCATTAGCTTCAAAATCTGATTTACAAGGTCACCACTCACACCTCTAATAGGTACACTAAAGACTTGCAGCCAGTCCAAAATTGGGATACAGACCCCAGCTCCCAAACCTTCTCTTTTTTCCTTCTCTTACCGGTGTTTATACACTTTGATCCTACAACACTGAGCATATTTACTTAACTTCAGGCAAACAAGAAAAGCTCCTTAGTGATGTGCTCTATGTATCTATTTTTTAATTAATTTTAAATACAGAGGCCTTTGTTGCATTTAATTATTTGTATTTTGTGTGAGTGATCATAAACATGGTAATTAATTTTGAATAGACAAAAAAAAAAAGAATATAATATTTTGTCTAAATTTCTGCTTCTTTATTTTTCGTGCTGGTCTGCAGAACCTTATGAAGGAAAGGTAAAATGAAAATATTTTCAAAGCTCTCTACCAACTTTGATATTTCTCTGGGAAAGTTATTGATCATTCCAATGAGAAATTTGCTCTAAATTATGCACAATTCAGGACTTTTAGTCTGTACAATTACAGCATAACAATACAACAAAAAAGTTACTAGGCAAAGGTTTTAAACCTTATTTTTCCTGGATTTGTAAAGAAATGCTTGATTTCCATGGAAGTCGGGTTTCTATTTGTTCACAGCACCTTCAGGAAACACCAGCGGGACTAAGGACTTAAAATTCCAGCTCCTTTTAGTTCCCAAAAACCCGTATGAAGAAGCCAAAGTTTGAACGCTTTTTCCTGTAGAAAAAATTCCTCCAAAAGTGCATTTTTTACACAATAAATTTACAATAAAAACCTTTTTGTGGAAGTTCTTCGCAAAAGGCACTTGAGGTACTCGCCCATGGATGGTCACAGAGAACAGGATGACTGGCCCGTTGCTCCCTGGGTCCTCCTTCCTGTCCTTTATGAACAGAGAAATGACATTTGCTCTCCCCCAGTCCTGGGGCACCTCTCCCAAACTCCATGATCGTCCCAAGGTTATGGAGAGTGGCCTCACAAGGACATCAGTGGCAGCCTCCCTCAGCACTTGTGCGTGAACCCCACCAGGGCCCATGGCCTTTTGTGTGTCCCCTTGTTCAAGCGTTCCCAAACTTGGTCCCATTCCACCCCAAGAAAGACTTCCTCGGTTTTCTGGGCCCTTGGATTTTGGAAGGCCAGTCTTGCTGGTAAAGACTGAGATGAAGGAGGCATTTGGTAGCTCAGCCTGTGCCACCTGGGTCCTGCCCCAGTTCAGCAGCAGGCCCACATTTTCCCTGGTCTTTCTTTGGCTGCTTACATGTTTATGGAAGCCTTTCTTGTTGCCTTTGACAACCCTCACCTGATTTGACTTCAAGGCTTTCCTAACCCCATATCTCTGCATGCTCACACAGCTTCTCTGGGTTCCTCCTCCTTCCATACATTGTCTTTTCATGTTTGAATGTTGCCAGGAGCAACATGTTCATCCCTGCAGGCCTGCTGGCTGGCCACCTTCTTCATTGGGGTAGACTGATTTTTAGCTTGGAGGGTGTTATCTGGAATACCAACCAGCTGTCCTGCAACCCTCTTGCCACTAAGGCCCTACCCCTTTTTGGCTGTGGGAATCCATATTCCCTGGGAGAAGGTTCCTGAAAAGGCCAAAGTCTGGTTTCCCAAACAGGGCTTGGGGGTTACTTTTCTTCAGGAAGGAGGTGATTCTGTAAGTGTGGGATTCCCCACCACAGAACATCCATGGGACAGCATCCTGCCTCTCTGCTCCCCCAACCTAAGCCCAGCCTGGTGCCTTAAGAGCAGGAAGAGTCCTCTTCCATAGCTGGGCTTGGCTCTATCAGCCCCCAGAGAGAGCAGCAGAACCACAACCCATCCCTGAAGCTCCAGAGCCCAGACACACCCTACATGGTGTTACAATGTGCCGATGCTCTTGTGAGCACCATGTAAGCTGAGCCTACTTGAGTAGAAGTGAGCTGAGAAGCCTTAAAAATATTTCTGTGCCTAAACAGATTCCCACACAGGATCTCAGGCACACAAACCAAGTGGTGACTGCAGTTAGAAAATGCCCCACAGCTTAACCGGTGCCATCCTCTGCAAAGTGCCAAAACCCATAACATACGTACAAAATAGCAGTGCACCTGATGCCACTGATGCACTTAGTGCCACATAACTCATGCTATGCAGCATTAAAAATACCCCAGCTGCTCTATGAGATGACACCCGTTTTCCTACTGCAGTTTTTTAAGTGATGCTGAAAGAAGAGTCGCACCTTGTTCTTAAAATAAACGAAGTATTTTGCTTTTTCTGTAACCTCTGACAGCACAAAGTAAAATGATTCATTAAATGACTACTTTATGGTTATTTATGAGATGCTAACTAGGTGTATGATGTGCTAATTATTAGGAAAGCACACATTTGGAACACATCCAGGTGTCTTTCCAAATCTTTTTCCCCAGGTGCAGCTGTTTTTCAATTCCTTTCTGTTTGAATGAACATTACAGCATACACAGTTTCTTCATTTAGTTTCATTGTTTCATAGGCTTGAACATCAGAGCAAATTCAGAGCACCTGAACACCAACTATTCTACCTCACCTGGACACTTCTGACACCCAATACACAAAACCACTTAAGCAAGGAAAAACCACACATATTTTTGAAATTAAAACAGACAAGACACGAGATTAGGAAGCTGATAATATCTGAAGCCTCTGCAAGAGCAGTGAAGCAAATACTTTAAAAGCTTCCAGGAGAAAAAGGCTGAAAAGCTCCCCAGATTCATCCCAGTATAACTTAGGAAAACATTCCTGTAGGGATGTCAATCACACAAGTCAGGATAAGCTATGCAAGCATCCAGAAAAAGAACTGTCAGAGGACTGACCCCCTCCCTGCTCTGTGCTGTCTCCTGGGCTGACAGAACTGTCGTTCTCTAAAGGAATGGAAACAGGCTCAGGGTGTGTGGATTCTTGGAGCAGGAAAAGCCTGACCTGTACCAGGTTCCAGAAGCAGAGCAGGCACCGTGTTCTGCTCAGGTGAGACCTCCCTGCAGAGCTGCTCCAGCCCTGGGGAACAGCACAGGAGGGACATGGAGCTGCTGGAGAGAGTCCAGAGGAGGCACCAAGATGATCAGAGGGATGGAGCAGCTCTGCTGGGAGAGTTGGGATTGTTCAGCCTGGAGAAGTTTTGGGGTGACCTCATTGTGGCCTTCCAGTGTCTGAAGGGGCCTGCAAGAAACATGGAGGGAGACCCTTGACAAGGGCCTGGAGTGACAGGACAACTAGGGGGAATGGGTTCAAACTGACAGAGCGGGTTCAGATGGGATATTGGGAAGAAATTCTCCCCTGTGAGGGTGGGGAGGCCCTGGCACAGGTTGCCCAGAGAAGCTGTGGCTGCCCCAGCCCTGGAAGTGTCCAAGGCCAGGTTGGAGGGGACTTGGAGCAACCTGGGCTGGTGGAAGGTGTCCCTGCCCATGGCAGGAGGTGGAATGAGATGATCTTTAAGGTCCCTTCCAACCCAAACCATTCTGTGTTTCTATGAATATGACAATCAAGAGGAGCCCAAAGGAGTGAATCCTACACCACAGTTCCATGACTTGGCAAGTCTTAGAACGCCAGAACACACAATTTGAGGAGTCCAATACACACACACCATCTCATGGACATTAAACACTATTTAATAGTCTGATGGTATGATTGGATCAAGGCTAAGTGACAGTGTATTTTAAAAGGATTCACTTACATGGACATCACTGTCACTTCATCACTGATAAGGTCATCCCTGGAAAGGTGGTTAAGTAGCAGTAGAATTCAGAATTAGTCAATTTTGACATATGAGTGCAAAATACATGGATCCATATCACAGAACTGAGAAAATAAAGAGAAGAGAAAGTACTACCAGGCAGTGATATTATGTAACCCCGAGTACAACATTTTCTATCTCATCCTTAGCATTTTCCATAGTATATTTTTTAATATTGTTTCCACATTCAATTGGATGCTAACAAACAGCACAATCATATCTTTGTGCTTCAAACAAGCCCTAAGAATTGAGTTTCAGGTTACGACAAACTGAAGGATGGAAAAGGAAGATATTTTCCTGACAACAAATCTGAAATGAAGGCAATAATAAATAACAGAAGGTAGCACATGTGTGCCGAGCCATGGTATTATAGATAAGGCACAAAGCATTCTGTGCTCACCACATAATTACTTCAAGTTGACTATTTACATTTCCTAATATAAAAAATATTTTAAAATTTTAGGTTGTAAATAAAAAGTTTATTCACTTTACAGTAATGGGAAAAAATAAAAGATTTTATTTGATATTCTGCTAAGTCTAAACCCCTGATCTTACCACAGAATAGTCTTTTTAAGTTGTTTTTCATTTCTTAAGAATGCTATCCTGATTTGGAGAAGTTTTTAGATCTCTGTTTACAGCCTATATTTTTGTCTTTTATTAACTAATTTAAGTTCTGCTCCATATTCTAAAAAGTTATTTACATGCAACAGAGTACTTGGACTACGTTATAGGCAGCGTATATTGAGATAAAAATAATTTCATTGTACTTACCCTTTAAATTAAGCAAAGGTCGGGAAAAAAAAGTTAAAATTCAAACCAAAAGTGGAAGTTTTATGAGTTTGTGAATTGCAGAAATAAAAAATATTCCTAAGGCATCTTACAAAAGTCAGAACACATTTTCCCTTTTCTAAGCAGAATATATTTTTTGCTTGGTTTACAAAAAACACTAAAACAATGTTGAAGGCAAAGAAATATTCTAATACAGAAAATAAAAGTATGTTAACTAGTTGCTGGTATAGATAATTGTAACCTGAACTTGCATTTTTATTCAAATGGACATTATTTCCTCCTCTCTCTCCTGTCCTACCCCGAGGATGTTAATGGATATCTCAGTGACACTCCCATTTTTAAAAAGTCTGGTCAACAGTTGCTTGATGAATATAGAATTGATCTGTAATTATCTATGTGGTCTGGAAAACAAAACCAGAAGAGACCTAAGAGAAGAAGGGCTATGAGGATATTTTTTTCCTAGAAAATATAGTATATTTGGATTTTTTTTCCTCCATATTTTGTTAAACCTAAATAACACTCACGGAAGCTCCCTTATTCTTTTTTTACTTTATATCATTCATTCCAAATTCAAGATCAGGCTAAACACGAGACTAACTTTGAGGCTTCATAATCTCAGTGTGTTTTGAAAATGAAACTGTAGCATAGGCTTAAAATGCTGTCCTGGCCCCAAATTGAAAAGTATCCCTTTAGCTTCATACCTGATCCAGCAAATAGTGATTGGTGCACGTAATTTTATACCAATGGGAAAAGCTCTAAGGATTCAACAAGACCAAGGTTCAGGCCCCTCATTTAAATGCTTGGAGAGTATCAAAGAACAATTAGCAATCAAGATGAACAACAGAATAAGTAAAGAACTAAAAATCAATACGCTAAACTCCTTTCTTTGGAGAGTCCCTGGGATGGCGACCTCAGGCTGGGTTGGAGAAGGTTCCATCTCTTGCTAGAATTGCATCTGCTCTGTTTGTCCCCATCAGACACAGCAGGCACAGCTCCAAATCCATCAGGCAGCTCCTGCCCCACACACATTCTCCCACATCCCACAGATCCGTGGTGGGAGCCCTTTGTTCAGCACATGGCAGCACAAACCAGAGGTTCCCGAATCCAGGAGACACTGGAGCACTGTGGGAATTTTTCACCACCCCCTGTGGAAAGCAGAGCCTTTCAATATCCCTCTCTGAAGGCCCCCACGCTGCTCTTGCCAGCTTCCAACCCACACCATTTTTCCAAAAATGTTGCAGCAAGCTCCTCACCTCACGTCACAAATGGGACAGGCACTGGAAAGACATGATGGATAAGGCAACTCGGGCTGGCCAAATATCTGCCTGCTTGGAGCTCACTCTGCAGTGACACTTCCAACTCATGCACAGAAACTCGGAGTGTGCTTTCAGTCATTTTGTCTATAATTGGACACCTAAAGCGCAGCAGTTTGCAGTCAGGACACAGCTAAGAAAGCCTTGCTAGATTTTTTAAAATCAAAATAACAACAGCTAAAGCATTTGGTTTGCTGATACAATTCCCAAGTTCCAGCCTCTCCAAAGTCTTTGATCACCCCATTACAGAATCCATTGCAACTTCCACAACTACGTGGACCTGAAAATGATTCTCTAAATCTTGTAAGAGCAGCGAAGTTACAATGCTCCTGAGAGGAACAAAAAATTCGTAACAAAACAGGGCACAGTTTTAAAAATCTAAATATTTCACAGCCAATACGATTTAAAGTATTCCAAAAAAGAATTTATTTGGGTCTGTTAGATTTGTTTAGTTGTCTTCGGTTTGTTTTGGGGGTTTTTTTGTCTTCTTTTTTCCCCCAAAAAAATGCTTGCTTTATTTTTTCAGGTTTTTAAAAAAAAAAAATAATAATTTTCAGCTGAAATAAACATTTCTAATGAGCAGAATAAGTTGTGTGAAAGATAGGTCTTAAAAATAAATTTATATAGAAGTTGGTCTTAAGCCAGCCCAGATTTAAATGACTGCTTGGTATAATATATAGACATGTTTTTAAAGAGGATACTACATTCCTCATGTATGAAATCATTCTGGATCAAGACTGTAGTGAAATTTTAAACAGCCACAGGAACAAGATTAAAAAAAAAGAGCTTTCCAAGCGTACAGAAATTGTCTGAATTTTACAAAGTTGGTAATTGAGTTAGTTAAGCTAAAGCAAGAGCTCTAAAACACTTAACAATTATTTTAGAAAGTATTAAAATTGGCTAAGGTGGGAAAGAATACCCATCTACAATTAACCAGAATCCAGATATTGTAACACTTCAGTGCAATGCAGCAGAAAAGGCTTATAGGTGACATTAAATCTTATTACAATTTTCCTCATTCTACTGGTAATTTTCATTAATATGAAAAATAAAAAGGCACATTACTATGACAGTGACATGATGTGAGCAATTTTATTGAAGTAGAAAGCTAAGAATGATAATATGCAATAATTATTTTATTGATGCACAGGAAATGAATTATTCATAGTTACAAAGTATCTGTGGATAATTCTAATTACTTGCTTTTAAAGTATATGAGATCCACAGAAAATACATTAACAACTTTGATTGAACACCTGCTATCCTGTGCAAGATAACAAGCACCAGATTCCAAACTTTTCTGACATTGACGTCAATGGAATTAGGGCTTCCAAGTGTGTATTTCTGAAAGATCATGGAGAATTTTTTTCTAGTCTGTGTTTCCCTGACCTGTGATAACTTTTGATATAACCAAGAAAACAGTAATAGCTGAAATTCTCTTGTTTCATACTTCTGGTTCACTTTGTATCTTTATTTTTAGCAAATGCAAGGTTATTAACGAAATCAAAGGCTGTGCCTATGAAGAGTGTCCTCTGTGATAAACTTATGGTCTAAATTCTCTAATTTAAAACTCTTAGTGCTATCATGTAGTGATCTTTATGGTCATTCTATACACTGACTTGCTAACTGATGCATCGGGTCTTTGGAAGTGCAGTTTTTGGTATATGGATAAACAAACTTAAAATTTTAAACTCCTGAAGTTCAAATTCTGCCACTGCACTCTGAGAATTACCTTGGGACTAAGAAAACCCCAGTGTTTCTACTATCAGTTGCTGGTAAGTCTAACAGGAAAGTGAGGAAACTTTATTTTAAATGAACTTCTGGCAGATAAGTTAAGGTAGAATTCTGCACATCACTTGCCATAAAGCC
Organism: Lepidothrix coronata; assembly: GCF_001604755.1. Classification (NCBI taxonomy): domain Eukaryota; kingdom Metazoa; phylum Chordata; class Aves; order Passeriformes; family Pipridae; genus Lepidothrix; species Lepidothrix coronata. Next base: position 1,890,367 of record NW_016690312.1, on the reverse strand, counting down.
CTTCCCAAAAGTGTTGTGCACCACAAAACCCACTGTGATTTACCTTGCTTTTAAGACAGGCAAAAAGTTCACAGGCTATTTCACTACCCTTTAACAAAAAAAAAAAAAAAATAAATCTAGAGAATCAGGTGCAAGACAACAAATTTGAATGGAATCCCTCCTTTTTCAAAGCAGAGGCAACATTTTTTGAGGAAAAAAAAAAAGCAAACAAACAACCCTTCTCTCCTATTTTTTCAGGACAAAATATGGACCGTGCAACATATTTCTGAAAAACACCCAAGAGTTATCTGGATATTGACTGATCTGACTTAAAGGGTGGGTAACTACTTGTTACCTTGAAGTTAATTAAGTTAATTACAGAAGTGTGAAACATACCACTATTTGAAACTTTAATTTTTAAAGATTTCTTCTCTATACATTCTGCTGAACTGCAACACATATTCCAGAAGACACCACATATCCTTTCCCTCCACCACCTCCTTATAAAACTATCTAGTTCCTGGATATTCTATACATTCCACTACATTCTACACTAAATAAAATATCTACTCATAAGTTTTCATAAAAGATAAAGTACAGTGGGCGTGTGATAAGCTCTGCCATCCTTGCTGTTCATACATTGTGTTTGGTCTCTTCTAACAATGAATTTTCATTTCCCAAGCAGTCATTCCATTGTTAGCTTTATTTTGTCTGACTAAATGTTGAATAGCTTGTGAAATGACTTATAAATGTGTTTGCTAGGGCAGATGTAGCAGCTCAAAACAAAGGAAATGTCAAGAGAAAATGAAGTGTTGGAACTGAAGGTCAGCTGATTTTTCCTGTGTACATTTGTTAGGCTCAATAATTATTTACCCTTTTTCGCTGACTTAAATGTTTAATCAAGCAGATGTAACAGAATTATGAAACGAGTAAATACATCACAACCCTTTTGCTGCAGACTTAATAAGGTCAGAATGGCAGGGTTTGTTGCTTTGAATTATTCCAAATCAATCTGGTGGTTGCAACTGCCAATTACACTCTTTAAAAATTTCTGTAGGTCTTCATCTGCTTGCTATCAGCTTAAGTTCCCCTTTAACTGTAAGGACTGAGGACCCACAGAAGCAGTTTAAGAAGTAGAAAAATGATTTCACTTTTCCAGGTTCTGTTTTCCAGCTGCCACAGGAAGTGTGTCAGTGTGAAGTGTGATGGAAGGGCTTTTTGTACAGTAGTTATTTATCTATGAGAAACACGTGAAGAACTTTATACGTCCTTAAGACCATCAAAGAGCCACCCAGATATGATTTTATCACTGTTAGGTTTCAGCTGAACTATAACTCACTTATTAACAACCTATGAACGTGCCATCTTCTACTATTTTCAGACAGCACTGGTTTTTAAGAGGATATTGATTAAAAAAAAAAAAAACCACAAAAAAACTACAGAAAAGTTTCTTTGTATTTTACTACATATAAAAGTCAAAAACGATTCCCAATTTTACCCAATGCAGATGGTTAAGATACTCCCCTTCTCCATAACAACACCTGCTCCAAAAAGCCCGGGCCACTCTTCAGTGAGTTCATAAAATATCAGTCATATCTGTGTGCTGAGAGGGGGCCACGCTGTAGAGAAAGAATGATATTAAAAAATGTTAAAAATCCCCCCCAGAAGTAAATAAAGATGGAGCATCAAAGCATGTAAGAGTAAAAACTGTGCAAACCATGAGATCCTGCTGCAAGATGAGGAGTTCATGTGTTGGTTGTGCTTGTGTTTGTTACTGGTGTGTGATACACACCTGGAGAACACCCCTGATTGTTTTGAAAAACTAAAACCTGAAAAGAAAGCACAGCTGCCCACAGCAGAGCTGGAAGTTATGAATTAACTCATTAACTCAGCTGCTTCAGATAACATGCTGCATTTCAGAATATGAGGGGATTCACCACCTCACAGGAGGGAAATTCTTGGTAAGGACACACAAAAATAAACTTGCACGTGCACAGAGCAAAGTATTTAAAGGGAGAAAGAAATAATTCTTGCACTGCTGTAAGAATTACAGCTTTATTTTGCTCATAATCTAGTGTGTACCCACAACCAGGTGAGATGGGTACAGGGCACTGAGGGCTGTGCTAGTAAAAAAGATGGTGATTATTGGTTGGCTTTATATGAACAAAAGGAAATTAAATTACAGAAAGTATAGAGCTTAGTTATGACAAATAATCTCTAACAGTTATTTGCTTAGGATAACCCTGAGTGTAATGGATAACACTTCCATGTAGAGATGAGATTTGGATTTAAATTGCACAAAATGTGAGAGAAATATGCCAGAGCTGCCTACTCCAAAACTTCTTTTAGTTGGCTGCTGGCTCTGAACTGTATTTCTAAATCCACTGTTATCTTCCATGAAACTCTCGCAGCTCAGTTAATCTAAAAATATAAACATTTACTCATTTTAGAGCCTCAGAATCAAGTTTCCAAATGTAATCTATGAACACGACAGAGGAAGCAGCACATCTAGAAATGACTGATCAAAGCCACAGTAAGAGCACAGCCTGCCCTTGGATTCACATTCAAATGCTTCCTTTCCCTGCCTTTGAAAAGGACCCTGTAAGATGTGAGGGAGCCAAGGCAGGTTTTGCAGTTCCCACTAACTCATCCACATTTTGATTTGGGCAAATCTGCTTATTTATCATTCAAAAAAGGCAACTTATTTTCAAAGCCTTTACAGGCAAAATGAGAACAGAAATATTCTAATCAGCAGAAACTAAGGTCTAACTTTGCTGGAAAATGAAGACCTCTATCACTTTCTGCCAGTGAATGAAAAATGAAGTCAGAGCTGAGCTGTAATTATTCCAAAAACATGCAGCAATTTCATATGGCAAAGTTCAAAGGAAGTGGTGAAGCTCTTGTGAAATTGCAGAGATTTACCTTAGAAAGGTAAATACAGATGAATGTATTTCTTTATGACAATTAATGTACTTTATGAATGGACCTGCTAGTCAGAAAAATAATGATTAGGTGTTATAATAAGACATGACAACTATTAGCTGATGGATCATTCACGGTTTATTTTTTAGTATTACACCAGCAAGTCTTCTGGCAACAGCAAAGCAGTCCAGCCTTTCCTGGAATATTCTAAGAATGACCAGATAATCTCTTAGGGGGGAAAAAAATTATCTGTTGGAATTGCAAAGCAATTCCTTCTCAGCTCACATCCTGGAAAAACACACATGAAACCAGAAGCACAATATTTACTACTCAAAGTTAAATTAAGAAATATACTCTTCATGTAGTTCTTCTTAAAATATTTTAGTCTTTAAATAAGAGTTCTAATATAGCAGAACACCACTAACAGGCACACTCTTGTGACCAGAGGCTGCCATGAAACATCATCATGCAGTGACCACATATACACAAAAATGAAATAAATTAAAAAAGAGGTGAGATTTTGACTATTTACTGCCATTTTTGAAGAGTCCAGAGTTTGGCCAAATGAGCTTTGTCATACCATAACACAAATATCACTTCACTGTTAGCTAATGGATATTTTCTTTTGGCTCACACTGGACAGAACTTTCCATATTCTTGGAGTAAAAATTTAATTCTCCTACAAAAATACAGTTATTGAAAAAAAAAAAAAACGCATTCTGGACATTAAGAGAGCAAGGAAAAAAAACATCACTGCAAGACAAATGTATGCTTTTAACAGATTGTTTATTAGGAGCATAGAATGGTTTGTATTGGAAGGGACCTTAAAGTTCCTCCAGTCCCACCCCCCTGCCATGGGCAGGGACACCTCCCACCAGCCCAGGTTGCTCCAAGCCCCGTCCAACCTGGCCTTGGACACTTCCAGGGATCCAGGGGCAGCCACAGCTTCTCTGGGCAACCTGTACCAGGGCCTCCCCACCCTCACAGGGAAGAATTTCTTCCCAATATCCCACCTAACCCTGTTCCCTGTCAGTGGGAAGCCATTCCCCCTTGTCCTGTCACTCCAAGCCCTTGTCCAAAGTCCCTCTCCAGTTCTCTTGGAGCCCCTTTAGGCACTGGAAGAGGCACTAAGGTCTCCTCAGAACCTTTGGCTGACCCCCCCCCACCTACCCCAAATTCTCTCTTTCCATTTATTTTTTATGAGACTGAGCTTTATATCTGACCTTGTCCCGTGTGTTCAACCAGGATGAATTGGCAAAAGTCCTTCTCTGAGTCAAACTCCTTTAAACACACCTCAGAGCAGCCCAGTGTTCTTCAACGTGCAACAGGCTTTTTTAATTGGCAGAAATGTATAAAAACATCTTTATACATGACAAGTTCACTTCAGAGGGTATTAATAAAAAGTCACTGTAGGGTGCAGATTAATTTCATTTTTTAAAAAGTCACATTTGGGCTAGAGAAAATTAACTGCACTTTTTTTCCTGAAGGTTCATATCTGAATTAGAGGTAGGAAAGAGAGAAGCTGACAAAGAGAACAGCAAGGAATCACCTAATATGGTCTGAACAACACTGAGTAGGAGCAAAGTCCATAGAGACCTTTTAAGTTAGTTAATCAAAATAGGATTAGAAACACAGGCAGGGACTGCTGCATTCAGGAAACCACAATTTCATAAGTGTCCTGGAAACAAAGAGAAATGAGGAAGTCCCATTTCTCACAGGAGAAATCAAATGCAGAACCCTGAACCTGCCATTCTGCTCCAGTGGCCAAATGTGACAAATCATTTGGCACCTGAACTAGACCTAAAAACCCCAGAACCACAGCATCTCTTCTGTTTAGGAATCTGGAAACTACCTGGAATATTTGTGTCCGGATCTACCAAAAACAAGCTGTCTTGTCATCTACCACTGAGCAAAACTGTGAGCCAAAAGCTTCTGTGTTTCTGATTAACTGACTGACATCACATAGGCTTTTTCAGGCAAGATTAAAACCCCTTTCATGATCTCTCACCTCTAGGTAAATAAAAATAACCAGGGAATCAACACACCAGCTAGATCAGAAAAACCTTTCCACAAAAGATGTGACTATTTTGATGCAAGTGAAAAAATATTTTAAAATATTTAAGATATTTTAAAATACTTTAAATATTTTAAAATAAAAGATATTTTAAAATACTTTAAATATTTTTTAAAATAAAAGATATTTTAAAATTCACAAATTTATAACGTGACAGCATGAAAAAAAAAAAAACAACAATACTTTTTATGCATTTCCTTCTTGTGTTAAAGCATGTGAATTACATGCATGGCAACACTTCCTCTCCCCCAAATGCTCTTCTTTTATGTATATTCTCCAAGGTGCAAGAGGGAATTAAAATCCTACTGGAAAGATTAAATCCTTATAAGCTCCAGCTTTTATTTATGTTCTCTACATTTTACATACCTATGCATATGTATTATACATATATACCTTAAAATATCTGAAAGGGGAATAGGAGCATATTTTCCAAAATTTGAGCTGTATTTCATCCTGAAGTGTGCACAGTTACCTTAATTTCGAGAATTAACTTAGGAAAATCCAATTTATATAAGCAGATTTAGAATCTTTTTCATGCAATTGCCTCCCCCAAAGGTTTTTCTGATGGCTGTCTCTTTTGCAAGAAGCATTACCAGTTGCCATTTTCTAAAAACTATTCGAAAGGGGCAATATTATCAAATGCATAGGAGGTAGAAACACATTATTTTAAATAAAAATTTATAAAAAATGAAGAGATAGGCTAAATCTCTTCAAGAGTAGCATCAGGGCAACTTTTGAACGTCTCTAGTTGCTGCTTTTCAGAATATGGGCTCCTTTGAAATGAGAAAGAGACAATATAACTTTAAATACCTGGACACTTGTCACGTGTGATATGTGGTTGAGTTTCCAGTTTCAGATATTTTATGTTTTAATATATTAAATATTTGCAAAGACTACCACCTGTTACACAGATAAATGCAATATGTTAAATCACAAACAACAAGACTTTTTTTGAATAAGTGATGGAACTGATAAGGGCTGCCATCAGCCCTCCAGTGTCAGTGCAAAAAAATCCCATTTTGTCCCTATGGAATTTATGGTATTACCACCCAAATCCCTGGGGTCAGAGGTACTGGAGACTCAAAGGTTACTGCTGTTCAGTTCCCATGACTTTTTCAGACAAATATTAATATTATCAATTAACTTTATGCTCACATCCCTACCCTTGCTATCCCCAATCCCCTCTATTTTTGGGATGGTTTCTTAGAAAGAAGGTAACAATAAGTTCTCTTCCCCTCTCAGAACCACAGTTACCAAGAAAAAAAGACCCTGTATTTTTCAAAATCCATGTAATTTGTACTCTATAATAACAAAAATTACTTATTTGTGTTCCTATCTGCCATGTAAAACTAGGGTCACTTTGAAAGAAGAATTTATAGCCCTTGCAAGCAATACCACTGGAAAGTGTCTTATCAAAAGCATGATAGATTATTTTGTTTAAAAGATGATACTGAGAATTATTACTAGTCTGGTAGTTCTATATCCAGCAATACTTCATTTCTTTCAGCACCAATTATAACAGAAATTGAAAAAGGATGGAACATTTCTTTATTCTCAGCATTCAGCTCACAAATCTATACTTATCCAACTTATATTTGGTATTCAGATAGTTTGAATATTTTATAGTATTTGTGACAGCACTACATTACCAATTTTTCCATTAAGAAAAAAAAAGAAATTGTCGTATTCATATATCTTTGTTAGATATTTTCCTGGAGAACAGCTTTTCATTATAGAAAATCATTAATATCAATCCTGAAAATCAGCAGACAGCTTATCAATTTTCTCACTGAATTTCATTCAATTTTAGTAATTCTCAACTAAATCTCAATTAAACCCAATTTCTCCCCATTAATTTAATTACTTCTGATCTCTATCAATAGCCTTTGTTAATTTCAATTACTTTCAATAAACCTTCAATTAAATCCTTTTACCTCTAATTCATTTCCATAAATTTGTTTCCCTTTAACTCACTTGATGGCTTTAAAACCAATCCCACAGATACAATGTCTGACAGATTATTCTCCTGAAACACCATATATATCAACCCATAGAAAAGGTAATAAAAAGTGTATGTATTTTGGTAGATATTAATGAATTGGAAGATTTATATAAATTTGACAGTTCTCCAGTTGCCTATGGAATTTAATTGGGAATACTCTGATGAAACTGAGAACTCCTGGCTTTTCCATCTGTTTAGAGACGTGTAGGGGTCAGTGTTGTTCAGAGATGCACTGGGATGTGCTCTCCTTTCCAGGGGATCCTCTTCTGATTTGAAACTCTCCTGGAGGGATTGGATTTAGGGCTCACCCAAACTGCCAGGTGTCAGAATTCAGAGCAGAGGTTTGTCCACCTCCTCTGGGTCTGAGGGAAGGGCACAGGGAAGCAGCAGGAATTTCCAGGGAAGCACTGCTGCTCTGATATCACTGAGTCACCCCTGGGGGAGGTTACAATCACCTTTAATTTGGAACAGGTCATTCTGCTTTCCCAAACTCATCTTGGATCTCTATTCCCTCCTTAGCCAGAACTTACCTATGAAGCACAAGACAGAATTAAAAAGCACTTCGTGATGATCATCAGATGAGCCCCTTCAAAACCAGGTTTCCTAACTAGGTGAGTGTTGTGGGTGGTTGTTTCTGATCCTCCCGTTCTTGCTCTCTCCCTAAAGCTTTTCAAAGATCCAAGTTGCCCAGTTACACTTTGCTTTGCCTTAACTCCAGAAGCTGCTCTAGCCAAGCCCATCCTCAAACACCGGTTAGACAACACTTTGCTCTTGAGTTGAGCTCCCATCTCAAAAAGACCAAGCACATTCCACAGTCAACTCACTTCCTTTCCACCAGATCAGCCAAGCTGCAATTCAAGGGAGAACATCAATATTCCCATCTCCCATAGGTTACATTCCCTGATTTCACCAGGCTGTGGATTTTACTGCTGAATTTTACATAATCCCATGAAAACCACCCTAATCCGCCAGAAAAGATACTGTTCCTTAGTAAATGTTGCAGAAAGTCCTCATGAAGGTGGTTTTTTATACCCTTTGAGGCACTGGGGAAAATATGCACATGCAACTCTAGAAAACACAGTAAACCAATATCCATAAATGTATTTTTCTTTAGGGAAACACACTTTGAATTCTTATTTTCTTGAGACTGTGTCAAATTCCCCTCCCAATCCAAGCATTTCTTTTCAACGCCTGAAAAAGCCTTTTGGATGCGCAGAAATATCTCAAATGCTCACAAAAACTTGCATTCCTATTGCAGAGCAACAACAAAAAAAATAAATACATTGAACTTCTAGGAAAAGGTGTTAATTTTCAAAGAAAATGTGTATGTTTTAAGGCCATTCCTGTAATAATCCCCCTGATTCCCCCTCATTAAAGAGCATTGGATAAGCACTCCCTCCACCTAAAGCTGCTGATAATTAGACCATGAGGGATTCTTTGCACACTGGTTTAGATGGGAACCTCAGTGCCCTAAGGCCAAACTCCTTCCTGTTGAATGGAGGCAAATGAAACAAATCTTGCCTGGTTTGGTTTCTTTAAAACAATTTTTAAAGCTTCTCTTGTTCAGTATGAGAATTGGGTTTGGTTTCTTTCAACCTTTCAGGTGTTTAGTGTAGAATGATAACCTGACTCAAAACATTCTGAAATAGAAAATAAATCAATCAATAAATTCAATAGAGTATTTTACTTTCTTCATTCTACAGATTTTTCTCAGGTAAACCGAAAAAAAGGGAGGGGGAAAAAAGGAAAAGAAGCATGAAAAAACCAAACCAACAAAAAACTTCTGGACAGAAAGCATTCCTCAGACTTTTAGCATATTTTTGTGTAATATTCAGCTCTTTTCTCTGCCAAAGACCTAACTAGGACTTTCCCCAGGCAGTTATTTGCAGTTTAATTTATGAAACACTTGTAGCCAAACTAGAAGTATCTTATTAAAAAAAAAAAAATCAGACTTCTGAAACCTAAACTGAAACTTGAACATTTTGCCAGTTCCCCCTGTCTGATGAACTTTTGAAGGAGGCACAAGTAAATTTTCAGCTCCAATAACCTACAGCTGATAAATTGTCATTTCAGTAACATATTTTTCTATTTTAAACTTCTCAGGACAAGTAGAGAAGAGATATAACAACATGGACTTCTGGAAATTCCACACAATAATCACCAATCTGCACAAAAAACTTCTTGAATAATAATGGTTTAAACTCACTACAATTTAAGACCTAAAAGCCCCTGGAATGTCCACCTGAAGTTCTCAACACATGTCAGATAATAAACAAATAGAATCACAGCATCATTAAGAATCATTAGGGTTGGAAAAGCCCTCCAGGATCACCCTGTGCCCCATCCCCACCTTGTCCCCCAGCCCAGAGCACTCAGTGCCACCTCCACTCCTTCCTTGGACACCTCCAGGGGTGGGGACTCCACCACCTCCCTGGGCAGCCCCTTCCAAGGCCTGACCACCCTTTCCATGGAGAAATTCCTCCTGATGTCCAGCCTGACCCTCCCCTGGCACAGCTGGAGGCCGTTCCCTCTCCTGTCCCTTGTTCCCTGGGAGCAGAGCCCGATCCACCCTGGCTCCCCTCTCCTGTCAGGGAGCTGCAGAGCCAGAAGGTCCCCCCTGAGCCTCCTTTTCTCCAGGCTGAGCCCCCCCAGCTCTCTCAGCCCCTCCTCATATGACTTACAAAGTGAATAAGCTGTTTCCCACCTTCCCTACCAGATACAGGCTCTAAATAGAGTTCAGGTTTAAATGAGATGCAACTTCAAAATGGAACATTTTTGATAAAATTAGCATCTCTCACAAGCTATTTGGCACAGAAATCACATATGCCAAGGATATCAAAAGAAGTACACTTACACTGCCTGTAACAGCCATACAGTGTTTTCTTCCTCTAAAAGGCACTAAGCTTAATAGAGGAATTCAAATTCCAGTCTCTATTTTTTGCCTCCCTTTTCCTCTTCGTCCAAACCTCATAATGATAACACAGCAATTACTTGTTCCATCCCCACTGCAATGTACTGCAGCTTTTGTCAGCATTTCCACTTAAACGTTGCATTATTCTTTCATGCCCTACTTTGAGGTTTCTAAGTAGCTTGAAAGTATCTTCCCAGTAGAAATATCTTTGGATAAATATGTCCATTTTTGAATGTTTATGACTAAGGCAATATTGTAGGCAACTAGCAGAGCACATATCTTGTAATTAAAACCAATTTTTTAGGGCTAATGCAGGTTACTTCCAAATTTAATAACTCTTCATATATTCAAATATAGTTTTACCCTGTCACCATCACAGTGTTTGTGTTTTACAGTCTGCACGTGTGTGTGAAAGCATCTCGAACTTCATATACGGGTTTTTAAACTGCTTGAATTCTCCCAAATATTGTAGCGCTAAAATTAACCAAACACTCAAATTTTGAGGGTACACTCTATTTAAGGAAGATTGTTTTTCTGCTAATCACATATCATTTCACCTTCTCTCCTCAGAACCCTTGTCAAGGCTCACAAAAACCTGTAGGTTTACACATGCCTGGAATTGTCAAGGCAGTGGCTAGAAACACAAGCATAATACCCCCAGAAGTCATCTTTGTGCCTGATAGCTGAACAGTTCAAATATTTTCCATTACCAGAAAAAATGAATTTATATTGATCTTCATCCTCTCTAGAGCATCCTTTGGAAAAATGATATATATGTATAGATGAGGCACTGTTCACTTCAGTACCATAACGATTGGCTTCAAGTGAAAAATGAGGACAGCAACTCATTATACAGCACACAGGGGGCAATGTCTTTGTTTCCTTTACATTGTTTTTTTTTTTTTTGCCAGCATAAATGTTCTTATTTAAAACTTCATCACCAAAAGTGCCTGTATCTAAATTACAGCGTAAGGAGGCTTTACTCAGTTCAGAAACACATTCCTTAAAAATAAACAAGCAACCAAACCACCAAACAAACAAACACACACACACACAAAAAAACCAACAAAAAACCACACAAAAAATCCTGCAAGAAAAAAACAAACAAACAAACAAAAAACCCAACCAACAACAACAACAAAAAAAAACCCAAAAGCCAACCACCAAACCAAAAAGCAGGGTGAGAGAAAGAGAGAAAGGGAGGGAAAGGAGGGTAGAGAGACAGTGCACAGTCAGTACTCCTGTGATTTTACATGGCATAAATCACTAGCCACGTTTATGGAACATAAACTATTATAATTTCTTATTTCTCTACAATCATTGTATCATGTGCTTCATAAACATTGATGTAAGAAGCTAAATTATCTCCATAAGGTAATCAGATGGGGTTTTGCAGTTAAAAACAAACAACAATGCACACACGAGTTCAAGGAAAAAAACCCACTATTTTGTCCTAGAATCACAGAATAGTTTGGGTTGGAAGGGACCTTAAAACCCATCTCCTTCCACCCCCTGCCTAGTGGGAGATGTCCCTGCACATGGCAGGGGGTTGGAACAAGATGATCTTTAAGGTCCTTCCAACCCAAGGTATTGTATGGTTCTATGATTCCATGATTCTCTCCATGGCAGAGAATTCAGAGACTGAGCACACTTTCCTCTTCCTGTGGAAGAACTTACCACTGAAAGATTAAAGCCCAGTAATTAACCATCTTTATGAGAGGAAGAAAGCTAGTGGAGAAACTCAAGAGCGACAAAACAGTAGGAAAACCAACCCCAAAAACATTTTTTTCATGAGCCACAAGACCCCTATTTCTTCCTCCAAATTCTCTGCATCCAAACGGAGACACTTTCACAAACCATTTCTTAAGGAAAGGGTTATAATTTTGCATTCCAGCCCTGAAATCTGCAGCAGAGGAGCAACAATAAGTGATAATTTTGTCTGTTAAATTACTCTATAGAGACTCTTTTCTAAAGAATCTCTAAAAAGCAGATTCACTGAGAAAATATAAGAGCAGTGAAAAATGCAAACACTTCTGACAATTAGCTGTACACCATGATATACCCTGAAGCTTTCTGTGCTGGCTTAACTTCCATAACTATGAACAGGAGTTTTGACTGGTCTGAAAAAAGAAGGAAATAAAGGTTTCCCATCAATATTTTCCCTTCTGGGCTCTTTCTAGGAACAAAAAACATATACTTTGCCACAGCTGAACTCGTCTGTTTTGCATCCAGTAAAATGTTTTCCACTCTAGATCAGCAAAGGAAGCTGCATCAAATAAAAGGATTTCTGCTTACTTTGTGCAGGAAGATGTTTCTCAGGTTTAGAGATAACCACAAAATTTCTCAGAGGTCCAATCCTACAGACACAGCATCACTAATTTCAGAAGCAGCTGACAGACGTCACTGTGAGTTGTGATATTGTTGGAAGTTTGGTACTTTCACCTCTGGGGAAACCTGATAAACCCATTTGTATTTAATCCCAGGAGTAGCAGAGACCAACTGAAAATGGCAAATAAGAGTCACACCCAAACAGGCCCCACTTTCCTTTCAACATGCAGCAACTACAGTAGACTCTTAAAACAAAGTAGAATAATTTATGAGGAGCATCTGAGGAGTTAAGAAGGGGAAAGAAGTTCTGTGCAGAGAGGTCCTGGAATAAAAGCTACAAAATGTAGCTGTGTAATCAGTCAAATGTTGTATTTGCATTGCAGTGTTTGGGTTTCTTTTCAATCACAAGCACCAAAGTCAAAGTGGGGCTCTGATCATCTCGCTGCAGTTCCCAATCAGGTGCAGATGCCAACGTGTAATGAAGTGGAACTACATGAAGTGACAAAATAGGGTGTGACAAGTAAATTTTAAAGGAGAACCTGCTAATTTGGAACCAGTAATTGCTACAATTCAAACAGCCCCATTACTTATATACTGAATTTTCAAAGCTGGATTTGTGGCATATTTTTAACTGGATTAAGTGTCAGCTTCAACAGAGCAATTAGCATTTTTAAAAAATATTTCTCATCAACAGAGTACTATTTATCACCTGGCAGGTAATAATTTCTTATTCCTACCTTTAGTACTGCTGAATATTTTCTCTCAAATAATATATTCAATCAAAAGAACATAACATTTTATGCTAATGTAATCTTTGTACAGCTTTAGCTAAAATCTCAAGTGCTGATAATTACAAAAAAGTCTGTTACGGGATTCCAGAAAACTGGCATTTTATTTATTTATTTTTATGGGGACAAAACTTCAGCACATTCTTGAACAACGTTCAGTAGCACAAACTGCTAGTATTATCTTTGCAAGCTGTGTATTATTAGCTGAGATATTGGAAACAGCTCTGGAAAAGAGCAGACAACACACTGTAAAGCTTCTGGAGAATTTTGCCATCTACAAACATGACACAGTGCTTTGGGAAGGTGATATTTCAACATTTCCATCTGTTAGTTTTTAAATTTAAAAAAAAAAAGAGAGAGAGAAAAAAAAAGGCCAGGTTCTATATAAACTAGCACACTAATACTGAGTAACAATATTTTAGAATGACAGAAGCTACTGGGTGAAAATTAATATAAATTATTAGGTGGCCTGCTGGGCACCACCACAACTCTTCCATAAGTGGAAATTTTGAATGGTGTGGAGGCATCATCTTCAAGATGATCAGAAAAAACCTAATCATTGGAAGATAAATGTATGCATTTAAGAGATGATTTATTAGAAACATAGAATGGTTTGGGTTGGAAGGGACCTTAAAGCTCATCCAGTCCCACCCCCTGCCATGGGCAGGGACACCTTCCACTAGCCCAGGTTGCTCCAAGCCCCGTCCAACCTGGCCTTGGACACTTCCAGGGATCCAGAGGCAGCCACAGCTTCTCTGGGCAGCCTGTGCCAGGGCCTCCCCACCCTCACAGGAAGAATTTCTTCCCAATATCCCATCTGGCCCTGCCCTCTGGCAGTGGGAAGCCATTCCCCCTAGTTGGGATTGTGCACGTTTACATTTCAGTAAATGTGACTTCAGCACAGAGCCTTGCTCCAGGTTTCTAGGTATCAGTCAACAGGCAGGGTAAACCCATTTCTACTTGTTTCTTTACTGCTTCAGTGGTTTTTTTATACCTAAATGATTTTTTCCACAGAGATTTTATAAGGGATTCAGCCACAGTTCACAACTTAACCACCTCCACTGCTAATACCAACTGACTCAGAATAGTAAAAAGGTTGAATTTTTTTTATTATTTTTGGGTGTGTAATTGACTTGGAACATTTTTAAAGCTACCAAAGTACTAGAAATCCTCAGCACTCACTTCTACACTACTGCACATTATCAGCTCTATTTTGCAGAAAACTGCACAATGTCTTTCCATTCTTTGGGTGATGTACCAATGTTATCGTGTATTAAACAGTTCCATGAAGTACATAATCATTTCTAATCTTGCACATCTTCAGGTTTTTCATAGTCAATACTCACATTTGTCTCGATATTAATTACACAAATTTCAGGCAGGATTAAGTAGCGCATAAAAAAATAATAAAAAAAATATAAATAAAATCTGAAGAACCAGAAGGAAGAGGTTTCTTAAGCTCTTTTAGCAGCTTAGAAGTAAATCATAAAATGTCAAGCTAGAAAAATTGGCTCAGATAAGTATGGTTTTCCCTGAATTAGCTCACTAAGCTTTTATCCTTGCTGAACACTTTCAAGTCAATCCTAAATGCTGTGCTTACCTTAATTTCAAACAGTTGTGCTACAACACACGCAAAAGACTGGCTGTACAAGCTGCTCTCAGAGTGGAAGAGTTTGTGTCTCTTTGTTTAAGGAAGAAAAATATGGAATTTATTTGGCATCAGAAGGAACAGCAAAGCCATTAAGGTAAATTTTAGGTATTTCTCTTCCATTTAGCTGAGGGTTCCACTGGCTGCTGTCTTCTGTTATACCCATTATACACTGCAAAACTCAGGATCTGAAATCTTGCAGCTATTTAGCTTCATATATTCACATTTTAACAATAATGCAGTTATGTCGGCTAGCAATTACACTGTCATAATTATACCATCATATTTTCAAGTGTTCAGGGCTTTAAAAATTTTAAACAAGCTGTCAATTCATATTCCACAGGGCTCCTGTTCTTTTCCCATGACCTATGATAAATCCTGTTAATACTAAGTTGTACACTCATATACAGAAATAGACTACATAATTTAGATAATGTATCCTTAATTTTGGATATAATGCCCAGAATGTATAAAAGGGAGTGTTTTAAGCGAAAAATTTAAAAACTACAGTTATGCAAAATTGAAAATCTAAACCTGAAAATAACACTTTATGAACTTTTTTCTCAGCGTGCCAATAAAAAGAAAAAAAATTTGAAAATATAAAATATCTATTATATAAAATATATGTTTAAGTATATATATATATTTAAATAGTTACAATATTCATGGCATAATCAAGACACGAACTGAAGAAATTCTGTATTCAGCCAGAGTTTTGGCTACGCACCTCGAGTTTAAATGTTCCATTTACTTCCCCCCGGGACAAATGTCAACATCTTAAAAACATCTCCAATACCTGAGATTAACTTTGCTCTTGTTCCTTAACCTGCAAGATTTTCCACAGAGGTAACTACTCGGGCCATGAAGAGTGCTCTCAGAGAGCCCTTGATTGTGGCCTTAGCAGATAAGGCATGATTCCATCAGCACTGACAGATGTTCCTTCCTCCAAGGAAACAGCCACCAAGGATGAAAGGTGTTATCTGCATATAAAGAGGATTCATTTGCATTTGAAGGCTCATATCCACCCCCCAGATCCCCCTCACCCAGGAGAGCCAGCCCTGCAGGAGCTGGGTTTGTAGTTGCCTTTACCTGCCTTCAAGGATGTGGTGGGTCAGGGCAGCACCTGCTCCCTCCCAAACATCTGCCTCACCTCCTCCTCCCGAGGAGGCTGAGAGCATCATTTTGTCAAGTAAATATGTCTGTGCACAGCAGTATTTGAGAGAAAATACCTATAAAAACCTGAATTGGGCGTGTGCCTGGAAGCTTAGACAAAAGTCATTATTGGATATGTATCTGTCTTATCCAAAATTACCCAGAAACAAACTGCAAAGAACTGTTTTCGGCAATAGTATTTAAAAAAAGAAAAAACAACACAAAAAAAATAGTATTCAGACTAACAAAAGGATTAATATTAAAACCCTCTCCAATGCACGCATATAGCACATATAGAGAGCAATAGGATGGGAGGATTTAGTCTTAATCTGTATCAGGGGAGGCTCAGGTTGGACACGAGGAGGAATTTCTCCCTGGAAAGGGTGGTCAGGGGCTGCCCAGGGAGTGGTGGAGTCCCCACCCCTGGAGATGTCCAAGGAGGGAGTGGAGGAGACACTCTGGGCTGGGGGACAAGGTGGTGTTGGATCAAAGGTTGGACTTGATGATCTCAGGGGTCTCTTCCAATTTAATTGATTCTGTGATTCTACAAATATATTTGTAGTCGGGTCAAACACACAGGTAACTTAGCATGAGTTATAATTCACCTACCCTTAAATAGATCTGCAGTTCAGAAAAATAATGTGTGTTTCCTCTGAGGTTAAAAATGTCCCAGGGCAAAATAACATGGCAGATTCATAAAACAAAACAGAGGGGAGGAAAACTTGTGCCACACAAAGTATTTTCAATCCTTCGTGACTGATGGTTCAAAACAAAGGGTTGAAAACAAAGGATGTTAAATTTCAGCACACGACAATGGTCAAACTTCTCTTCCAAGGAGCATATTCAAGACTTGTAAATAAAAACAAATATTCACTAAAATTTTGTGTTTAACATACTGCACTTAATAACTTAGAATTGAGCGAAATCCCTGAATACAAAAAGCAATTAAATGTGTAGAGAACATAAGATTGCTGTAGTCCTTTTCAATGATATATGATTTTTTTGGGTGTTTTTGTGAGTTAGTTTTAAACAGATCCTTTTTATGATTCTCAGAAATTTTAATATGCTCTGCTGTTTGAAAACATTTGGCAACTGTGCTGACATGCAAATTAAATACGCTGCAGACTATGGCTATAACACATTAATTCTCCTTTTTCAACAATAAATTTTATCTTAAAAAGAAGTACATTTCCACAAACATATATTGACATAAATAATACATCAAGGAATACAGAGGGTCATTTTTACCATCAAGCAAAAGACGCTTTTGTCAATGGAGGTCAAGGGGTTTCTCAGTATTTCAGTAATTTTAAACCATTCTCAAATGCTTCAAACAAGCAGGTCCCTTAAAATATTTTGCTTTCTAACTGTAAAAAACGAGAAGTAAATAAATCCTGGATTAGAGAGCATGTATTTTTTTTAAGTGCTGAAAGTAATCCCTGTAGCTCTTCTTTAACAGCACTCTAAGCATCACTGATAATTCTTTTGGAAACACATAAAGAACGTGACATATATTTGGGATAAAAAGTTACTCCAGTGTTTATTTTTAATTCCACAAACTTATGTATTTATAGTTACTCTTTTAGAAAACATCTTTTCTATCAACCACAAAATACAGAATCAGTCTACTCTAACTGCTGTTAAAAGTGCAACTCCAAACTTTCCATAATGATTTCCTGAATCAGTACAATTTTAAGATGGAAATATACTGAAGCTCTTATAATAAAAAAAAAATAATAAAATTGAAAATATTATTTTTCTTTTTTTCAGTGCAGCTGTTTAGTCTCCCAGTGGAATAGCTGGGTAAATGAAGAGAACAATAATACATTTACACTGCCACCACCGAATCAGCCTATTCAGTGATCAATCATCACTCAAGTTCCTCATTACATGCAGCAGAAACCCAACTTGTAAGTAATGGAGGATCTGTATTTTACAGATGTCATTTAAGGAACTCCTAAACACCTCGATATAGGGGGAAAAATAATAATTTTCTTTGATACTACAATAAAACCAGACGGCTTGTGGTAATGAGAAAAAAATATCCACTTCGTGAGGATGGCCATAAACATGCCAGAGGTTGAGGAAGACTAAAAGATGAAGTTGTAGGTTTAAAAGAAAGACTATTCTATAGAAGTCTGAGGATTAAAAAGGTCAGTTTAGAAATACAAGCATATTTTGGCACAGACGTGTTAAAGACTTGACTTTCACATTGCAATCCTGCTTAATAAAATCAGTCCATAGGTTTAGCAAGCAGTCTTTTAAATAAGAAACTGCTCTCATTTCTCCAAGTCATTTAGAAAGATTTTTTTTTCCCATAAAAATGCCAGAGAAAGAAATCCAAATACCATATCCCAGAAAATATGAACAATATTGTGGCCATCTCAAATGTAATGGATTCAATGACAATTCTATTACTCTATATTCTTGTCCCCTTGCCAAAAAACAGTTTTTCAACCTGTAATAGCAAATGCTGATTTTTCTTTTAACACTAAATGCAGATCTTTAAATTTTTAGTAGAATTATTATAAGGACTAATTATGAATACAAAAGAATTTTAATGTTTAAACTCTTCTGCATTCTTTACAATGAAGATAAAGAATGGAATAAGAACTTAATTATCTCTGTGAATTTAAACTGTAAGTAAAATGATGCCTCTCCTTAATACACAAGGAAATACAAAAATATAATTGGGAATGATGAGTCTACTAAGGAAAATTTCACTCCAAATTTGAATCCAAATGTAATATAAGCCTTCCAATATTCCCGTGACTTCAGTAGATTGTGTTATTGCCATTTTTAACCAAAAAAGGTTATGACATATCTGTTTATTTAATCCAAATTTTGACTAAATCTGTGCCAGTAGGGAAAATAACTCCTGTATTCTTTTTTCTAATTGCTTACTGAAATCATCCACCACATTTCAGACCCAGGAGTGCTATAAACAACCACTGTGGTTTGATCCAATTCCTGTTTAAGTCTGTGGAAATCTTCTGCAGACATTAGACCACTGTATTAATAAAAAAACCCTCTACATTTATTCTTTTTCCTCTTCTGCTTTTCACCCACTCCTTTCCTTCCTAGTCCCCTAAAATTAAAGAAGGCTATTTAAATTCTCTTTTTCTTTCAGAAACTAACTTAAAAAGAACACTAAATTTTGGTATTCCTGAATTCTCCATGCCTAATTCTCACTGAAAAGACTCCAATAATGTATCTATACATATTTTCATTTTGCATATCAATCCATAATATCTTTCAAAACATAACTTGAATTTTTTCCTCTGCTTTTTTTCTCAGGCTATAGAAATAAAACAGAAGCTTTGCTTTTCAAGCACAATCAAGCCAATTAAGAGATCCAAATTACTGGATAATTGATTGCATTTTGACCTTTGAGAACTAATTTATGGAGGAAAATGGCAGATCATTAACAGCTCAAGAAAATAATTTCTGTCTATGAGTCACATTACTCCTTCATAAAAAATAAGTATTTAAATGTCCATGCAGTTTACTTAACACTTTTGTACACTTTTCATCTCTTTTACATTAAAAAAAAGCTAAACTCCAGTATTTATAATTTACATATATTTTAATCTCAAGTTTATGGTGTCCAGGGGTATTCACCATAACAAAGAAAATTTAATAGAATCTGAAAATCCCACAGTGGTTTGAGTTGGAAGGGACCTTAAAGATCATCCAATTCCACCCCCTGCCATGGGCAGGGACACCTTCCACCAACCCAGGTTGCTCCAAGCCCCGTCCAACCTGGCCTTGGACACTTCCAGGGATGGGGCAGCCACAGCTTCTCTGGGCAACCTGTGCCAGGGCCTCCCCACCCTCACAGGGAGGAATTCCTTCCCAATATTCCATCTGACCCTGCCCTCTGTCAGTGTGAAGCCATTCCCCCTTGTCCTGTCACTCCAGCCCGTTGTCAAGAGTCCCTCTCCATCTTTCTTGTAGCTCCTTCAGGCACTGCAAGGCCACATTTAGGTCACCCCAAAGCTTCTCTTCTCCAGGCTGAACAATCCCAACTCTCCCAGCATTCCCTCCCAGCAGAGCTGCTCCATTCCTCTGATCCTCTTGGTGCCTCCTCTGAACTCTCTCCAGCAGCTCCATATTATTGTTAAAGCAATTTATGACCCAGCCCTTCGGGTAAGTCACATGTGCCACGTTCCTCATGGAAAGCACCAGTTCCAACCCTGGTTTTCCCAGGCTGCTCCATGAACAACCCGTGTGCCACCAGCCCACACCCTCAGAACTACCACGGTCACTTTGCAGCCTGGAGTTCACTCAGCTCATCCCCTGAACCCCGGGGATGAATTCCACAGCACCTGGTCCCACTGCAGCAAAACTACAACAAACCAGACTGTTACTTTCTCTTTGGGGTTTTCCTGTTTTGTCTGAGGGAACTTCATGGCAGCAAGATTTCTCTTCAGCTGTGAGAAAAACAATGTTTTCTCTCTCCTCTACGCTGGGCTCAGAAGGGTACAAGAGCAGCAGAGACTAATCGCTGTGGTTCTACAAGCAGAATACAGAGAGTCCCTAGTTGGTTTTTTTTTTTATCTTGAAGGTGGCTTAATAGTTTGAGAACAGAGTCTTATTAATGTAAATGAAACTCTAATAGCATATTGCATGAAATTCTTTTTTATTAAGCATTTCTTTGGAAAACAGCCTACACACTGGATTAATCCCCTGCACTGTATTTCCTGTAAGCACCTAACCAAAGTGACTTTTAAAACAGATTGCTGAGTAAACTTTAAAGTAGCCAATAAAGATACTTCTGCTGTAAAAAAAGTGTTTCATATGTAGTTAATTTCACACTTATTTGCACTGGAAAATTAAATTTTTACTTATCAACATACCACAGAAATACTGGGGAAAACTGTGCTCTGATGTTCTACACAGCATTTTTTGCTTTAGGCAAGCTATAATACAATTAATTGACAATTAGGAAGCTGACATTATAATCCTGGTAATATTATTTAATTCTCCAATAACACTGTCCACACTGCTGGTCCATTTCATAAAAAGAATAAAAGCATTTATTGTAACACCTGAGAATGCATCCAAATTCCTGAATTACTTTTTAAAATAGAGTCAAGGAACACTAATCATTTATGTGCTTTCGTCAATGATACCTTAGGCCTGCCATTCCTGAGCACTCCACAATCACTTTATCTTTAAGGAGAAAGAAAGTAGGATTGAGCCTCTGTGACTGACAGTGACACCTCACATTGACTCATTATCTACCTACAAAGAGAAGAAAGAATGCAAATATTTTGTGGGGAAAAAAGTAAAGAAAAATTAATTATCTGCCATTTAAAATAAAAAGCTGTGGACTATTTCTAGACAAAGTTTAAGAGGCTACCTTCATCAGACTGAAAATCTGCATTATTTTCAGATAGGTTTCAAATCAAGAGGTATTTTTAATTTTTTAAAATTTCAAGTTAATTTTGATTTGTAAATATTACTGACATAGGTGTTTTTTTGTTTCTTATTCTCAGGCTTTTCTCATAGAACAAGTGTAATATCAAATATATTATGAATTAACTCTCCCTGGCAGAATTTGAGGTTTATCATGTAGATCAATTAAGACTTAGGCAAAGCTGATAATGATGCAAATTTGATTAATTTTAACAGTCCATCAATAATCTCTTATGCATTTTTCTTCTTAAGTATTGAATCAAACATCAACACTAAATCCTGTCACAAGTTTGCCCCAGTGGCTTAAAGAGTGCTTCCATCTGAGCCCATAAAATACTACAGTTACTTTGAATTCCTAGGAAATTGTGTATCAGTAACTACAAAAAAAATTCTGTCCTAGAAAGCAGGACACAGCTACTGTCTGAATTTGTTTAAATTCATAAGATCTGGAATGAAGAACTAATTTTCCACACAGCAGAGAAATTGTCTCAGATTTTCAGCAATGGCTTCTTACCCTCACTTCTAAGATTCTCATACCTCTGTGAGCATCTTTAAATTCTTCTATAAATCTTTGTGCTCTGTAGTGTAAGAAAACAATGAACACTCAAACACCTACGAGGAGCAGCTGCTGTCACTTGGTGTGTTCAGCTGGAGGAGAGGAGACAGGGGAGAACTCATTGCAGTTCCAACTTCCTGGGGAGGGGAAGAGTGACAGCAGCCAGGGAATGGCTGGAGCTGTGTCAGGGCAGGCTCAGGTTGGATCTCAGCAAAAGGTTCTTCCCCCAGAGGCTGGTTGGGCACTGCCCAGGCTCCCCAGGGCAGTGGGCACAGCCCCAAGGCTGCCAGAGCTCCAGGAGGGTTTGGACAACGCTCTGAGGGACAGGGTGGGATTGTTGGGGTGTCTGTGCAGAGCCAGGAGTTGGACTGGATGATCCTTGGGGGTCCCTTCCAGCTCAGGTTATTCTATGATACTCTGATTTATCGCATCAGTTATTGATCTACTCCTAACACAACAGTTGAAGTTTCAGGCATAAGCCAGTCTCACTGGGAAACAAGTCCATCCTGCTCTCCCTGATCCCTTCACTCCTGCTCTTTGTCAGGAGAGTTTCTACCAGTCCATGGTGAGCAGTCCTGGACAGGTCGTGTAGGTTCACGTTCCAAGATGACACGATCAGACTTTGTTTTCTCAGCAATGATCCAATTTTCACAACATTTGCAGCAGGCCTTCCCTGAGTACCCTTGGATGTGGGATATAGTCTGTCTTCATGGAAAATATCCCCATGCTCACATAATTTTAAAACACTTATGAGGAAATATATCTGTGTTTCTGACAATTTACCAGCCTAAGTTTGTTGTTTCTTAGAGTTTCAGGAAAACGAGTTAAAGACAGGCTTTTTTCCTATATTCTCTACTTTTAATGAGTAAGTGTTAAAAAGTAAAAGTCAAAAGATTTATCAAAAGTTCCACAACACCCTACAAGCACTATACAGCACTCATGTAGACAGGGAGTATAAATATTGGCTGACTCATTCTCCCAACTGCTTATCTGGAAGCCAAGACCCTATTTTGTATACAAGTAAACCTTCCCTTACTATCTTTCATTGATGCCAAATGATAAAACAGAAACCCAGCCTGGAGGAACCCTCTCAGTTTTAAAAGGCTCAGAAGATCTGAACAAACCAGATGCAAGATGCTCAAGGCAAACTCTTGCAGCAAGGCAGCTTGTTCCCTTATTGAGTAACACTTAGAAATGTATCTAAAGGATTGCTTGGGGGTTATATTCCCATATATTTCTAATGGCCTTGTTACTGACTGGTAGTAAACATAGAAGTATGAAGGGTTATCAATTACAAGTAATTAACATGCACATTGTAACCATTTCATTGCTCAACTCCATTCCGGTGTTTTTATTTCTGTCAGAGTTACTAGTTAGAGTAGATCTTTTTACTTAATATTTTTTGCCTGATTTTTGTTGTTTTACACTGAAAAAAAATCCAAAGCTTTTATTAAAAAAAAAGAAGAATCATTAATGTTGAAGTTCAAGTAGAAGTAAATCAGAACTGGATGGTGATTCCAAGTTTAAGCAAAAGTGCAACAAGTGATGCCTAATAGTTTATGACCTCAAATAGTGAGAGAGCTGTAGGTGGAAGACAGTTTAAATATAAATAATTACTAATATTTACAATGCAAATCAACAGTAGCATGATTGTCATATTTACAAGTTTACAGAGTTGGCTGTCATGAATGTAAACACCCATGTCTTACACGACTTAATTTTTCATCTCAAAGTGTCAGATGCTACTTTTTTGTTTTGTTTTGTTTTTCTATTTTTATTTTTCTTTTCCTGGGGAAAAATATTCTCACACGTAATTTCATTAGAATGCCACAGAGCCTTTCTATCAATCTAACATTTTTTGACGCTTAGTTCAGCATTATTAACCTTTATTCAATTTGTATAAAGTTTTTTTTGCATTTTCCCTATTCTTACTTGTTTCTCTTCTTTCCCTGCTTCTCTCTCTCTATCTCTTGATAGAGACAAATAATAAATAAATAAATACATAAATAAATCAGCTTTGTTAATGGTGGATGCTGCATAGATTGTCTCACACTCTTCAGGCACAACTGCTCTTACCTTGCTTCTCTGTTGGAAGGCATGGTTTATAAACTTGGTTCTAAAAGCAAGTCAAAATGCTCCATCCATGTGACAGCCTCACCCCACTGCCATTCCCACATCTGTCAGCAAATCCCCTGACTCCAAATGCTCCCCAAGAGAACTCTGCTTGGACTCCAAGGTGTTATTATCAGAAATGTTTCAAGATTCTCTTAAAATTCAGCAGTGTATCAGAAGGGAATGGCACACACTCCCTGTGTTCAGAAAGAATTTCATCATTCAACTAAAGAAAAGATTCTATTCCCTCTTTTGTCTCTCCTCAGTAAACACGAGCAATGAAGATAAGTGAGGGCAAGTAGGAGAGGGGGAAGAAAGCTACAAAGGTCGTGAATAAGGAATATTTATGGACTTCTTTTTTTTTTCTCCTCTCCTGTTCTAGCTGTTTCCTCCAGCTGACTGAAGGAAAAGAACAGACAAGGGACAGGAGCAACCATAATGCAAGCATGTCAAAATGTCATATGTTACTCTAATAAGGACATCTGACCCTGGAATAGATGGTGCTTTGAGGGTTTTAGGGCAAGACAGATCAAAAATAACAAAGGAAATTGCTTAGAAGTTCTGTTTTTATTGGAAAACATCTTTGCTCTCCGAGACAGAACAGAATCCCAGGATGGGTCAGGTGTGAAGAGCCCACAGTGGCTCATCAGGTCCCACCTCCCTGCTCCAGCAGGGCCATCCCAGAGCAAGTGGCACAGGAGTGTGTCCAGATGTTCTGGAATATCCCCAGTGAGGAGACTCCACCCTCCAGAGAGGGTGAGGAGACTCCACACCCTCTCTGGTCTCTGTTCGGTGCTCGGTGACTGCACAGGGAAGAAGTTCTTCCTCACGTTCAGGTGGAACTCCCTGGGCACCAGTTTGTGCCCTTTGTCTCTTGTCCCATTTCTGGGCCCCCCTGAGCAGAGCTTTTACCTCCAGCTGGGATCTGTAGCCCAGCAGTGCATTGTCCTTCACTGCTCTCACAGTGTGCCTATTTCCTCCTTTCCCTTGTAAAGTGTTTAACATATTCTGCCCCAATGAAAACCAGTAGCTAATTAGCTAAAGGCTAATAAGAGCACAATAGAAATAGGGTACCAAATAATACTTATTTTGTTTGACCATAACCCTATGGTCCAATAGTAATTTTCAACATACTTTCTCTCCAGAAGATAAGCTGAAGGAGACCTCTATTTTCTGTCTCCGTGTCTGTGTGTACACAGACTGCCCAGACAGAAAGGAAAATTGAACAAAGTACCAGTTCAGCTCTAACACAAAGGACAAAGTCAAATAACCATATTTTAAAGATCTTTCATTGCATTAGGCAGTCTGAGATTTCATAAAAGGATCCAAAGACCACAGAATTCTGCTGCTTTTTCTCTGCAAGACCATCATCCTTTTAAAAAGTTTTTCTTCTATCTATGTTTCACATTTTATGAATTATGTACATTATGACAATATCTGCAGGTCCTGCCTGTGATCAGCTCTTCATGCTCCTACACATTGAACTTCAGAGTTCTAAACTTCTAGGTCCCTGAGTGCTTTAAAAAAAATTCATCTTGTCCCATTTAGATTAAAATCAATTATTGGATAATTCATAGCCATAAAATTCTAACAAACTAGAAGCTCAGTCATTTTACCAATTCCTAACCTCAGCTAAAATATTTTTTTTTTAAATTTCCATCATTTGTTCTGTGAAAAGAACAGAAAATTCCATAGTGGCTAGATAGACATGCACATGGGAAGACCCGTGGCAGCAATTTAATTAAGGATATAAAATCACACCAAACTCCTGTGCAGTGTCCATTAAGAGCAGAGGCAAACTTTGTTAGACTCTCAGTCCAGCGATGCTGATGAGATCACACCAAGCACTTAAAGAACACAACCATTGCTCACAGAATAGACCAGACCCCCAGGGATTTGAACGTGTAATATGAGTGTGGTTAGATATTGCAGCTGAGGTTCAGGTACCCACGTAATGAATTCCATTTATTTGCACTAAGAACTATTCTTCTGTGGCTCAAAAAAAACCCCATCTTTCTCATAATTATATCTAAAAGTGGAGGAAGCTTCACATAATTTTCAGCAATAAGACAAACCCCAAAATGTGTACTGTGTATAAACAGTACCAGCAGTAACAAAGACGAGTTGGAAAGTGGCACTAGTGTGTCATGGAATTCAAATTCAGGAAAACAACATCTGGGAGAAAGTAGAAATCCTTTCAATAATTGCACCTCACTCTAACAAAGTCTGATAAGAACTCTCAAGAAACCATGTATTTTAAAATAATTGAGATCTCTAATGGCCTATGCTGACCAGGGGACAAACCCCCTACCATTTTTTAAGTTGCATTTCTAAGCAATTTATTCTTATTACTTAATTTATGAACATTACAGTGGCAGCTCAACCCCCTGATTAAGGATCGAGAGCAAGGATGAGAAGACAACAACTGCACATCACTTATGAAGACACAAAATCACCTTTGGGATACAAATATACTCTCTGTGTGTAAAGAAACATCATGTTTTGCTTCAAATCAGTATTTTTTTAGTGTATTTACCCACTTTTCACTTAAAACTTAAACAGAGGACTTCACAAAACTCCCCATGCAGTCAGGAGGTGGTATCTAAAAGACTAATATTGGCAACTTTAAGCCCAAACAAGAAATTCAGGAAGTTTTCAATTCAATCTCTTCACAGAAGCTAGAAATATACTGAATAAATTAGGAGAGAAAACACTGTCCATTACCTTTTATCTATCAACTACACTTTGGTACCACTCACAGATGGTCTTTTGGAGCCTGCTGCCCTAAATTGTAACAAAGTACCAGCTCTTCTACACTTCTATAACTGAGCTTTAAAGTCAATTGCAAGCAAAGTCTCATATTTCTTAAGGGATAAAGGTACTTGTTTCGGCATTATGGAAAGTAATACCTAGTTTTTGGATCCCAGAGGATGTGGAGGATAAATCCTGATCTGCTCTGGTCTGTCAAAGTTGAAATATTCCAAAATATAATATGCCCAAAGAGCTTTAGTGTAAAAAGACATGCACAGAACTACAAGGATGCCTTCAGGATTAGACTTTACCAGAGTTTAGGATTCCAACTTCCACAGCCTGAATTCAATGAAGTACCACTTTGGAGCAACAAATCCTTTCCTTGACAGACAATGATGGTGTATTCTTAAAATTCAAGAGGGGATGCTGGGCTGTGCTATAAACCCCTTCACAAGATTCTGAAGAATTTGGAAGCCTTTGCCTTGTGATATATGGGATAATAACTCCATAGGTTATCTAGGATATATCCTGAGCCTGGCAGCTAAGGGCTTCTAATGCAAATACATCTTTAGGATGACTTCCTGCAGCATATAATGTTACAATAACTACTGTGTTCACTAATTTTTTGGGGTTTTTTTTTATAAGAGTTCGTATCAGTTTTCTCGACCACTGTTCCTCAGTACAGCCATACCATTCTTTATGTATTTAAACCATGTAAATATAGTGATAAAAAAGAGGAGAAAGCAAAATCACAATATAGGGAAACACAGGAAAGTAAGCAATGTGTGCACAGAAGTCAGAGACCTGCTCTGGGCTACAACAAAAACAACTTTGAAGTTTCTAGAGGCATTTCTTCTACTGTGAGGTGTATTATCTTCATAAAGTCATTGCTACAGCTGGTGTTGTTTTCCTTTTGCACAGCAGTGTCAGTGCATAAATATTGCCATAACATACCTTAGACAATGGCTGCAAACAAGTCTTCAAAGAATGGACAACTGGAGGTATGAATAAAATAATTGCAAATATTCAGAGACCTTAATGATGCCAACAGCTCAGTCACAATACAGAAAAATAAAAAAAGGTGAAAGATTTGATGAGCCTAATGAATGCCTTAAACAATTCTGACTTATCTATTCAGTGCAGTGTAAAATAAAAACCAAAACACCAAGCAAACAAAACCCCCACCGCATCAAAAGAAGGGAGAAGGCAACTCACCCCGGAATGAAAAATGACACATTTTATCTGTATGCACAAAGGGACTCTCTAGCTGATTTACAGGAGTAAGATATGAGGTAGGCAAGCCTATGGAAATATCAGTTAATGTATCAATAAAAACAACTCTAAGTATTTTAATTTACTGGGGAAGAGGAGTAGAACAGAATAAACATCATAACACCATGTCAGTGTAAACCCAGGGTGCACTCATGTTGTAGCTGTAGTTTTGGTCCCACCCTCAAAAAGGCAACATGGGAATTGAAAAGTCCCTGTGACAAGGTGGTTTTGCACAAGAAATTGTTCAACTGCCTGGTTCTCTTCAGCCTGAAAAAATATGACAATGTTATGATACAAAATCCTGAGCAGGACAGAGAAGCTGATTAGGCTCCAACTGACCATTATCTCTCCCATTAACAGAAATACGAAGATTTTATATACCAATGTTTATATTTAGTCAAGAGACACTAAGCTGACAATGATGTTAAGCTACAATAAGAAAAAACAAAATCTAGCAAAGATTATTTCAGATCTTTTATTGCCAAGTGTTTGGATCTCAGTTGCTCTCAACAATTCAAAGAGCACTCATAGCTTGAATTGTTTTTATGTTTAATTGCACTAAGATGAATGCAACTCATCCTATTTTGTGTTCCTTATTAATGTCTACAAAGCACTCAGTGTGGCATTATCCCTTGATATCTACTGGAATGCTGAAGACAGTTCTAAAATTTAATTTACCTCTTCATATGTTCCTCATTAAAAGCACAAGATACACACTGATTGCTTCCTAACATTCAAACAGCCACAGGTCGAGGTTTGGGTTTTTTTAACTATAACATTCTCTAGAATTGTGTTTAGAGTATCACAAGTGCTCCAGTTACCAAAATGAATGAGTTATTGCTCACCAGCTGAGGTCATGTAAAACACACAGCACTGTGTGAACCCCGTGCTGTGAATGAAGGGGATTTAGTTTGAGCTGCCATGAAAACCAAGTGCACACTCACTGGAAAAGAAAACACCATTTCTTAAGGCAGCTTCAGGTGTTATCCACTCCTTGGAGGTGTGTCTTGTGAAAGAATTAAAATATTGTATTTTCTGAAGAATTCAAAGGGGATCAACACAATTAGTTGTCATTATATTTGAACTCAACCTATTTCAAATAAAAGATGACACATAACCAGAAAGGAATGAAAATAGATTTACACTGTTTCGTGAAGTTTAACAAGATGATCATAACTGTGCTCTCTCCAGACCTGGAACACCACCCTAATCCCTCTACGTAGTTAGCCCACCTTCTGGGACTAGAGCCTGGCAGGAGAATTTTTGGAAATAAGATTTCTATTTAGCATTTTTATTTACTGCTTCTGTGTACTACATGATGTTTGGTCTGAATTTCAGGACTCTTAGGCTTATCTGAAAGACATATTTCATGCTGGTTCTCTGCACCAGGACAGACACAAAAAAAAAAAGAAAATTTATTTCTGCCCATGACTCCTCACTGCAAGTACAAGGTGTTTGTGTCTGCAGATACAAAATTTGGCAACCGAACTCAAATGCGTTAAAAATATTAAAAACTATTAATAACTTATGTCTCCATAAAATTAAAGGTCTCCTGTGGAACAATAAGAACTGCCCAACATGCCTCTCCCACCTGCCCTTTCAGGCAGTAGAATACATACTTGCATTTAGGACTTGCTGAATAAATGCAAAGAGAATACCACTATAATTTCAGTTTTTAAAATACCACAAGTACTAATACCTAAACAGATTGTCATATTTTGACATAGATCATATATTTTTTCCAATAGAAAAATAACAAATCTCAGGTTTATAGAAAGTAAAATAAATGGCTATTAAATTAACTGCAGTCTCATTTCCAATCAAACCATAACCCTAACAAGAATAGGATGGGAAAAAACAAAACCAAACCAAACAACAAAAACCCAAACTCCTATTCTGAGCAAAGTGGAAGCTGAAATAAACTACAATGAAGTTAAAATGAAAGACCGGTTTTAGGTGAATTAATAAAAGGAAAAATGCCTCTCAACAAAGAAATTGTACTTTCATAAACTCCTACATATCAGGACACTTACATTTTACTTGATCCCTAAATCTACGTACTTGCAGAAATGTTTTCTGCAGTTCAGTTATACTGCAAAGTAAGATTATATTGCTGTTGAGTTCATTTTCTCAGTATATAATGCCAAACCGAGCTGCAGTCTACGACAGATTTATGTCTATATGCTTCCAAAAAATCAGGAAATAAGAGGCATTTCAATCTACACTGTATGGCAAGACCTCAAAAATAGTTTAAGAAACTCGATATGTTACAACACAGAGGAGGATTCAACTTCCAAGCCTTGTCTAAGCACCACATGCAGATTTCCTGCAACAATTTTAAGATAAAATGCAAAATCCACTGTGTTTTCGTCTGAAAAGCAAATACCTGCTACATGAGGCCTAACTGCAGCTCAGGGTAGATTAAAACAAAACAGGTTTACTGTGAAGACACTTGTGACAACACAAATGGACAGTTTGTTGCTGTGAAAAAGCTGCCATTTACAATGAATTACCACATATTTCAGTGTTTCCCAGCCTAGGGTTACCACACAGGCATTGGAAATTATAAAGAAGTAAATTTTTAAAATCCAGCTCGTGTATTGCCGTGTAATGTTTAGTGGGGTCCATCATCACAACCAGCACTGAACAACCTTGCTGGCTGAGAAGAAAATGATATTTTAAGGATTCTCTCGAGGAGCTTTTGTGTGGACCAGAGTCTGAAGAAGCTCCCCTGGTTTGTAGCTTCCATTGGCACCACTAAGAGCAAGAGATTTGCATCATTACAAGTGTTCAAGGTCGGCCTGGACAGGTCTCTGGGTAGCCTGGTCTAGTGGAAGATATCCCTGTCCCTGCAATAGGTTTGGATGATCTTCAAAGGTTCCTTCCAACCCAAGCCATTCTATGATTTAAAAAAGGCAATCCAATCTTTACATTCAGATTATGATCAGTAAAATACCTGAGGAAAAATTTAGATTTAAGAGAGTCCCTCTGACATCAGTTTTAAATCACATCAAATGTTTTTTTAAATTTTATTTTTATTTATTCTTCCAAAAGGTTCTGCAGTTCATTTTAAAGACTGTGATTTTGATTATGTAGGAAAAATGTGGGAACCACTGTGTTCCTGAAATAAGTACATGCACATCATCAGCATCTATGAGGATGCTGGCAAAATCATATACTCATATGGGTTTGGGTTAAAAGGGGTTTGAAAGATCATCTAGTTCTGTTTTATACAGGTCTGAACTGTAAGGTGATATTATAATGCAGATATGGGACATGTTCAGTGGAAATAAACTCCTGAAGGTCTGGTTGCCAAAAGTCTGTGTGAGGCTGTATAAAAGTGATTTCTATGTTCAATCATTTTGGAAGGTATAGGGGGCTAATTCAGGTCTTAAAAATTAATATTGGAATTAATTAATTAATATTGGAAATGCTTTCTCAGTTACAAAGTCACAAAAAAGGAAAGTTATTGTGCAATATTGGACAAAAAATCATAAACTCAAAAACTTTAAAATTACACAGACTAAGACTGAAGAAGTTGCCAAGAGTGGTTTAGACAAAACTATTAAAATGCAGAGAGTGGTAGTTCTTGAAACTGCAAACTGTGCCACTCTACAGATCACCATAGAATTATGGAATATCCTGAGCTGGAAGGGACCCCCAGGGATCATCCAGTCCAACTCCTGGCCCTGCACAGACACCCCAACAATCCCACCCTGTCCCTCAGAGCATGGTCCAAACCCTCCTGGAGCTCTGGCAGCCTTGGGGCTGTGCCCACTGCCCTGGGGAGCCTGGGCAGTGCCCAACCACCCTCTGGGGGAAGAACCTTTTCCTGAGATCCAACCTGAGCCTGCCCTGACACAGCTCCAGCCATTCCCTGGGTCCTGTTCCTGTCACACAGAGCAGAGGTCGGAGCTGCCCCTCCTAAGGAAGCTGCAGACCCTGAAGAGCTCTGCTCTCAGTCTCCATCACTGTCTGCAATCAGCAATCATATGATCAAAGCCAAGACCAAAATGAAGCAGCAATTTGGTAGGGAAATCACCTCAACATAAAGGTTAAAGAGAGATATAACAACACCACAGAGACTTGTTTCACTGCATGGGCAGCAGTGTCATGCAAAGAAATGAAAGACCATTTTTCTTCTTCTCCAGGGTTCTCTCAGACATGGCATTAGACTTCAGAGGGAATAAATGCAACGATATATTTCTGAATATTTACATTTAAAAAGAAACCAACCTTGAAGCCCTAAGCCCTACGGAGTAGTTAATCTGTAGTATTGTGTGTATAGCAGTACCTAGAGTACCCCGTGAGTAGTCACTTCCCCCTCCATTCTTCAAAGAAAAAGGTTGTAAATGGTTCATTGCCAACACTGCCAAAGGTCAAACAGCTCCATTTTGTACAGTAGGGGTACAGTTAGACTGAAGTTATATCTGACTTAAGTAAATGCGCAAATTATTCCAAAAAATCTACATAACAGCCAAGTCAAGTATCATTCTTCAAGATGATGTGCTTCACCTATGCATCTTCAATTCTGAACTGCATCTTCTGAGTCCATTACCAGTACGCTCTATTTCCATACACTGTCATCAAAATACCAAAAAAGCATATAGATACATATATAAATATATATATAAAAAACAATCTTACTCTAAAATTGTATTTCTTATCACATTCATGCAGTTCACTTGTTTCTTAGTGCCTTGTTTTTTTTCTCATTTCTCCTGTGGTGTTGTTTTTTGGTTTTTTTTTTCTTCCTCCTCCTTTTAACATTTTGAAATAAATGAAAAGAAAATAACAATCCCAAAAAGCTCACGCCAGTTGGCAGGGAAATTAAAAATCACAGATTCAAAAGTACTTTCCTAGTTCATGAAAACATCTCTAATGAGACAGATGAAAATATGAATTGCTCCTAATGAGCTCAAAATTGCACATATTTCCCTTAGTTTAATTTTGTAAGCCTTCATAGATATTTTGTGTTATGCTTTATTATAAAACAAGAAGTGGCCACAAGGCTGTGATAACCAATTTGTGAGATTAAAGTACTCAACTTGAATGGTTTCATTAACTTCTAAGTCATGAGTCAGAGTTAGCATAAAATACAATTCCTTTGCTATTCATAGAGGGTCTCACTCTCTAGTGACTTCCAACATTTTGGAGTCATTTGCACCTGAGAAGAATAACATTGTTATTCTTGACTTAGTGCTGTACTCACTTGCACAGCCATGAAAGGATAATTTACAGCAGAACTGTGACAAATAATGCCCTAACAACGTTTGAACCTGTGCCAAAGCAGCACCAAAACAGCTCCTGTGCTGGACAGCACTCGTGGCCATCACTGCGCTGCCCACTAATACAGGGGTATAGAATTTTATATAAATCTCCATAAAATTATGGAATACCTCAGAAATCTGTGCCATTACACTGCAGACAGAAAATGCAAAGAAGAGATTTGCAGAAGTTCCATGTCGGTTCCAGCCCATACTCAGCTGTGACTGACTCATGTGAGGGAGGTGGCAGAGGGGAGGGCAGGGGGATAACAAAATAAAGGGAGGGAGGTAGAAAAGCAAAGACCATGGCCAGCCATGTGTGCTCATGACACCCTGTAACATTTTCAAACCTAGAACTGAACCAGCTCTGAGGTTGCAGCATAAATATTAGAACAAGCCTGTGAACTTTACATGAGCTTTTGCATCAGAAGTGGACAAAATATGATCCATCACCTGCCCCAAACTACAGAACAGTTCTGGTGTGCTGAAGAAAATGGAGTACACAAGCCATGTGTTGACTGTAGAGACATGCAAACGTGACTAGAAGTGCCCAGAACAAGAACACAGAGCACCAGCAAGTCAGAAAATCACACCAGAGCTCAAACACACCAATGACCAGTGAGACATTCCCTACCTGTTCAACAGACACTTAGGGCAGCAAAACAGTGAAATGATGTGGAGGGTGAGGCAGAGGGAGAAAGGAGAAGGCATCCACAACCCAACACTGCAACATGCCTACTCATGACAGGGATGGAACACTCCCAGGACCTGGGGCCATCTGTTCAATCCCCCAGGATCTGGGACCATTTCTGTGACCTTTTGAGTACCAAGGGTCCCTGGGTCAGGAGTTCTCATAGCACAGCAGGATCCACCACACCAACCCACCCAATATCTCTCCTAGATGGGACCACCTTGCTCAGAGAACAGGGAAGCAGCATAAGGAACCCCTGTGTTAACCTGCCCACCTTCCAGGTGGACTGTGCTACCTCTCTCATGGGAAAGGGAAGGAATTTCATTAGTGAAATGGCACATATCTGCAAGGAAAGTGTTTTGGTTTCCAATCCCATTCAGTCTTCACACTGTCATTTGGTGTTAAACCACAGCTTTGAAGCATCACTGCTTTGCCACATACCTAAACCTTAATACTTTGGTATAGTGAAGAACTTCATTTTCTCACTTAAACAGTTCTACTTACACAGTTTTTTCTCACTTAAACACTTTTTACTTAAACAGTTTGAGGTGCTGACTCTATTGCACCAAAAAAGAGTGTCATAACGTGGTGCTCACAGAAGAATCATGCCTATGTAGCAATGTAGCAGCAGCACACTGCAGCACGGAATCATATTCAGCATGGCAAAAGAAAGAAGAAGATATCACTACTAAATAACAGAATGTAAGGTTTATGACTTAAGTAGAAGGGGAAGCAAAGTACCATGGAGGCAACTATTAGCAGGTCAAGAATCAGCCTAATCTTGGCACCCAGTTCAGATGAGCTCAACTAAATCATCTCTACACGATCTCACTCGCAGTGTTCAGCTCACAAATTGAGAAGACTGTTCTCTGTCCTTTCCCTTTTGGCCACAGATTTGTTCTTTGCATTAATAATTTTCTTATTAAAATACCATCACCTTACTTAGTTTTGCTTAGCATTAACAAAGGGAGTATGCTGTCGACATTAAACATATGCAAATGTATTTATAAATAATTTAGTGGTAATCCAATTGTTTTTGGCTGCAGGAATGGAGTCACTAAGGTGGTCCTTTTCTACTCCCAGTTTTTATGTTAGTGTTTCTAGGAGTGTATCCCTAACATGCTGTTTTAAAGTTCTGTTCGTGCCCTTCTGAACACCAAAAAAATAAACACACAGAGAAAATCTCAGTTGAAAACTGTGGTCTTGGCAAGTATTTGTAGAACTCCACAGATTTCCATGGAGTCTCGACTGAACATCAAACAGGTACTGTGTTTTGTCTCCAAGAACTTAAACTCATATCCTGCATGTTTCAGTGAGAAAAACCTTCCTACTCTGTTTCTGAAAACTTGAAGGTACTTTGAAATCTGCTTCTTTTTTAAAACTCATGCTTTAAAAACTCAAATTTTAGATGTCTGATAAACAGATCAAATAGAAACAACAAAAAAAAGGAAGAAATAAATCCCTTCACATCAATTTCATTGTTTTGTACTTCCTTCAGTAACAGAATA
The DNA here is from genome assembly GCF_001604755.1 of Lepidothrix coronata. Lineage (NCBI taxonomy): Eukaryota > Metazoa > Chordata > Aves > Passeriformes > Pipridae > Lepidothrix > Lepidothrix coronata. The sequence continues at coordinate 1,854,985 of NW_016690312.1, read as the reverse complement.
AGGTGGGGATGGGAAGGAAATAACAAACCACAATTTCTGTGGTTCCTTCTGCTAAATAAACTTATACACAAAAAAAAATAATATATAAGCTTATATGGATTCCAAACTTTTACAACTTCATTAAAATGGCTTTTAAAGAAATCTTACTGTAAAAAAAGCAGCCTAAGACAATATGCATATGGTTTCTTTTTTAAGACCAGTTACATTTCTTAATTGGTTTCAGAAGATGCCTGACTATTGAATCCTATAGAATGTGCACGTGGCCTTTAAAAATCCTTGTAAATGAGAACTGCTGGCAGAACAATTAGCATTTAAAGGCTAGAATGACCTTAAATCTGTGCATCACTGTGATTAGTCTGGACTTTAATATCAAGTACAGAACCAAAAGATATCTTAGTTGCCAAGATAAAGAGCTCCCAGCACCGAGAGAAGGACGTTGGGTAACAGGGTGAAGCAACCAAACATAAAGGACAAACTGGGATGATCAGGTTTGATTTGTGTTGACTTAGCAACCAAGCAGAAGGGCCTTCCTGGACAGCCAGCATGGAAAAGTAAGGGAACAAATCTTCTGATTTGTTCCTGATATAACACCGGAGAACCAGCCTAAATTATTTATCCCTGTAATGAATTTCAAGTTGCAGAAGGGGATAAACTCCGCATAAATTTTGTTGCCAAAAATCACTGGGTAACATAAAGTGCCTAACTGTGTACTGCAAATGTGACATCAGCTAAACCAAATAGATGGAATACTTCACTTTATATATATCGGATATAAATAAATGTGTTATGATTATATGTATATGAGGTGTCATTTAATTTTAAGCATAATTTGCATATATTGCTTGCAATTACACTAATTCATGTACTATTCCCCCATTCTGAAAATGAGATGACTTTTTATATCCCTAGAAATGACAGCTCTGGCTTGGGGTTGGGAGTAGTGGTGTGTTACAGCTGCTGATCTTACCAAAACCAACGATTCTTAAGTCAAAAGCTGAACATTTATATTGGCTGAGTTTGCAATTAAAGCAGAATGATGGATACAGGTGTCCCTTATTTTTAGGTGATTTTTTTTTTTTAAACTTAAGTAACTTGGTTCATTTTTTGTTCCAGCTCTCATTCTCATATTCCAAACTACACAAAAATAAACACTCATAAAATATCCATTTGTTGCTATATAGAAATGCCATAATTTTCCTACACTGTAATAAATACAATTGAGTTAAATCCTAAAAACTATACTGAATATAGATAGTATTCTAAGTATCATCAATTATGAATAATTTGTTTCCATTTCCTCAAAGACAATACTACTTAACTAAGTACTCAATACATTAGTAACTATTGATATTAGAAATACTGCAGTAGTAGTATCTGGAAAACGTACTGATGGCCAAAAATCTCACAGTACACTGGTCATCACACAAAGAATATCACAGTGTCATAGAACAGAATGGTTTGGGTTGGAAAGGACCTTAAAGCTCATCCAGTCCCACCCCCTGCCATGGGCAGGGACACCTTCCACTAGCCCAGGTTGCTCCAAGCCCCATCCAACCTGGCCTTGGACACTTCCAGGGATGGGGCAGCCACAGCTTCTCTGGGCAACCTGTGCCAGGGCCTCACCTCCACAGCCAAGAATTCCTTCCCAATATCCCACCTAACCCTTGCCCTCTGTCAGTGTGAAGCCATTCCCACTTGTCCTGTCACTCCAGCCTGTTGTCAATAGTCCCTCTCCATCTTTCTTATAGTTCCTTCAGGTCCTGCAAGGTCACAATGGGGTCACCCCAAAGTTTCTCCTCTCTAGGCTGAACAATCCCAGCTCTCCCAGCCTTTCATCCCAGCAGAGCTGCTCCATCCCTCTGATCATCTTGGTGCCTCCTCTGGACTCTCTCCAGCAGCTCCATGTCCTTGCTGGGCTGTTCCCTAGGGCTGGAGCAGCTCTGCAGGGGGGTCTCACCTGAGGGGCAGATCCTCCCTGCCCTGCTGCCCACGCTGGGGGATCAGTCCAGCCTCTCTCCCACCAGCACTCTCAAGATACTGCAGTGAGTTGTTTGAGCTCAGTGAGGTTTGCTCAGCTGTCCTGCCATGCCAACATCTCAGTGTTTTACCCATATTCCCCATAACAGTTCAGTTAAACTCATGGCAAGGGCATTATCTCTCAGTTTTGCACTTTCTGTGTGGATTAAGTTTATGATGTGCAGACTGCTCTAGAGGAGACTGTTTAAATCAGGTGCTAAGTCACATTAAATAATTTGTGCACTCATGCCAGGTGTTCCACGTAGATATTTCTGATAGCAATTTTCTTAATATAGCTTATGCAGACACTTAAAATTTTAAGAACAGTAGATAGATAAGTAAAGGTTTATCACTCAGGAAATGACAGTTCCATGGAAACACAGATTACCAAAGGATGTTTGTGATTGTACACAGATTCAGAACGTTTAGGTATTTATTAATTAACAGATCATCAAGGCTAAAGCTACACATGAGTTTTATGGATATTAGGAAAAAATTTCTTCACCAAAAATGTGGTCTTCACCAGAAGTTGGCACAGGCTGCCCAGGGCAGTGTTGGAGTCATCATCCCTGAAGAAATTTAAAAATTGTATAGATGTGGCACATGAGGATATATTTTAGTGATGGGCTTGGCAGTGCTGGGGGAATGGTTGGACTCCACCTAAAAGGTCTGTTCCCATCTGAATGATTCCATGATTCTAAACTCATAACTAAGTTTTGCAACTCTCCAATGATAGAAAGAGTGCCCTGTAAAAATCTCCATGTAGGTAAACACATCCTACCTGCCTCAATCTCTCCTGTCATTTGGATTCAGTAAGATATTTAGAATTTCCTACTAAGATTGCACTATAGGTTTGGCAATTCACTTCCTGTGTCAGAACACAGAGCACTGATACCTACATAAAAAAGACAAGTTCAACTCACTGAAATCAAACAGTACTACGGCAATGTCATGTTTAATTCATGTGTAGCATAGTTTGTTTTATAAAATTATGATCGTTATTTTCTGCCTCAATTTTGTCTTACATATAATTATAATAGCATTTAAAAATGAAGAAGAAATATTCCTGCTCTGTTTATCAGCCGAAGAGACTTGCAATGAAGGTGAAAAGGAGGGGGAAAACTAACAGCTCGTGATACTGTGAACATAATCAAGACTTCTAAACAGAATGGGAAGTTTAATAGCCAGACGGTTCCCAAAAACAGGAGGTGTTAAAATAGTTCTGAAAGATCCCTGGAAGCCAAGCAGATTGAAACTGGTAGTGTGGTCTGCAAGAGTTCCACAAGCAGAAGGGAAGGAAAATACAACAAATGAGAGATGCAGAGACAGAGGGTAACAAATGCACTGGTGGAATCAGGAGCACTGAAACAGCCCCAGCACGGGCTCTGTGGCTGCAGCACTGGCAGTGTCTGCCCAGAGAGCCTCCAGCCAAAAACAGGAGATCTGAAATTAGAAATTAAGGTCTGGACAAGTAACATATATGGGAAGAGAAGTAGGAAAACATGCTTCAAAGAGACAGAAGGCAGTGAGCTGTACAACTGAGCCTATTCTAATAACTACGTGCATATGCACATTATATTTATACATCAGAGAACACTCCAGCTATTAAGGACACTGACAGTTACACTTGTTCTGAAACCAGGAAAGCAAACAGGATGCAGCTGCTCTCACTGCTAGGAGTTCTGAAACTTCTTGCTTGCAAACTGGTAAGACCAAAGGATGGCTGGTCCTTAAATTCCTCCAGGGATGGTGACTCCAGCACTGCCCTGGGCAGCCTGTGCCAGTGCTTGACCACCCTTTTGGTGAAGAAATTTTTTCCTAATATCCATAAAACTCATGTGTAGCTTCACCCCTGATAATCTGCTAGTTAATAAATACCTTACTGTTCTGAATCTGTGTACAATCACATACATCCTTTGGTAATCTGTGTTTCCACGGAACTGTCATTTCCAGACTGATAAACCATTATGTATCTATTGTTCTTAACATTTTAATTATTTGTGTAAGCTACATTAAGAAAATTGCTATCTGAAAGGGTTGACTAATATCATTCTTCCTGTAGTTAGGACAGGAGTGTTTTTTCTTTTACTGCATTCCAAAGGTGCTCTCACCTTCATAATAGTTATCCAACTAACACTGCTATGGGAGGGCACAGATCCCAACTGGTTACATGTTGCAACTGGATGTCAGTGCTGCTGATCTCATTTTTATGCTGTGAAATTGCAGGGGAAATGATGACTGAGTAGTGGTATTTGATTACATATCTATTTATATTGATCTTGCCAAACTGCATTCAGAATAAAGAATATCTGAGGAAACTACACACTCGTGATTTGCAAGAGACAGAACAATTCAATTAAGGGTGAAACAGCTTTGGACTACTTCTTTTACCAAGTACAGTTCTATTCTGTTAACTACCTTGAACAAGAATGCCCAAAATTAAGGTTTTATTCCGAGATGAAAATGTTCTGATTTGAGTGGAAAGAAAAATTCTGATTTTTAATGTTGCATTCACTTAGCTTTCAAAATCTGATCCCTATTATGCTCTGTGTGTGCTAACATGAACACTGTGGTAATCAATTCCATTAGCACACCCAAATGATGGAAGAAATTTCATTACTATTTAATATTCAAAAGGTGCTGGGATGAAATTTTCCTTACAAAGGCCTTCTAGCAAGACCTACTTTTATTAGCAGTTAATATACTGTAAAGGTGCCATTAAGATTTCCTCTTCAAAATTTTAATCCAAATTCTTCTCTAGTTATATGTGAATAGCACCATTAACAATAATTACATTATTTCAAGCTTCCAGTGGAATAACTGAACCAAATTATATATTGGAAAATAATGGTGGAAAATGAGAGGATGCACTCAATCAGGGTACGGATTCATTTCTGACTGATTTTTTTTTTTTTGTTATTTAGTAACACCATTTGCATGGTCATTCCACTGGCCTACAATTTCTATAAGTCTGGATCTTGAAAACCTCTCATTGGCTTTTTATGCATGTACAGAATTTAGCATGACTTTGAATAACACTGCACGTGTTTTAGCACAGCTCTTCACTCCTGGAGCCACTGAAACCATAAACACTGGGATCAAGTGTAGGAAGTATTGAACTCATGTTCATAGAAGCACAGAACGGTTTGGGTTGGAAGGGACCTTAAAGCTCATCCCATTCCACCCCCTGCCATGGGCAGGGACACCTTCCACTAGCCCAGGTTGCTCCAAGCCCCGTCCAACCTGGCCTTGGACACACCCAGGGGCAGCCACAGCTTCTCTGGGCAACCTGTGCCAGGGCCTCACCACCCTCACAGGGAGGAATTTCTTCCCAATATCCCATCTAACCCTACTCTGACACTTTTTAAGCTTTTCCATTGTAGTTCTTCCAACATCCTTAAATCCTCAACATAATCTTGAACCTTCTTCCCATTCCTGCAAGTCTCAGTCCAGAACATGTTAATGCCTGATTTGTCAAAGGAATAAATATTTGCCTTTCCAGTATGTTCCAGGCTTACATGATACGGCTGAACCCAAAATTTAGGATGAATGCATGGACGTTTTTGAAAAAGAGTAATTCTTAGGTCTTGGAAAGCCATTAAATTGTTGGCCTAGAAACAACTCTAATCAAAAGAACCTGCCTGGAAAGACAGAGCTCTCAGCACACCGTGCAGGTACATAAGGATTTAATAAAAAGCTGTGTCATAAAGTCTTTATATTTCTTATCCTCTTGTTCTCTCCACTCTCTGATCTATGTTACTTTCTGAGAATCCAGATCATTTCATATGTAAAACGTAAGGTACTTTAAAGATCAGAAATTTCACCAGAGAATTGGCACGTGGTATATCTAATTCACGTTTAGAGGCTTAGTTTTGTAAAGTTTTGTCACCTTTGTACTCCTCTTCCTCATATCCAAAACAAGAACAAAATAAACGTGTACAAATTTACTTACTATTCCATATTGAAGGGGAGAGAGTTTTAGTTAAAAGACTCCAGTCTCTAGATGTACTTGCATGTCTCTACATTCACTCTATACAGAAAGCTTTAGTGTCTTACCTCAAACGATTTGTGAGATGACTTTTTCCATTGGCACAGTGAACTTAATTCATCCTTTTTAGACGCTTTAAGTAACTGTTAAATTTTCTTTCTAATAAGATATCATAAACTCATAGAACACAAAATTAATGACATTCCATGATTTTAAGAGAGTTACTGTTTATTTTAAAGCAGACCGGTCAAAAAGGGAGAAGCAGTATGGAGTTGCATCATTTTTTGAGAAAAAAGATGCTTTTTCCTCAAAAAAATTAAAGTTAAGGATGCTCTTGAACAGAATTGATTCCTCCTTCATTGTAACATTAAAATTTCAGAATTGTGCCTTAGCCAGCCAACTACAAATAGTTGTCTTTGTCTACTGAGTGACATGAATCCTTCACCTACAGTGTTAAAGATCTACTAACTTGTCTCAGAACACCTCCTAACAAAAACACCTATCAAAAACACCTCCTAACAAAAGCCAAACTGATCTCCTTCATAGATCTATCACTGCAGAACAGGCACAAGGAGTGTTTTATTTTTTTTCTGTAGAAGTGTCGTATTAGTTTAAGTTTGAAAGTGAGATCACTGAATTTCATTCACTATGTGGGCTCTTTGGATAAAAAGAGATTCCACAGAAGAGGGGACTGAGGGAATGAACACAACTGAAGGTCTGATTTCTGCAAAACCATATTTAGATCTTCAGTGCTCCAGGTTCAAGATTCTGAAGGCCAGACATTGAAAATAAGACACAAATTTCGTGGCATTAATCTGCCTGTTTGGAATTCATAGAAAATTCAAGGGTTGCAGTTCAGCTCAAAAACATACCCCAGCTACAGTAATTTCAAACAACTAGTCTGTTCCTTCAAACTTAATTCTTCCTGTGAGGGTGGGGAGGCCCTGGCACAGGTTGCCCAGAGAAGCTGTGGCTGCCCCAGCCCTGGAAGTGTCCAAGGCCAGGTTGGACGGGGCTTGGAGCAACCTGGGCTGGTGGAAGGTGTCCCTGCCCATGGCAGGGGGTGGGACTAGGTGAGCTTTAAGGTCCCTTTCAACCCAAACTATTCTGGAATTCTATGATTTAATTATGATTTCTGACTGTAGAGCCATGGAATGCAGCCTGAGGCAAACAATCAGATTTAGGCTTTTCAAACCAAGGTGAACGAAACCTGGGAACAAAAAAGAAACCTGGGAACAGAGAGGCAGCAGCACCTCCTGCTGAGACACCTCATCGTCTCAGCTCTTCACCAAAAAATGAGGAGCGAAAGGGTTCCTCTTTCTTTACCCTATTTTCTTTTACATTTAGAGCTTTGAAATGTCAAAAAAGAACATCTTCAAACTTCACCTGAGAATTCATGTACTGCCAATGTAAACTTAGAGATAATTTAGACTACTGAATTTGATTCAAGCTATCTGTTTGATTCTTTTTAAAGATAAATGTATTAAGTATTACCCATAGAAAGTGTGGGTTTTTTTGCTTTCCTTTTGGACTCATTGACCTACAAGCCCTGATCCTTCCTTTCTTAACTTCATCCCACAAGAAAAGCATCTGTTCCTGTCCCAATTCTCTCCTTTGTAGAGAATTGGCACCAACATCAAGTCTAGGCCTAAAATATGAAAATAATGACACTTTATTAGGACAAAAAAAAGTCAGGATAAGAGGTACTTTGTATAATTTTGGAGGCTTCAGAAAAAAATACAGAAAAATATAGCTGTGACTATAAGGCAAACTACGTGATAACGTGATAATAAATTTTTATTTTCTCAGTTTCTTAGTTCTTTTTGAGAAGAAAAAGAACTTGGCAGCTACTTCATTAAGAATTCCTCTCACTATATACTTTTACTACCCAAAGTCACATTGAATTGAAAGATCCATGCACCATTGAGTTTAATGGGGCTTTGTGTAATAAGAATAATATGCACTCATAGTATATGGCAATGAACTACGTTGTAAGGCAAAAAACTTGGCTTAAATATACAGTGCTTATGTGGTGAATGGTCTGACATCCAAAGGGCAGAATGTAAACCTGTAATAACTTATTGAATTTAGGAAAGCAGGTTCATTTCCACACTCTTTCTCTAACCCTCACACTTTTTAATTAAACATCCCTTCTTCCTCACAGCAAGGTCCCATTCCTGGTTGGACAATCCAAAGGCAGGAATGCAGCAAAGCAAAGCAAACACTGAGCTGTGCCTGCCTGGCTGACAGCTCAGCCACTGCTGCACATTCCCTATCTCTCAAAAAAAGGGAAGAAGCAAAATTCAGTTTTTCTGGCTGAAGTTTCAGACAGTATTTTACAAATGAGTAATGACATAGCACCCAGCACTTCCACTCATAAGTAAAACATCATTCCTCCATTCTCCATTAAGAGCAAACATGTGAGCTAAACTCTTCCCCCACAACATTAGGTATGTGTTCATGTGTGTCGTTGCACTCTGCATAATGTACACATTTCTCTAAGAAAAAAAACATTAAAAATTTAACAGCACCGTATGTGTGTTGTGTTTATGAATCTGCCAGTTATTTGGACTTTGCTACATTTTCTCAGATGACTAATTACCACTAGAGTACCTCCCAGGGAGTTGAGCTAGCTGTTGTGAATTAAACTGTAAGGCCTTATTATATTAATTGAAGCAGAAATTAAGAGGGGGGAAAAAAAGACCTTAAAGTTCTTCTTGTTGAAAGAAACTATGTGGCTTTAGAAATTCCTAGAATTTATTATAATTTTCTTAAATGTTTCTCACCTCCTTTTTTTTTTTGTTCTTGCCTATCTCCCACAGCAATTTTCTCTATTCTGACATCTAATCTGTGCTGATAAAAATTTTCATAGACTCAAAAGAATTAAATGCTTTGGTTGGTACACATATACAGCTAATGAGGACACAATCCTATTGGAACAACCAGTAAGCCATCAGAAGCTTCCAGATGGCTCAGGTTTTCCAAAAAAACTCTTTGCAAGTTCCATTTCTCCAAGCCTTGCCACATAAAAAGATCTTGGATAGACAGTCAGGTGCTTCAGAGCCTTCCAAGAAAAAGGTTTGACTGCCTGAAAAATAATGTCTCAGGGACAGTCAGACACCAAATCTGGGCTGCTCAGAATCACAAACTCCTGTAAGACTGAAATCTAAAACCAGAAGTTTCCTTCCACAGTTAATGAGATTCCTTCAGAAATCTACTATTAATTTTTTAGCACTCATCCCAGGATTAGGGGTGATTTAGCTTCTTCTTTCTTTGAATCATCTGTGAAGACTTGCATCAGCACTCTTAGAACTTCCCATTTATAGAATAATGGAATGGTTTGGGTTGGAAGGGACCTTAAAGCTCATCCAGTCCCACCCCCTGCCATGGACAGGGACACCTTCCACTAGCCCAGGTTGCTCCAAGCCCCGTCCAACCTGGTCTTGGACACTTCCAGGGATCCAGAGGCAGCCACAGCTTCTCTGGGCAACCTGTGCCAGGGCCTCCCCACCCTCACAGGGAGGAATTTTTTCCCAATATCCCATCTAACCCTACTTTCTTTCAGCTTGAAGTCATTCCCCTTGTCCTGTCCCTCCAGTTCCTGATGTATCAGCCTGTGTTTGTTGCTGAAATGCTCCATGTGATTTGGTGGGGTGGGGAATAACACATCCCCCGGGTGCAGGCTGTGTTTGCTCTCTCTAGGCTCGACTCTAGTCCCTCTAAACAAAGAAACTCTCCTCTGCCAGAGGGAGAAGCTTCAAATCTCTTCTTTGGAGGAAGTAAGTCTGATAAATTTTTCATAAACAGCATGAACACAACAACTTTTACAGCAACTGGTGTGATTCTGCATAGTTTCCTCAAATCAAGAAATAGTACATTTCCACAGCGAAGTGGGAAACACTGACCTGGCAGACTCTCCCATAACCAGCAATACCAAATGCATCTGAGTAACTCCCCTCATTTTACACCTTTCAGAAGATTTATATCCAGGAGTAAATTTTAACTCTGTGATTGTGTTCACTTTTCTTTCTTTTTTTTTTTTTAATTTACTTTCTACTTACCACAATTTATGAGCTTATTACTTGCATAAATCTCCCAAATTCACACATTTTGAGATCCACGACACCTTATGAAGTCAATGAAAGTCACAAGTCATTGGAAACTCTTACAAATTGTGGGTGAACTAAAGCCTGAGGACCCAGTCCTCAAGACAAAAAAATCAGATATGTTTTTTACAAGGTGGATCTTCATTTAGCATAATTTTTCTTCCTTCTCTCATTAATTACCTAAATTTCTCTGAAGTCCATCACAATGTTCTTCATAAGCAGACAGGCCCAACTATCAACAGACTATCTATGTTCCTCATCAGAAGTCCTATAAAGTGATAAAGACTCTCTCAAGAAAGATAGCTGGGTTTTCTCAGGTATGGAGAAAGGAAAATTGGCTGGATTTTGCCTGATTTAATTTCCACTTACATATTTTTCATTTTGTTTATCAAGATCCAACATGCCTTTTGAGGCAGGTTAGTTATCATTACAGAACTGAATTACTAAGATTCTTCATCTCACCTTCAAACTTATTGGTGTGGGCTCTGCACTGGATGACATGAGGAAACAACTCAGGCACTGCACAGACCATTCAACATTCTCTCACCACCCTTGTGACGTGGACACCACATCACTTCTTCATTTTAAATAAGGTAATTCATCATTGCATCTTATTTATTTGAGTGCTTAATCATAGACCCCTTTTTACATCTTACAAAAGTGCACACAGAAAACAAGCAGTTGCATTACCCACTTCAGTACTGGCAAAATTAACTGGATTACAGCCAGCAAACCTGCAATCTTTAGTTCTGAAATAACTGAAAATTGTCAGGGAGAGGATCAGCACTGAGCACATAAATCTCTAAACACAGCTTCAAACTTACATAATAACCTGTATTGCAAAGCTAGAAGAGTAGAGTGAAGTTTAGGTACTGTCAAGATAAAATTAAAGCAAACCAAACCCCAAACACACCCAGCACACAAACATCCTCTACTGGGCTTTATGGGATTTTCACAAAGATAGCTGAGAGCAAGAGGTGGACGTTCTGAAAACACAGAATACAATTTCATGTGCGTGTATTAATTAGTAGAAGGTTACAGTGGGACATTTAAGTAGAAAACCACATTAATAACATGACTGGAGGGGAAATCGTTTAGCTGTAGGTTGCAATGGTGATGAATAGAGGTTGCCATGAACTTGAAAATATTATCTGGAATTACAATGGTGTATTGAAGGTCAATTGCTCTTTTAGTAAAAAGCTAATTATATTTACGTCATAAACAAGTGGAGTTATAAAGGAATAAAAAAAAGTTTTAGAATTGAATAAATTGATGGATCAGTTGTCAATTCTATAGGGTTATTTGATTTAGAAACCCAACCCACTTGAAGGAAAACTGCTTGCAGAACCTCTTGCCCCTTTGCTGCATTAAGAGTGTTTTCCTAGAAAATCCAATCAAAAGCTACGAGTTGAGGTTCCCAAACACTGCACAAGTTGAGAAAAAGCTACTTTCCATCGCTACCAACTTTGCAATCACACTGTTTCACCTGGGTCACTGGCTAATATTTGCTCTGCAACCTACGCTGCAGTCAATTAGAAAGAACAGGCAGAGCTTTGAGAGGTACCACACAACTGTTTCCAGCAAGGAAGTTTGCATAAAGTTTGTGTATTTAAACAGCCATTCCCAAAGGTCCCCACGGTTACAGATCCCACAGTTGCATTTTTTTGGAAAGACACAATGAATTTGTTTTGGGGAGATGAGATAGTGACAAACCTGAAACTGAGCTTTGCAACAAACAAACAAAAAAGAAACAAGATATAACCCCCAATCCCCACTGAAACAGAAAACCACCACCACATTGTACAGCAAATATTTCCTGAGACCCAAACACTCAGAAGTAACACTTTTTCCTGCCTCATGTGGGAAATGAGATCATACAGTTACCACCACGAGGGTTTAATACATGCTGACAATATTGCATTGCCTGCTATCAGAACCAGAAGTCCACACCACACCCTTCCCAAAAGAGGAAAGGCTGAGCCAACAGATAAAGCTGTCATAAAAGACAGTCCTGCAGCCAGAAATCCTTTTTTTTGTTTGTTTCCATTTTTTCCTTGGTCTTTTTCATCAGCTGTATCTTAATGTATAATTTTATAGTGAATAGTGCGTTGACCACAGTGACAAATAAAAAAAAAAAACAAACATATTCAGGATGAACAAAACTAGTGTGAATGAACTGGCTTCTTTGAACTTCACTTCTAGTGCTTGCAGGACACTTTGTTGTTTAAGTAGTGCCTACTTTTCTGCATTCCTATTCCAGTTGGAGCATTAACAGTTTTCAAGACATTTCAAGCAGAAAGGAAGAGAAGCTTCTCTGTGACATCTATATTCACACAGTATATGGTAGTGACATAAGAAAATAAGGGTTCTGTTATTCTGACTTATGATTTGAAAGTTGTGTGCCTTACATATTGCATTGTTTTACACTTAGATAAAAGCACTCAGATTAACAAAAGTCAGGATGAAAAGCGTCAAATTAATTCATAACCATCCTCTGAAAGGAAAGAATCAACTTGATTCCGAAACCAATCTTTTTAGTATTTTCTTAGTATTACATTGGCACAAGGAACAGGCACTGCTAAAACAAAGTTAGGACCACTGTCAACAAAGAGTAGAAAGGGGATATCAGGGCAAACGAACTGGATTATCTCAATGACTGGAGTTACAGAGTGGGAATGAATGCCAGAAGTATCAAGGTCAAGATGATTCAGCCAGTAACTAAGAAGAAAAATCCCCTGCTACACCAAATATCTCATCAATCAGAAATGACTGCGGAGAACAGGGATATGGATGCATCAGAAGCCATCCCTGCAGTACACCCTCATTGCTGCAGACCGTGTTTGCACAAGTCAAACACAATGCTGTAATGCTGAAATCAGTCTATGTTCACTGTAGGTATTGGAATTAATCCTATGGAAATGTGTACTGCCAAAACAATATTTCAAACAGGCTATGGCAAATAGAACACGACCTTGATTTGTTCCTGCCTCAACAGGAATGTTAAATGGAAATGACTGACTGATAGGTGTGTACACATCATGTCAGGGCTCTGCCAGTCACAGGAGATGATGTTTTGTGTTATTAAATGTTATGTCTTTGGTGGCATCTTTTGTTGTGATTGCTGTTGCCAGGGCAGCTGATAAAACCAGTGAGCAGGCAGAGCTCAGCCTCTTTGGGCTGTTTCTTGGTAGATCCCTCACATCTGTTCCCGTCCTTTCCCTTGGGCTGCCCCAACAACCACCAGCACAGAGAGATCCCCCTCAAACACCAGGGAAAGGTGTCTGGTCCCCAGGGCTCTGTTGGAGCATCTGCAGAGGATGCTGTCAAAACTCTGGCATGATAATGATAACCTTGACATGCTGCAGGGGAGAGAGGAAGAAAGGGAAGGAGCAAATGAAAGGATTAAAAGAACAGTTTTCCTTAAAGAGCAACGAAAATTAGGCTTCATGGATTGAAGCTGTAAATTATAGTAGAGTTTTCTATCATTAGAGCTATCGAAGTCTGGAACATCTTTTTGAACAGAGTTTAAGATGAGAAATCCCAGGGACAATAGTTTAAGTTTTGAAATGCATCTTCATAAAATTAAGAAAGGAATATTTTGTGTGGTGAGCGACTGATGGCACCAGACCCAACGATCTTTTCAGACAAAATGTTGAGAGAATTGGGATTGTTCAGCCTGGAAAAGAGAAGGCTGTAGGGTGACCTAATTGTGGCCTTCCAGTGCCTGAAGGGAACTACAAGAAAGATGGAGAGAGACTTTTGACAAGGGCCTGGAGGGACAGGACAAGGGGGAATGGCTTCCCACTGCCAGAGGGCAGGGTTAGATGGGATAGTGGGAAGGAATTCCCTGTGAGGGTGGTGAGGCCCTGGCACAGGTTGCCCAGAGAAGCTGTGGCTGCCTCATCCCTGGAATGTTCAAGGATGGGGCTTGGAGCAACCTGGGCTAGTGGAAGGTGTCCTTGCCCACGGTAGGGGGTGGAATTGGATGGTCTTTAAGGTCCCTTCCAAGCCAGGCCATTCAATAATTCTGTGATTGCTTCAAGTCCAATAATCCCTCCTTTCAACTCCAATAACATCTTGCTTCCATACATCAGTATAGAACTTGTCGTTCTTCATTCCCTTTAACTAAAAATACACATTCAAGAAGTGCATTGGAAAATTATTGTGTCAAACTTTTACCAAAATTTATATCCTGATGTGAAGGAAAATCATAGTAGCAAATACATAATCAATTTATTTTCTCTAGAAGGTGGGTCAAAACCATCTGCAGCCCAGAGCTAGTTAATTATAAAAGGTAATTTATATCTAAAGCATCTTGCATGCATAGCCAGGCGTCATAGATTTATTAGCAGCTGATATGTACTTTAGACAATTAAAAAGAGATAACCAGGTCCTACCTTTATACTTAGGAACTATTAGGAAGTTGTTACAACAGCTGTTGCAAATTAATCCACCATAATCCTTCCACATTCTGCCATTAGTTACACAACGAAATCAGAGCTTCTTGAAAATCAAAAATAAAGATGTGTGAACTTGTTCTAATTACGTAATTAACTTATGAAAAATGAGAATATTCCATTTGTCACAATTCAAATCTCCTGGAAAATTAAAAGATAAATTAAAGCCTCCTACTTTGCACCTGTTTATTTTTCACTACAATGTATCCATCTAGTGAGACCTTACCTTAAATTAAGATACTTTGCCTTAACATTCTTATGGCCAGGGAATTTATTTTCCCTCTTCACTTAATATACCAAGAATTTATCTTCAACTGGAAAAAAACAAACCCATAAGAAACTACAGAAAAGTAGTGAATTGCATAAAAAAATCACAGTAAAGTACTCAAGCACTTCATTTAATTTAATACCTATACTTCAGGAGCATTTAATATGTATTTCCATTGCCCCATACTTTATGAAATCTGACTGGGAAGACAGAAGAGTGAAAGAAATCAGAGGATTTAGGAATATCGAAAAACAAGAAAAAAATATAAAGATAAAGAAAATCTGTTTGGAACATTTTAAAATTACCTGTCACCAATGACATTCTGCTGTGAAATGATGGCATCTTAATATCTTCATCTAAGGGACCTTGACTTGAAATATTTATAAAAGACATGAAATGGGACCCCTGGCAACAAGGAGAACTGTCAAGAACTGAAAATAGTGAGTATTGCCATGCAATTTTTTTCCATCAAGCTTAAATCCTTTATTTCAGAGCAGGGGAAGAAATATCACCCAGGATGCTGAGTTATTTACTTTTTCCCCTCCAAAGAATGGCTCCAGTGGTATAATTTCCAGCCCTGGTATGCCAAGTCACATCAGGAGCTCGGTCCCTCCACACCAACTGGCAAGCACACAAAACCCTGTGGGTTTTTTTCTATGCCACCAGAGTGGGGACATTTCTTCCTTTCTTCTCTAAGCAAGCTTTGTCTGCACTGTCACTTCAGAGAGGGACCCCCAAACTATAAAAAAACCCATGCTGAATGTTTGTAGTCCACCCTCCTTAGAAGCTTCCACCATTTTATGCTTGGTGTAGCTCTCTTGGCTTTTCATAACTAAAAGGGATTGTAACATTTTAACACAAATGGCAAAGTGAAATTCAGATGAACAGCACCCAATGAACCAAGACCAAGCAAATTTTGTGCCATCCAGTTTCTCCCCCTTCCTCATCAATAGACACCATCAAACAGAGCACTCCCAGGGTTTCTTTTCACCTGACCCAGCACTTTTATTCAGCGCCACACTACTTTTAATCATCTTTTCTTATTATTTAATCATTCATAAATGAGATCAAATGCTTAAGTAGTAATTAGTATTGAGGAGCCATCAAAATCTGTTGTTACAGGATTGAGATATTCAAAGCCAGCAGTCATTATCTCCCACCATTTCCCACTGGCCAACAAAAAAACCCTGTCTCTTAAATATATAAATCAGAAAGAAAAATCAGAATATTGGAACTCAAAAATACAGCTTTTGAGCCCTTTTCCACAATGTTTTAATTGAGGTTGTATCCTGTGCACTTGAGGCCTGGTGCATGTGCTCACCATCCCGAGCACAGCAACGAGCACATTCCAATAAAATATAAATAGAAGCACATATACTGTTTTATTTTAGAAAATAATAGCCCCCCCCCATTTCTCAGGCACTCCTCTTGTTAATTAATATATCATTTAAATCAGCTCATGTCCCTTGATAATGAACACAGAATGAGGACTAGAAATCTAAGCCCTCTATATTTGGTTGCCAAGACTTTTCAATACTGAAGTATGAAAGTTTGAAGTAAAACTGAGAATCACCAACACGCTCAACACTTTTGGAGATGGAAATCAAAGAAAAAAGCAATCTTGAATACTAAACTACCTTTGGGTGAGCTATAGCTCCTTTTAGTAGATCCTATCATGGTTATTAACAACTTCTGTTTTGAACTGGTGTATAAAACACTTCAGGTAGTGGTAAACATCATTGGAAAATATATTCCCCATTTCAGAGAGGAATAAAGCCAGACAAGTATATAGATATCTATATACCAATGTTTCTCATAAAACCTTTTTATTTGTTCAATTAATACCTACTCTGTTACTTTTATCCAAGAAGGATAAAAATATTTAATGATATTGACTATCACTGTTCTAGGCCATGTTAATAAAAACAAATCAGTAGAGGGATGCTTCACTAAACAATATTAATTATAACTGCTATTTACAGTGAAATAACCGTCCAATAACTGTGATAAGGTTGCCCAGCAGCACCAGTTCTATGTAACTCCAGGTAATTCAACTCCAGGATGACACAACAAGGTCAAATAACTTATTTAAAGCAGCATAAGAGATTGTAAGGCCACGTTTTCAAAATATTCAGTTTACAGAAATGTTGTAAAACCTTTTATTGTCCCTTCCTCAGGAGATAAGATGACATAGATATGCCCAAGAAAAAAATGCTTGATCTAAAATCTGATGCTATTCAAACATTGTACAGACTGCTAAAAACAACTGTAAATTAGGAAAAGAAATAAGATGTCCAGTTAAGACCCAAGCACATTTAGCATTAAGGGATAGACTTGACACTCCAATCACACACAAACTGGATTCCTTCCAAGCAGTGCCTGAGAAAGCTGCCATCAAACAAAAAAACAAACAAACAACAAAAGAACAACCACCCAACAAACCCAAAACCAAATTAAACCACCAAAATCCACAAACTCAACCAGCCAAGGCTGACCAAGCCAAGAAATAAAGGATCATTCCTTCCCATACGTGTAGCCTGCAGTTCACAAGGACAGTAAGGGAAGTTTCTGTTTGAAACCTTGTTAGATCATTTGCAGTAGCACGGGAGTTGCAGGGGTCCATCCCATTGCTTAGGAAAAAAAGCTAAAGCTTGTTACATAAAAACCTAACACGAGAGAACACCCAAGAGTCCACTTTGATCAATGGTAAATGTGAACCAATAAAGAAAGAATTAATAGAAAGCCAGAGTCACTGAATAAATGGAAAAATCCATCTTGCCCTGTAGCAACTGAACAATAATAAAAGTTTTACACTTCTTCATCAGTGTTGGGTATTTTGCTGCTGTTTATGTGATCACTTCTGTCAACACTAGACAAAATATTAATTCCTGTAGATATATCTAGTTTAAGAAAGGTCACATCTTAAGAATTTTATAGTTGCAAGAAGAATAACAAAATAAGATCCAGATCCTTTAAAATGCATTTTATACCGAGTTTAATCTTCTTGCACTGCCTTTTTCTTTTCCAATTTAATTTCAACATTGAGACATGCAATGATTCAGTAACAAACATGACTGGCTGCCTTTATGATATTATATGAATTGTCATAAAGAATGCTTTCTAGTTGAATTAACGTGACAGGTATGCAACAGATTCTGTAAAAATAAAGTCACAATATGCCATAATATTTCACAGTGCTCTAAAACTGACAAGCAGTACTCTAATTACTGCTTACACGGAAATCCTAAACACCATTTTCACATATTTACTTTGCTAAGCAATCTATTATTTCGGTGCATCCTATGCTGAAAATGCAATTGCAGCTAAAAAGCAAAAAATGTGATAGAGTTATCTTTCATACTTATCAGAAAAAATGTCAAGAGCTGACATGATAAATTAAACAGCTGGCAACACATGGAAAACTCTGGATTTATAAACAGCAGCAAGTGTACAAAGAAGTTATTTGGTTTTATTTCAGCATTTTATTCCTGTTGGCTAAAATATTTGCCTGCAGTGCTGCTTCAATTCCTAGAACTTTTTTCACCCCAGCTGCTTCTACAGATCATGTCTCTGCACTTTAAAATATAGGAAGTCCTTGTAGAAACCCTTCTTGAGCACCAAATAAAGCTCTTAGTCCTCCCAAGGTGCTGTTTTCATTAGAAGGGAAAAGTCTCCTCTCCAAGTAAATCTTGAAGGAAGTTCAAGTGATGCAGAGGTCTTGTACTTGTGCATGTACTTGGGGTACCGGGCATTTCAATAGAAATTCAATAGAATGATTCTTCAGAAAATATCAATTAATCAAACTGAACTGTTTGATTACCATGATTCATTTCTACTGGTAAAATATCCCCATTGTACCTGAAATTTCTGATAAAAGCCAGATATCAGACTGCAAAACAACCCGCAGGCCAACAGCTTAGGCTGGGGCAGCAGAGCAGAGAGTCCAACCTCTCGTGGTTTGCCAAGTTCCTTGGAAAATGGAAACCAGGAGGACTCTTGTCAAGGCCCTCTGCCCCTTTTAGCTACAGATCCTTATCCACAGAGTTGCAGGGATCCTCACCCAGGGCAGGACATGCTGGTAAACCCTCACCTTCCAGGAATCCAGGGTATTATGTGCTCTTGGCTGCTGTGGTTAATGGCAGCCCATCGTGTGTTTTGAGCTGAACAAACCTGCACACAGGTAACAGCAGCAGCTCCTGCTCAGTTCATGAGTTGTTTATTTAAATTCTGTGCTTAAACCTTTCTTAATCTGCGTGTTTTGCTCTGTCTCTTGAAGTGTCTGTTATAGACCTTATCTGCCTTTGATACACCTCAGACATCTTGCTCTTTAGTTTGCCATCTAACACTTTGTCAGTCATTTTATCCAGACTCCTTTATTGCTTTATTTAGAGGCAGTCTTTCAGGTTTCCACAGCTTTGCTTCAGCCTACAATTCTGGCTAAGGACTGTGCTCGTCATTAATTCAAATTCCAGTTCTCTGCACACTTAAAATTAAGTACAAGAAATAGATAAGTCATACACTAGTGATAGATAAACACTTCTCACTGGGCTTCTAGGATTGTAGCTTGATGACCAAACAGCTCTTTTCAGTAACTGCACAGCCTTTTTCTTTCCATCTCTTGAACTAAATGAACATTCCTTAAGAATATGGATTTCTTTGCTGTCCCATAAAAAAACCCCAATTATTCCAACTGCAAGCTGCTCACAGTACAATCACCTGCATCACACAGATGAGCCTCAAAGGTATATCTGTGAAACATCTCTCAAATTATCAAAGTATTTTAAGACAACAAGTTTTTTGAAATATCTCTTCAGAAAATTTCAGATAGGTACAAAAACTGTGGGGAAAAAATTATTTTACTGAAATGAAACTCCAAAAAAAACCCCCAAAAAGCACATAAGAAAACAGATGAGACACTTTCCTTCAAAGCAAAAATGAAGTTCATTTAAAAAAAAAAATTTATAAACTTGACTTGACTTTTACATTTTTTTAAAAACTTAGCAATCTTTACCCTGAAATAAAGTATTTCCACTGAATAGGTCTCCTTTATAACACTTAGCAATGTAGAGCTAAGAATTTACTGTAGCAGTTGTACCTCTCTATTAAAAAAGTAGTTACTGGTGAAGTTGGTAATAATGTTTGCACTTCAAACCACAGGACTAACTTCATTTTTTGCTTAATTAAAGCAGTTAGTTTTAGCATGCTCAAGAGCAGACACCAAACTCTCAAAAGTTTGATTCTATGAAGCAAATAATAGCTAAATAAGCCTGACCACAAATTTAATTAGGACAGTGAAATGGCTCCGAAGGAAGCACAGTGGTCTGCTGTGACGAACCACAGACCAAGGAAATCCACAGGAGAGTTTAACCCAGTGCAAATTAATCAACAAAAAAGGGACAACCCTAAGGGTAACGTTATGGAATGAGCAGCAAACAGCTAAAGAAAGCTGTTGTTTGGTTGGTTTTAAATCTTCAAATGAATATGAGTATGTTTAGCTGCTGTATATAAAAATATGAGATCCAGCTGCAATTTTATGCTTCCTCTCCTAAGCAGGATGGTAGATAGAGAATCCTATGAAAATGGTTGTTTTCCTTCACCTACAGAAAGAATTTCTTGTTTTGCTTCTCTGATAATTGGCAGTTTTAGTTGTTGGTTTTGATTTTTTTCCCTTCTCCTTACTCCCTCTTTTTTAAGCAGGGAGAGATCAAATTTAAGTAGACATTTTATTGGAACTCACAAGCCTTGGCTCAAACACGAGCCATTCACTTGTTACTTAAATGCCTCATTATTCACCCAGTCTGATTCTATTCAAATCCCTGGAAGTTAATATTCCACTTTACACTTTATCACCTGCTATTGGAGCTCTGGTTCCTCATTGTGGCTTCCAGTGGATGTTTCTGTATCAGTGTCAGGGTACAATGCAGCACTTCTTCTCCCTCTTCCTATACACTGCTTTTAATTCTCAATACACAGAAATACAACACACTTTTCTAATCACTGAAAACAGTTTCCAACTTAAAGTTGTTTTTCTTTTTCTTTTACGTGATTTAGAATCTTCTTTTTCCACTCACATGAGGCGTCTCATCTTTGGTATATGTCAGACCCTCCACATTTCAAGTTTAAATTCTTTGTCAAAATCCTTGTCCACCTTTTACCTCCCTGTCCTAGGCATGGCAAGCACTCATGCAGGCATCAAGCCTGGCAGTAAAATGTTAGAACAACAAAGATTGCAGCTGTGCAAGAGTCATCACTGGGGTTTTTCTTGGCTACTGCCAGCGTGTGGAAGCAACCACAAAAAAATCCAGGACAGACTCAAACAGCAAAGAATATCTGGAATGGTGAGAGCTGGAATTCTACTCACAAGGATTTATTGGGTACCTGTGTGCTCCAACTCTCCTTTTTATGATGAAGTGAGCAACATAAAACTTTATGTTACAAAACAAATGCAGTGAAAGAATCCGAGCTGTGATACACAAGAAGGGACTTTTACTGACTGGCAGGGACAGGCACCTGGAATGCAGGCTGAGGGTGAGAGCACACAGGATCTGAGAGAAGGTAGTTGCCCATGTTCTGTGGCTCCTGACACATAACTAAACTTCTTCTTACCATCATTATTTTAATAATCTCTGCTGTTGCTGTTCTGTACACCATTTTTCTTAAACCTCACCTGCATTATTTGCATGCAGGTGAACGCACACAATGCTCCTGCAAAACCACTCAGTGCCACATCCAGTCCTTCCTTGGACACCTCCAGGGGTGGGGACTCCACCACGTCCCTGGGCAGCCTCTGCCAATGCCTGACAGCCCTTTCTAGCAAGAAATTCCTCCTCATGTCCAATGTGACCCTCCCCTGGCACAGCTTGAGGCCATTCCCTCTTCTCCCATCCCTTGTTCCTTGGGAGCAAAGCCCGACTCCCCCCAGCTCCCCNTCCAAT
The DNA here is from genome assembly GCF_001604755.1 of Lepidothrix coronata. Taxonomy (NCBI): domain Eukaryota; kingdom Metazoa; phylum Chordata; class Aves; order Passeriformes; family Pipridae; genus Lepidothrix; species Lepidothrix coronata. Next base: position 1,833,215 of record NW_016690312.1, on the reverse strand, counting down.
GTGACCCTCCCCTGGCACAGCTTGAGGCCATTCCCTCTTCTCCCATCCCTTGTTCCTTGGGAGCAAAGCCCGACTCCCCCCAGCTCCCCCCTCCTGTGAGGGAGTTGTAGAGAGTGAGAAGGTCCCCCCTGAGCCTCCTTTTCTCCACACCCCTCCACATCCCACACCCCTCCACATCCCACACCCCTCCACATCCCACACCCCTCCACATCCCACACCCCGCCCACTCTGAAGGCAGGTTTGAGTTCCCTCTCAGGTGTGGTTGTGCAATCTGTCCTGGGCTATACTGCCCTGCCCAACTTATCTCAGTGAATCTGACTGGAGAACAGGATCCTTTCTAAAGTTAATTAAGCTACTTGTATCTCCCTGACCAGGTAGTTGTGGCTGTAGTTCTCAAATTCTTCCTTTGGTCCCTGGTTTGTTGGTCAAAACAGAAGATCATTACATACCACTGAAGGGTGCTCCCCTTTTGCATCTCCAGATGCAAATGAGGACTTCAAACAGAGCAAACATATCTATTAAACATGAACAAAGTTAGCAAGACTCTGGAAGGTGAGAGAAGGTGGCCTTTCATTAATATTAGATAAACGAAAAAATGCGTTTCATACTTACCTCTGTCATAATTTATAGCAATTCCACGTGGGAAATTAACTCCACAGACCCTTTTCAAGCCCTTATTTTTTATTTTTTTATGTAAAGTGAAGGCATTTTAAAGGGAAATATTAAAACCCCCAAGTCTGGTATATTTAAGACACTGATTGACATGTAAAGACACGAACAGTGAACTGAATCACTGGGTCTGTTTTTTGCAAATACAGCCTGAATAAGGCTCACTGTTATTTTTGCCTACTTATTCTTTATGGCTGTTGGGGAATGGATGCAGCAGAATATGAATGGCAGAACAGCAGCTGTGATTCTACCATATGCTGCAAGGAAAGAAAAAAAACAAAACCAAAAAACATCTCCAGCTATGCTTTTAAAGTTATCATTTCTTCTAAATGATCACAGGCCACGCAATTCTTTGAATTACCCAGGTGAAAGCCAGGGTTCTCAGCAGGTTTGATGCAGCTCTTACCAACAACTTGTAAGAATTAGGAAGTTGTCAAAAAATATTATTATCATTAGAGGTTTAGTGATTATTTTCCTTCAATAAGTCACTCCAAATTAGAATCTAATGCTTGTTTTCTTTGATGGTTTCTTTAGTTTTCTGCAGGTGAAAATACGAGCCACAAGTAAAAAAAAAATTGACTATGTCATTAATTTTTAATTTGTTTTGAAACATTTTCTACATCTCTCCATAGGATTCACAATTAGTTTTAGGGACAGTACAGCACATATCTGTTAATAGCAGAGAGGTGGAAATCTAAATGTCACTTTCTAGAAGGCAGCTTGTACAGGTAGTTCTGCTTCAGTGGCAGTGAAGGATATTTCGGAAGACCACTATGAAAAAAGCCCTCTGGCCCTTCAGGAGTAGTATCATATAAAACAGACAGCTTATTTCTAAAAGTAGTTTAAGATTTAGTCTTCTACTTGTTAACCACACACCACAGCCTCAAAAGAAAATAAAATCAAAGTTACCACTGGTTTGGCATTACTGATTAGGTGAAATCTAAATTTAGACCAATATCCAAGCACTGCCTTCATGTCCATGATTCTGATATAGTTATTATTTAAATTTATAGTACAGAAGAGTGTGCCTCCACTGAGAACACACTAATACTTCCCCCAGGAGGACCCTATGGCTGCTGCAACCACAAAGCATGGCAGGGATGTAAATTCAGCAACACCACCTTGTACAGGGTTACTGTGTTGTGTATTTATCACCTATCACACCTTCCATAACAACATGTCAGATGCTCATCCTTGCCCCTAAGTTTCTGCCTGACTAAACTCAGGAGAGAATAGGAAGAGGTTCTTCTCCTGAGCTCCACATACCAGGAGAAAAGTCAAGTATCTACCCCTGTGGAATCACCTGTGCAAAGTCTGCAACCACACACGTGGGGAAACATGCAGTGAACGTTTATCAGTGCACCTAAATTTAGAGAAAAAACTGATTCCTAATGAACAACATTCTTATTTGAGCCTCCATCCACAGGCACTTGTGCTGCTCCTCAAAAAGGCTGAATTGTGACACACCATATTTTACCATGTATTTAGTGTTATTTTTGCAATCCAGTAATTTCCAGTTTCCCACGTAAATTTGCAACAAAATGATAAGTTTTGAGGACTGTATGATTACTCTCACATTAAAGTGATCCTTCCTTCTTGCCTTTTACCTGTGTTAAGATTCATTTATTGTGTTCTCAAAGAATACTGATCATGACAGATTGGAGAACACTATTTCCAGAAAGTACTTTGCAGAGTATATAAGGACAGCAAGCTCTTGGTTTCCCTGGTTACCTTGAATTTACATGGCACTGAATTAAGAATGAAAAAGCACTGACAGTCAGAATCCTTGTTGGTTCCATCCAGATTTTTAGGCAACGTTAACCTCTGCATTTTTAAATCTCACTAAAATAAACAAAGGAGCAGGAAGTTGTCAGCATGATATATAGAAACTGAATTAAGAAAAAAGAACCAGCCATGCTCAGGAAAACTCTGGAGTTGATGTTAGGATCACATATCCAAGGTAGGAATGCATAGATTGCATTAGACTTACCCAGTGATCCTGACTCCTGCAAGTTTGAGAGGCACAATCCCCAGAAGATGCCAAATTACTTTCAGAGCTGGTTAATTTTCCTACACAATCACAGCCCAATATGCAGAACTAATTGTAAAGTACAGTACTTTTACATATGGACAAAAGCTGACTATTTTTGGAGTGTGAGATTAGGTTACAGCCTTCTGGGGAAGAATTGGCAAATACACCCAGAAAGGCATTCTCTCATTTTCACCAAATCCAACAGCAAGCTTTTGTCTATTATTTACAATGAGCACCTCCTGCTCTACAGAGTTCACAAGAACTGCGTCTACACAACCTGCTGGAGCCAGAAAAAGCCATAACACAAAAAGATGAAAGTCTTCTCTGATTGAAAATAAGCCTTGACACCAGTACTTATTTACCACTGACAGTCACTGACACCAATTCAAACAGCAAATATTCTCCATTTTTGCAGCTTTCACTGGTGCAATTTCATCAGCCCTTATCTGGGAAACACTAAATATTATTAATATCTTTATTCCATCACCCCTATATTGCTTCAGTGTATTTAAGAGCTCCCATGGCAGTAAGAATACAGAAGCGTTACAGTAGTTTTGGAAGTAGACAACATGGAATACAGCAATAAAAGGGAGAAGGGGTTGAAAGAAGGGGCTGAATATGGGACAAAAGAAACTGGGAAGGGTAAAAAAAATGGCAACTCTTGAGAAAAATGTGAGGCAAAATATTAAAGAAAATCTGTATTTACAGTGATTTAAAATAGGTGTAGATGAGAACATAAATTAGCTCTTTACTCAAGTCTATAGAACACAGTTGTGATTTTTGCTAATGAGACTTGAGCTTTCACATAAAAATCCTCACTGTGCTCCTAACTTGCAAAAAAATTTCACTGCAAATAATTAATCACATAATAATTTAATTATAAATAAGATTGTTTCTTCCTTTCCAATACTCCTGCATCTAACAACTGAGTCTTTAAGAGAAACTTTACGACAATCCAGGATCCTGCAAGTAAAAGGCTGAAGTGCTGCTATTTATTTATAACATACTCTCAGTCTTTCCATTAAAGTTAAGATTTTCATTTCCAGGTTGGACAGGGCTTGGAGCCACCTGGTTTATTTAAAGGTGTCCCTGACTAAGGCAGGGGGTGGAACAAGATGGTCTTTAAAGTCTCTTCCAAGCCAGGCCATTCTGTGGGTTTATATTTCTCTAAAATTAGGAAAACAAAAGTAACTGTATGCACACAGAAATCAGCTCTTGATAATAAGCTGTCAATGCACTCATTTCTTCTACCTGCAGAAATAAAATTACATCTGGTGCAACAAGCCACTGGCAACACACACCTCGATGCAAAAAAAGATATCTTAAAGGAGGGGGAATGCACTCCTCAGGTGCACCAAGGACAAACCAACAGCCATATTTACAAGAAAAAAAAAAAAAAACAACAAAACCACAAAAAAAAAACTACCAAAGGACAGAACAAATATGGAACATTACAATTGGAATTTTACTGTGACACAGGGGCCCAGCATGTATTACTGTGCAACCAGAAGTTTCCTGAAATACCAGCAAGAGGAAAGAAACTGCTCTAGGATGCCAACTCCCTCTTCCCACTTCTCCTCATTCAGAGAGCTTTTCCAGCGTGTGGCATGAAAACCATCAGAGAAATAAACATAGAGCTGCAATTCCACTGACTGCCTGAGGCAGCAAATAAACACACCACCTGTAAGGGCATTTCACACACCAATATCCTTCTCTAGTCAAAGACATTTCTCAAGTTTTGGAAGTGTTTCGTTACCAGTCTCATCTAAAAAAAGTCCTCAAAAACCAAAGCCAAAACACAAACAAAGCTGTTGCACGTTATAGAAAAAAAACAGAGATTTTGGAAAAAAAAAAAATAGAAACTTCTTGTGACTTTATGCCTTGAATCTCTGCTAACAGTGAATTGCAACTGGATAATCTCCAGGCTTTAAAAGCAGAGAGCAGTTCTGGAACAGAGTCCTGCTCTGGAAGACAGTGATGGAGTTCCCCTGACCAGGATGCCTGGTGACCTGTAGAACAGAAATTTCTCAAAAAAACCCTTTAAGCAATGATTTTAAGGAAAGAATACAGACAGATACTCTATATCGGAGTTCTGTTGCTCAGCTGGCTATTTTTACAATTTTCTAATGAAAAATTAATTTTGTCTCAGTTGCAATGTTACTGTTTTCACTTTAAATTTGCCCAGCATTTACTCAAGCAGCTGACAGTAAGTTAAAACCTTCACAGAGGCAACTCAAACTGGAATCATGAACTCCCCTTCTGAGACAACTGCAAGCAGAAAGATTTGTAGATTTTGGGTCTAGGAAGTTAATACCCATGAAGCTGCAAAAGCATGTAAGGAAGGGGCTATTGCCAGCTATCAAGTAAACAAGTGGGAAAGGGCAAAGAGGTAAAACACAATCCAATGCTTAAAGAAAACTTATTATCAAGAGAATCTGGCCTCTAAACCCAATCATGCACAGTCTACCAGATCTTTTTCATTTATTCTCATGTTCTCTTTTCAAAAGACTTTCTCTGTTGCTTTAATGAACTTTATTGTTCTGACACTATCACAGAATGGCAAAACAGAGATGTTTCAATTAGCTAAATAATTGAACCTCTCAGCTGCTGCAGAAGTCAATATAGGATCTATAAATTGAATGTCTTGCTAGATAGGATATAATGAACCACGGGATAAAATCTTTGCAACAAGTTATGAGGAAGGATGAGTGGATTTACTTCATCTTGGACCAAACCACTTCAAGTTTAAGCCTTCTTTCTGCCTAATTCAGAGCTAAGCCTTCAAATTAAGTTTCCAAGTCTTGGACAAGTGTGCCAGTTAGGCTGTATCACATTCTGGCCTGCACTGATCTCTGCTGCTCAAGCAATTCCACTTTGCATAACACTAATGGAATAGTCACGAACACAAAATCCAGGATCCATTCGCTCCCCTCACCTTCCAGGCCAGCCCAAAGTGTGGTGATTAGATCTGGGCAGAGTAGAGCGTGTGGTTCCACCATCTGAGTGACCAGGTTATTGAGTGAACCTCACCAGCCTGGAACAGCCAGGAACACTTTCTGGTGAAGGCACAAAGCACTTCACACCAATGGAAATTCCCCTTTCCCAGGGGACAGGGCACACAGCTAGACTCTTTCTGACAGAATAACCCAATATCAGGCTTTGATCTGCTGATATTTGTCAATTTATGTCTCTCCCAGGAACAATAAAATGATTTGGCAGGAGACCCTTTCTCTTTTACTGTAAAAACAAGAGTTCAACTTTCTCTTCCCTCCTCTTGCCTCTCCCTTTAGTTTCAGTTGTGTGTTACATGCTCTACAAAACACTGGAGTCACTTGACTATTGACAAACTTTCTTGATAACTCCTGGTTTCAGCACATAAACAGATTTTAGAGGTGGTAAACTGGCATCATCAGAGGTTCCCTGCAGTCAGCAATGACTGTGCCATAACGGGCACGATCAACTGCCTCATTTTGCCAGACCCAAACTCTCCTACCCAGAAGTACCTTCCTGTTTGGAGTGTTCTGCTCTCACACCTATTGCAATCACAGTGACAAAACCAGTGACTCCCTCATGCCTTCAGCACCTTCACACACAGGACATTCATGAAAATCTCCTTCCAAAGGAGAGAGAAAAAAAAAAAAAATCCCTGTGTTTCTTAGTTCCTACAAGTAATCTTTAACTGCCCAGATACAGGTTACTCTAGAGCACAGAAAGTACACCACCTCTCACTATGGGGATTTTCCCATTTGTTTTATCCCACTGGGAACGTGCCACAATCATTACAACATTCATGATTACACTGTCACAAAAAATGCACCAACAGCCACTGAGTTCATTAAAGCAGGTCTCTTACTCATGGCCCAGGATCAAAGGTAAAGAGTCTTGGTTCCAATCCCAACTCTGCATTTTACTTTATGCTAGAATCTCTAATCCCTAATTTGAACTCAAGTTGGTGTAGTCTCTTAAGTTTTCTTTCCTATTTCTCCAATTCACCCCATTATAATCAAATAAGAATCTGCTACACAGGTAAGTTTTCTTGTATTTGCTCTGGATAAACAACAAATACCTGAACAGTCACTGCAGGTCAGTGGGCTGTCAGTTATTCTAATGGTAACTTGCTCATACAACTAACTCTTATAACTTGCTCTGCTCACAGCTTACATCATTTAACCTATTTAAACTTATAATTTAATATGCATTAAATAATTTTTCAAGACCATTTGTTTTATCTTTGTTTTATTAACTGTAAAAGTGTTCAAATCCATTAAATCTCTTACCTACATGTATTAATCAGTGACTGCACTTGAAGGAACATGCCTGTCACTTTATTTGGTTGCATCAACTCTATTTATTTTTACCTTTTTTTACCCTCCAAAAAAAAAGTAAGTGCAGCTATGATTTCTTTATTATCACTGAATATCTTTCTCAATGCCAATTACTTCAGATGGTCGCAGGTTATTGAACTGGTGCAGCCAAATACAACTCACAGTACTTCTGAGCAATAATATCTAAGATCATAAAAGTAGTTAAATATATTATAGATATCACAGCTTACATAGGGGACAAAATTATTCCACATAGATAATAAACATTTAGCAGACACCACCATTACCTCAAAATTAAGCTGTTAAAAGTACAGACTGAACATTTAAATAAAAAATAATTTAAATATTGTAATATTAAGTTGTAAATTATTATATTAAAATGCCACTTTTAGTCTGAGAACACAATGATTTTCTAAACTATGTCAAACACTCCTTGAAGTTGGCTCCTTTATTTACATTCAGGAATTGAAATTTAAAGTCCTCAAACAGATCTAGCCCTAAAGTCCATGATATTAAATTCTTCTCAAGGGGAATAATATAGGGGCTAAAATATTCCTTGCAAAAACATTTTCTAAAGAACCAAAAGTGTGGTGACTTTGTGGAACAAAGGACAGTCCAAAACTCTACCAAGTTTGTATCAGGACCAATTTAAAAGGTTTCCCAAATTAAATGAATTTTATATCTAGATAAATACATAATAGCTGCATTTAAAAAAAAATGAAAGGAAATTATTTTTAGCTTTGAAAGGCTCTTAACCTACATTTTGCTTTCTAATTCACAGGGCAAAGCACATCAGATACAAGTATGAACCTGCCCAACAGGACAAACACAGGTGATGAAGGGTAGTGAGGACTGGAATTTTGCCTGGAGAGGAGAAAAGTGAAGTATTGAAACACCTGAACAACATTCTTTCAGTGATTTCACAGAATATTCTCCTCACATGCAAAAGTCTAAGGGATTAATTTTGAAAAATCCGAAAGTCCAAGGTACATAATGTTAAATTAACAACAAAATGTTGTGATTTCACTGCTGGGAGGTTACAGATTTTACAGCTGGAAACCTCCAGACGTGCTGAACAAAGTTCTGTTTCAGACTTGATTTACTCGACTGGGCTCTCAACTTTCAGAAAACTTTAAAAGCACAAATTCCAACTTTTTTAGATGTCTGATAATCTAAATTGTAATAACAATTAGTATTCTTTCACTGCATTTAAATTATCTAGAAGTATCTGACATTATCTAAACCTGCACGACACTTGAACTTAAAACTGTTACAAAGTGTTTAGGTATTTAATCATTATTTAACAAATAATTTGCAACAAATTAATTAGACAGCACGTTCAGTAGCTCATGTTTTTTTTACTTACGTGGTTAAACACTAATTAAATTATGGAACTTTCCTCAGAAGCCTAATGCAACAATTGAAAGGTGGTCATGCACCTACTGGCTTTGCTAGTTTGAATTAATTACATGCCAAGTAGATTTATCTTTATATACTCTACCACAATAGGTAGACTTTCAACCAACAATCAAATTGAGATCTTTTATAATTACTCTTAATTAAATATATTTAATAACAGTAAAATGACAAGCTTGCAGATTCTGGAGTCAGTGTATTACTTTTGTTTCTGACCTTCTAATCCAGTTTTTACACAGAGAAGAGATGGAGATTAGCACTGAAAAATTACTTAAAAGATTTAACTTCTTACAATATTTTAAAATAATTTTGATGTGGCTTTGAATACTGTCTTTCATTCCTTTTTTTTTTTTAATTATTATTTTTAATTTTACTTCCAGAAAGTGTAAAGAACAGAGTATTCACACCTACATGTCCTTATAATATAAATATTTCTAGTTGCATCTTGCATGTGTTGCCTCCAGGCCCTACCAAGTGCCTTTCACTGATCAGGAATGAAGAATGAAGGGGCAAAATACATTAACATCAATTCCCCACATCCTCTCAGCTAATTAGTTCACCAGTAAACGAGTTCACCATCGTCAGTTTTGTCACAACAGTCAAAAATATGGAAGGTGAGAATATCAGAGTACAAACTCAAACTTTCAGCAGCATTTTCAAATTCAAATCAAACAAAATTAAGCCGTACACACCTTACCACCCACAAGCAGAAACAAGTCTGACAGTCCATCTGGAGGACTCTCTCTCTCTCAAAAAAAAAAATCTTTGTACATTATTAAGAATTACAGTAAAAATTTGTAAAAAAAAAAAAAAAAGCCAATCCACCTTGTGAATTGAACATATTTTCTCTTTCTACCAGAACAGAGAAAATCTGCTTCTGGGAGAGTCATTCTTTGCCATCCCAAAGCAGAGTGCTGTGCTGCATGGCAGCAGTATCTCAGTGCAGTTATTTAGAGGAAGAATTAAAATACTAAAGTCTGCAGAGAGTGAAGATAAGTTTTGTTATAAGCATAATCTGTATGTTATTGCAACGAGCAGTAATTTCACCATTAAATTTCACAAAAAGCAGTATTTGAGCATCTCTGTATCCAGAAGGGAAAAAAGAGGACTTTGCTCAAACACAATGTCCAGACTCAATGAAATGATCTTGCAGCCACCTAAAGCCCGAGTTCCACAGGATTACAGAAGTCAGGGACCTTTCAGACCTTCAAGGGCAAGTGCAGCATAAACGAAGCATCAAATTCCAACTGACACTACTTTTGAGAGAGGCCAAAAAGAGATGAACTCTCCCCACAGTTCAAAGCCAGAGCTATAGCCCACAGTCTTCCTCCAGAAACCCTCTTCAAATTCCTGCTGCTGGGGCTTGTCTTTCCCATTCTTACAGGAACCAGCTGCCAGCCAGCAGCAGATCCTACGTGTTGCTCACAGGACGTCGGAGTTCTCCTGGTCAGACTTTGTGCAGGGCTCAGGGATGTTGATTTCAAATGCAATATTTTTTTTTCCCCCCGTTTGAAATGGAGGTTTGTCCCTTAAAATCTAAACAAAGAAGCCTGAAGAAGAAAAGGTCTTAGCAAAGAAAATCTACGAGCTTCTTTAGGTCCCAGGTGTAGGTCAAAGCCTTCTCCCAGCTCAGAAACAGATGATAAATGTCACATAACTCAGTCTGGAAGCACCTTTATTAGGAGTTGAAGGCCTTATGTAAACCCCTACAGATCAAAAAGTCTGGATCCAGCATGATCATAACTGCAGATTATGCTTTTTTTTACCATAATAGTTACCTGCAACTGTATCATCACCAGATTCAGAAACTATATATTCCAGTAGGAGGCTTTCCCAGAGGTATGATTTCTCAAAGGTTAACATGCAATTAAAGCAGAAAATTTATTATACTGGGTGGAATTTCTAAAAAGCAAACACACAATCTGTGTTCAAATTACTTTGGAATAGATATTTCTATTAAATCTCCAGTAAAGTATGTTCAATAAATCACAGCATTTGCAATTAGTTATTTCAATGAAGCATGCTCGGCATATCAAATATTCATGAACTGATGATACAGGGCAGAAATCTATGAAATATGGGAGATAATTGAGTTCCTGTGTGATTAATCCATCATTGTTTTAGCAACAATAGCATTTTACATAATCTGTTCCACTTGTATGTAATATGTATGTTTTAACAGTTAAATAATGAGCTTTAACAAGCTGGACATCAATTCAGTGCAGGGTTTGAATGCTCAGTGAACGTATAATCTCATAATGTTCCTCCATATATCATAGAATGGCTTGGGCTAGAAGGGACCTTAAAGATCATCGAGTTCCAACATTGTAAGTCTGGTTTTCTTTCAATCAATTGACAAGTTTTTAAGTACATTTCTCTAAGTTAATGTCTGGCTGGGGACACACACATGTTTATTTGTTTTCAAACAACCTCTGCTTCTCCATGTCACAACTTGCACAGTGAAAACAGTGAACATGGGTTCTACATCACAAAGCCAGTTAAAATGTATTTGGCTATCAGTAAGATATTATCATGGAGCAGGGTGGTCTGAAGGGCGACAACAACCAGACCAAAAAGTGATAAAAATCTCACTCAGAAGTACCTTAAATCTCCTTGTGCCTCTAATCTCTTTCAAAACTCTTAACAAAAAAAGCAAGAAACCCATCACATTTTCCTGTAAAAGTGAGTAAAAGGTATAGGAGCTTCTATAATATCTCAAATAACTACCTAAATATTGTCAGGTCCACCCTACTTTTATGTACAGTAAAATGCCAGATGAAATCAGTGGTAAAATTAGCACAATGCTTGCAACTCTGAACTCCCTGTATTTGCTAAATCTATCTGTAGCTGCAACATTTTAAAGTAAACAGGTGAAAGAAATAACTAAGAGAACAAAAAGATCTGCAACTTCCTGGGTATCTTTCTCAGGCAGCCACTAGAGATGTAGCAGAGAGAAGCAGCCTCCTGGCTGCCAGCTTTGGATTTCAGCCTTCACAAACACTTTCCAAGACTTCATAGAAAATCAAAACTATATATTCTAGTATTGTAAGAGTCTGATTTTGAAGACTACTCTGCAATCTCAAAACAGAACAGGAGAAATGAGCTGTTAATAGGTAGCACCTACAGAACCTTCTATATGCTACAGATATGACATGGGTTTGAACTATATTGGTCAGGTGTGGCCATATTTAAATGAAAAATCTTCCCTCATATGTCCCTATCTACTCAATGAGATATTAAAAATACCTTTGGCATCAGACACTGTCAGTGTTGTGATCCAGGTACAGTTTGTCTCTGCCTTTATCATGGAGACTGATGCAAGATGGGCAAAGTGAATGAGTAGACAAAAGTAAGACAGTATAAAAGTGGTCATTGCAGCACCAGACCTGAGAACATCAGAAATTTCACTCAAATACCATCAAAACTAAGGCAATAGATGACAGCTTCTGCTTTGTTCAGAAAATACCTTTTACAAGCCCAATGGAAGGGCTTCTTTCCTTCTCTCTTCCCCTCTCACCAGATTAAAAAGTATATCCAGAGTTTTTTTAATAATAAAATTCTCTGATCTTAATATTTTATTTCATTGTAAAAATACTTGATATCAATAAGAGGAAGAGAACTTCAGCACTCGGGCACAGAGTGACTTTTCCCATGAGTATTTCCTCTGCTGTTCTAACCTCTCACTCAGTACTCTGGGAGCTTTATTGCCACCTCACTGTATTACCATTTACTATTTGCTGCATTCCCATTCTCGTGGTTTTGTTACCATTGACTACTGGGGGTTTTCAAAAGCACGTGAACTTGCTGGGTTTGTAGGATCTGTAAATTTTGATGGAGAAGACGAGTTTCCACCCCTATAAACAAAACAATTTTGCATGTGCAAACTACTCATCATCACAAATGAGTTGCTTCACGTGGGTATGAACAAAGGTTCCCTGGAAAGCATTGCCTGGTCTCTCAGTTTAGAATCAACCCAGCTGAATGCTGGTATTTTACAGGAACAATTTCACAAGTTTTCTGGGACCTATTGGAGGGAATTCCCACTAAAAGCTTCCAAGTAGCTGGAACTTGTTACTGGGAAGTACTGGCCTTATATTTAAGGCAGCTTCTTTAACAGAATAAGTATCACTTATATTTAATGAGTAACATTTCTGATCTACAGTGGGCCCTTCCTGTTTTTTTCACATGCCTCTCACTCATCAAGTAGAATAGTTAAAGTAAAATTTGGAAGACCAAACCAGTTCATCCTTAGGTAACTCTTCTGCTCCAGAGGTACTTGCTTTGATAAATAAACTAAACCACCGTAGTATATGGTTTTAGGCATTAAGTATGTAAGAAAATAAGATCAAAATGCACAGTCTGCCTCTTTAAGTGGCACCAACTGGAATATCCGCACACAAAATATTTCAAGATGAATAAGCCAGTTTTATTTTTGTAATAATTAGTGACTAGGGTCAATTATCCATTAGAGGTAGAAGAGGGGCTAGCAGTTTGAACACTATTTTCATCTTAGGCAAGAAAAAAGTACAACTAGAAGTGGAGTAACACTCCTTACCTGTTCTGATATAGTAACTTGTTTTATATAGCAAGTCAGCACTACAAGTGACAGTAACAATGATGGTTATAATACAAACCTCTTACCTAAATATTGCTATTTGTATGTATCAAAAGCTGTATCACCACCCCTTGAGCTCATTAACTATCCCAACTAAACAAAAAAAAAGCCCCATGTCTAAATCCAGCAACATTAATACAAGAAAATGAAAAATCAAAGTTTAGAAATCCTCTCAAGTTAGGTGAACTCCACATCACTTTCACCTGCTTTTAAAGAGGCCTTTAGCTCTGTTCCCAAGCAGCCCATCCCCACTTCCCAAAACTGACCACAAGTCAGTTCAGAAATGTCACACTGTTCCAAAAAAAGAAGGGTTCACGTGTACACCTTGTGAGGGGAATCACCACGGTACATGCACAAGGGTTAAATAAAACCTTCCATTCTTTGATTTTATGGATAATTAAAAATGAAATCATGAATCAATCCCTAAGCATCGACCAGACTGAAAAAGGACTGGCAAATACCATAAGTCAACACTGTCCTTGGTTAATATTTAGTTACAGTGAATATTCAGTTACTCACAGGCAGTTAAGTTATACCTGAATTACTGAAAACACTGAGATTCTTTTCAGAAGTCAAACATTACCATAATCCTCCTCCTCTCACGATATTCATTAATGCTGAGACTGTTATTGCAATTAAAATGTATGTGGATTTTCCCTGTTGTCTAATTCATACAACAGAATATTCTAGTAACAACTGTAAAGTACAGAGGTATTTATTAACCTACTTAAGTCATACTTCATGGCTCTATGCTGTGCCTAATAGTGTTATAAGTATCCTTATAACCTCTTTCACGCCCTACCACTCTAGATTTCCCCAATTTCTTCCTCATAAGGGCATTTTTTCCTTGTAGAAAATTCCTAGTAGCATTCTTTAAACTTTAATTTTTGCTTGATTTTTTCACTTGTAGTACACCCCAAATCATCTCAGCACTTGAAAAAAAAAAACCAAAACCCCTGAGTCATCTCTTTCCTGTAGCAAGACTATTGAGTTCTCCTAATTATTTTCCACACTGCATCACTCCACTGTTCCTTGAAGCCCTCTGAACACAAACTCAGCTCTGTAGCTTTGCCCCAGCCCCTCCAATTTCTCAAGCAGTCACTGGTAGTTAGTGTCAACATAAATAATGCAGTCTGGTGGCTGAGAGCAGGTCTGTTGAACAGCTGGCTGTATCCCACTGTTGCCATTTAGTGCTGGTCACAAAGCTTTCCTGGTTTGGAGAGCTCTGCAGTTTGCCTTTCCCTGCCCTGCCTTGCAGCACTGCCTGACAACGTGAGAAACACTCTGCACCTTCTTATGGATTTATAAATCTGCTGCCTGTGGAGACTAACTTGGTTTTATTACAGGTAGCATAACTGACTCTTCTTCTTCACCAGCAGAAGCATTTACCTGGCTCAACACAAGCAGTGCTTTTAGTGCCATGCAGGTGTTTTAGTGAGCAGTGATGCTCCCCAACAGTAAATGTGACATCTTCCCTCTGTGCTCTTCCTGGGAAAATTGACTGTGTTGCCCTGTGTCAAACCACACATTCCAAAGTGCAATATCTAAATGCATTTTAATGACTGTACCTTTCACCTGCTCACTTGGTCTCTATAAATATTCCCAAATAATTTCTCTGAAGAAATGGGCCTTCTTCCATCCTTTTCAATACATGGATGTGAGAACTTTCCCAGCTCTGAATCAGCATCCACCTTTGAAGTTCTTATTAGACTTTTCATAGAATGTGAATACAATTTCCATGCACTGCACTTGGTCCCTGTCCTGTTTTACTTACAGAACCTTCAGAGGAAGACTTCATGGAAAAGCCACTGTCAGAGCAGCTCCTAATGTTGAGGTTTTATTATTATCTTTTGCATGCTAAGCATTTTATATTTGTTCAAATATCTTAATTTAAGTTTCTTCCTGTCATCAAATTAATTTTCTTTGGTCATGTTTCTTCAAGACTAGGGAAGAGACTCTCCACCTGTGCTGGGCACTGCTGAGGAACCTTGAGTGTTATGTCCAGCTCTGGGTCCATCACGACAGGAAAGACATTGAGGGGCTGGAGCGTGTCCAGGGAAGGGACAGAGCTGGGAAGGGTCTGGAGCAGCAGGAGCAGCTGAAGGAGCTGGGGGGGCTCAGCCTGGAGAAAAGGAGGCTCAGGGGGGACCTTCTGGCTCTGCAACCCCCTGACAGGAGGGGGGAGCCGGGGGGGGTCGGGCTCTGCTCCCAGGGAACAAGGGACAGGAGGAGAGGGAACGGCCTCCAGCTGTGCCAGGGGAGGCTCAGGTTGGACATCAGGAGGAATTTCTTTCCAGAAAGGGTGGTCAGGCCTTGGCAGGGGCTGCCCAGGGAAGTGATGGAGTCCCCACCCCTGGAGGTGTCCAGGGAAGGAGTGGAGGTGGCACTGAGTGCTCTGGGCTGGGGGACAGTGTGAGGATGGGGCACAGGGTGGATTCCATGGTCTTGGAGGGCTTTTCCAAAGTTAATGGTTCCATTAATCTACTTCTATAAAGTGATTATTCAAAACAGATTTTAATTCCATACCTATAATACTCAAATACTACAGAGTTCAAAATTTAAGTGGTTGCTTAAAGAAACAATATTAATTTCAGATTATTCTTCAGTCCAAAATTGAAACAATCATATATAAAGACAGCATTACAGAATCTGTCTTTAGGCCTAGCATCTTTAGCAAACACTGAAACTGGACCTCTCTATCAAGAAAAGAATATTGCTTTAAATTTCCTATTCCCTAAGGAGGATTCGAGAGTGTTTATAAACATATTACTGCATAGTATATAAATGCAAACACCTTAACATTAACATGTACAGATATATTCTGATTATCATTATTGACAGGTGAATGGAAAAGAAAAAAAATAATCAGATTTTATAGGTTGAATTCTTTGTGATAACTGGTCTTTCTAGCTGGGAGGCCAGACCCTTGATCACAATCCTTAACCAACACCAAATAAATGTTAAAGCTGATGCATGGTTTGAAATAAAGGTGTGCCCAAACTGAGCCCCAGCCTTGTACATGTCTAGTAAAAGTGGTATTTCTGTGTTTGAAGTTTCTTAAAAAGCCAAATCTTTGCCTTAGAAATGCAATTCTCAGTGATTTTGTTGGCAGAAGGTGAAGAAAAATGCAGCTTGTGCTGTGTTTAACATGATAAAGTTGCACAATACAAACCTCATGTGCATAATAGATTATGTTACATATATCAAATTACACATGCTCAGGTAAATTTTTCGAAAGGGTGACCTTCTGTAATTTCTTATGCATTCTAGAGCAGTGTTAAAAATACATTTAACATTTGAAATTCAGATGGTTACAGTTATAAAGCTGATGACTCATAATGTCTGAACATGTAATAGCAAGTAGGATCTTAACTTCATACGTGATTTACTGAACCTTTAAAATTTATATGAATTATTAAATTAATTCTGTGCTACTCAGATGAACCAGAATTTATCATAGGTTTCAAAAATTAACATCACTTTTATTTAGTCTACTTTTGTATTTGTTAATTCGGTCCTTGTGTTTCACCAAAATTCCTCACAGTTCCCCTATCCTTCTGAAAACCCTTGATAGGCAGGAAGGGGGGGGCAAAATAATGAAAGCAGTATTGTGGGTTTTTTTGCAGACAGATGGACTATAAATCAGGATCCAGTAAAATAAGGATCAACCATCCCCAGTATAAGGTCACATTCTGTCAAGCACAGCTCTATGACCCTGGCTCTGCTTTAAAGCAAAAAGGCTCAATAAACACTAAACTAAGGAGTTGAAAGATTTTTTTTTTTTTTTTTAGTGATTAGAAACAAATAACAAAAACTTTAGAGTTGGTAGTAGTTAAGAGAGAAAAAAACACAGATGTGAAGAGGCAAATGAGTCGGAAAGTGGTACAGAAAGATCCAGAATTATCACACTCCAAAAAGCAACACAGGCCGTCACCTTCCCCGAGTGGTGACTCAGCGGTGACTCCACCGAGGAGGTGAACACAGCACTTGGCCTCTATCAGTTCCAGCCACTTGCTTTCTGTATTAGGGAATAAATAGCTCTTCTCAACCAAACAAAATCTTATCTTCTACTCATTATGACTGATGTTTACTATCCCTTGGCTTTTTTTTGCCCCAAACTAACGAAATCCAGCTGATAATTCTCTGAGTCCCAACTGGAACACTGACAACACCTGGTGCCTTGTTATTCACAGAATCAACCAGGTTGGGAAAGATCTCTGAGATCATGGAGTCCAACCCATGACCCAACCCCACCTTGTCACCCAGCCCATGGCACTGATGCCACATCCAGTCTGTCCTCAAACACCTCCAGGGACGGGGACTCCACCCCCTCCCTGGGCAGCCCCTTCCAGTGCCTCATCACTCCCTCTGGAAAGAACTTCTTCCCAATGTCCAACCTAACCTCCTCTGGTGCTGCTTAAGACTGTGCCCTCTTGTCCTATTCCCAAGGGTTCTGACTGCCTTCTGAATTTCACCACGTTCTGGTTCCTCACAAACAACTCAGTTGACTAGAAAATAGCTTTCTGCTCATGTCACCACTAAGACTCACTGCACAGCCACCTCAAACTTTCTATAATCACATTCTTGGTAACTATTCTGGATTCTCAGCCTATTTATTGTTTCACACACCCATACCTCTCCATCACCTGCTCCTCAGGGATTCAATCCCACCATCAATTACCACCCCAGTATTTTACACTCCCCTCAAACAAAGAGAAGCTTTACTAACACCATTTACATCTGTATTTATATAAAGTAGTGGTATTAACTAGTGGACAGAAACTAAACAGAAGTTTCAATGTACCCTTCAATTTGTGCATGAGATTACCAGCTAGAATTGTCTTTTTTATGCATCTGACTTTTGTTCACTATAGAGCAGCAATTTACTGGCAATCCAGTGAATCAACAGAATTGTCACCTAAGGGAACTCGTACCACCTGGGGAGGGGGTGTGGTGTGCAATAAAAAAAAAGGGGTAGGGGTTTTGGGTTGGGTTTATGTTTGGGGATGATTTTTTTGTTCAGGGAGTGGTTTTGTGTTGTGGGGTGGAGGGGGGGTTGTTTGTTTCATATGTGGGGGTTTAGGGTTTTTAAAATTTTGTTGTATGTGGTTTTTTGGGGAGTGGGGAGTGGTTGTTGCTGTTTTCTTGAGTGGGTCCAATGATATGTAGGGGAGTAGGTTGGCTGGGGCTCTGAGCAGTCTGGTTTAGTGGAAGGTGTCCCTGCTCATGGCAAGGGCTTGGAACTGGATGATCTTTAAGGTTCCTTCCAACCCAAACCATTCTATTATTCCATATAAAATTCCACTCTAAAACCAAATTATAGAAATATAATCTTTTCAAAGAAAAAGAATGTGGAAGTAGGGAACACACCTTGCCCACAGGCTGCAATCTTGTTGAACAGTCCAAGCAGCTCAGATGAGCAAGGGAGTCCTGGCATTTTATACCTTTTGAGTTTCTTTTTTTTATTATTTTTTTTTGCAAGGAAATTATGCATTCCCTGTCCACTTGTGTCACAAGGGTCTTTGACAGCAATTTAACACCCTGTTAATTTTGAAGTACTAAGTACTTCTCCCTCATTTACCTTAGCTTGACTTGAATGAAAGATTTCTTCACAATATCCAATTCTGCTCCCATGAAAATGCACCATTTCACAAGGGCTCCAGAAACATTCATGCTCCAGTACACTCGTACAAAATATCCCCAAGGTAACATCAGTGCTGCCTGAGACCTTGTAAAGGTCTTCCTGCTTCAGAAAAAGCTCAGGCATGTGCCAATATAAAGACAAATATCCCTGCTCTTGATGGTCCTGCCAAAAACTCTCCAGCTGTACTTCCAATCTGCTTCTCTTCCTCTATTAAACCACACAAATACATCCTTTGTTCTTCACGCAATCTTCAAAATACCTGTTGGTTTTTATGCTTCAAAGTATTCTCACAGTCCCTCTGTGATTCCCACTATCTTATCTCCAAATGTTCTCCTACCAGGTATCAACACTCTCTGTGACCTTTATAGTCTAAGACCTCTTCTTTGCTGATGGATACTACTCGTATTTTAAATTCCTCACAGAAATTTCTGAGTGTTTTCAGCAGTTTCTTTATTGTGCCATGGCTCCTTCTCACCCTGAGTCTCACAGGGGCTCTGTCACAATCAGCTCTCCTGTTTATCTGATAAAGCTGGAGGGCACTGCTCAGGGGCCTGTCTCCAACAACTGCCAAACTAATTCATTTCATATGACTTCTATTACTATCATGGCCTCTTAAGTGATTTCCAAACGTTTTTCCTTCCTATGCACTGAGATACAGATGAAAAATCACAAACAAAGTTTCTGGACAGAAGGCTACTCTTCGCTTACAGCTCTAGACACTTCTATGAAGTGCTATGATTTTCGCTGCTTAAACACGCTGCTCCCACTGTATTTGGACCACCCCAGATCCTTCAGGCCAGTCAGAAATTGGTCTGAGAGGCAGCTTGGTTCATCAGGATGTGACAACCTGCAAGCCCTTCCCAGAAGCTGAGGCCCTACCAGCCCAAGCTCTTATGTCTTACAGTGAATTAGATCCGAGCTACAATTAAACTCCCTCCAGCATTCTACCACATCTGCTCATGAGGGGCTGCCATTCCCCACCTGGATACACTGGACACCCTCACACATGACATGGTTATGTTAAGAAAAATTCCTTGCCCATCCAGGAGCCACTCTGGCAGTGCAGAACCGGGTGATCACCCAGGTCCCTTCCAACCCAAAGCAATTCTACGATTCCACGACACTTCCCCCTCTTATTTTCAGCTCTCCATAGGACAGCTTTTCTGCTGTTCTACCCCAACTGGAGGACAGGAGGCTTTTCTCTAACAGCTGAAACGGCACCAGGAGCTTAAGTTGGTCTTTGTTTAAGCTTATTTTGCAGGAAAGCATAAACACATTGCAAAGCTTAACTTCTATTCCCCTGTTCCCTGGTACTTGAGCTTCCTTTGTGAGATGTTTCCTTTACTGAAAAGATAGACACGACACACACTCTCTCATACTTCTGCCTGTTTATTTGTATTATCACTTGCTATTTATAAATCTGATTTTAGCTCTCTAAATAATTCTAAAATTTTAATAAAAAAGAGGTAGCCTGAAACAAAAATATAATGAAGGCAAACAACCAAGGAAAGGATAATTGGATTTTTCTCAGGCTATGCTAATCTGTAGACTAAAAATGCTGTCTGGTTACACTTGAATACTGGTAATTTGCATGTAGCTGGGAGCACTGGCATGAACCACTAACATATTAGATCACAACACCTGACACTGGATGCTCTTTCAGACATCCAGCATTTCATACTGGAATTAGTTGACTTAGCATATTTAAACACATAAAACTACATTTTTTTTCCTACAACTATAAATCAGAGGGGATTACTTCTAATACAGTTTTTAAAAAAATCAAGTGTGCAAGTATTGGATCAAATGTTTCCAGTAAGCAGGAGATAACTACAAGCTATATATGCAATAGCTGTTTATGCCTTGCTTGGCAAAAACAATCATTCAGACATTGGTATTCAGACAGTAAAGTGCTTGTCAAGATCAAAATGCTAATCATTGCTTGCTGAGAAATTCAGTTGTTCCCAGTTGTAGGGAGAGCAACATGTAGCTGGGAGCAGCTGCAGCATATTATCAGTATCCAGTGATAGAGTTCCTGTGCCAGTGGATCAGCAACTGGTCATCAGTGCACCCCAGAAAATTTACAGAGCACGACACTAGCGTTTGTACTGAACATTAAAAACAAATTTAAAAAAAAAAAAATTAGTATCAGAAGGCTTGTAATTGCTAAATCATAATGCCACCTTTTCAATCAGCAAAACAAAATGTGTTTTCTGGGGTTTACAATAATGCTTCTTTCTTTGAAAAAAGGGTTTGCTCATTGAAACCAGAGTAAGTCATAAGATGTAGTCAGTTATAATGACACACTATATTAAGTTATATATACATAAATTTTCATGTCTATTTTCCCTAATAATACCATTTCTATTAAAAAAAAAACAACCCATGTCAACTTTTTTTTTTTACATTGCTGAATATTTTTATCTTGCTTATGTATTTGAAAAGGAATGAAGTTTAAGGATTAAATGAATAAGAAATAGGATAAAAGGACAAGCCTGGACACAACCACTGTTTCAGATTTAGCCTGCAGCCAGATTTATGTGAAAGGAACCTTGCATCAGCCCTACTGGTTTTAATCAAGTTTCACACCAGCTCTAGAATCTCTTTGCAGGGACTTGATTTCAGACTGAGAGCCCAGATCACCAGTGCATGCTGCAAACAAAGGCTGTTCCACACACCTGGGAACCACCCTGCACTGGAACTGGGGTCCTGAATATTGTCATGAAATTCCAGACTGACCTCCAATTACAGGGAGTCATTTTCCCCTTATCCTGCCAACCCAGTAGAAACTAAGTGCATACTATGGAAATAAAGTGAAAGTCCTTTAATTAAAAGCAAACCAAAGCACATCTTCATAGGATATACAAAATAGAACATTTAACTGAATTCCCAGTCTCATCATGCAGCTAACTAGACCCTCCAAGGTGATATTTCCAGCAGCCTTTCCATCTCCAAGGAGCTCAGCAGGTGGCTGCAAGGACTCCTGGGGTTATGTCTCCTCACTTTCTAACCACAGGGAAGAGCCTGTCCTTGTTTGGAAACACATCATAAACGTGGTGTCTCCCAAATACAGAATCCTGTACTGAGAACCAGTTTAAAAAAAAAAAAAAATCCAAACAAACAAACATGATAAAAAACCCAAACAAACAGAAAATATAGGAAGATTTCTTCCAGACCAAGCTCTGGCTGCCTCTCAGGAATGCAATGACAGTGCTTACTTTTGTCCTAACTTCTCAGGCACACAAATGTTGTCTTCACTCTGGACACTTGATCTTCACATTTAATCCTCTTAATCTTCTAGTATTTTGATCTACTTTTTGTCTTCCTGTATTATCCTCTTCTCCTGTAATAGATCTTATTCTAAGACTGTGCCCATCAAACTACAATCCCTTAGTCTGATGATTTAGCTCACTGTGGTTCCTACGACCCTTGAGTGAATTAGCAATAACGCTGGATATACTAAAAATGTTTCTAGATTTTAATAGTCTGTGTTTCTTTACATTTTAGGAGTTTTTCAAGGCTACTACACTGAAGATATGACAATAATTGTTTTAAACACACAAACTACTTAAAGCTACAGTGGAGATCAAAACCTGAACATTTCTACTCTACCAAGATTAAAATACTACTGACATCAGAACAGCCAGAGACACAGGACTTGGGAGTCCAAAATTAAATTTTAGGCTCTACATAGCACATAGTTCTCAATGCCTTTGACATGTCACTCCACTTCTGTGTCTTATGAGTCTTTGTGAAACGGGGATAATCACAACACTTTTTTAGACCTAAGGGGCAATATTGCTGTATAAAGGCCAAGGGATACAATGCTGATTATTACTACTAATAGCACAGAAACCACCACAGAAACTGCTCCTAAAACCCCAAATTATTTAGTGAATTGTTGATATATAGTTGCCAACATTAAGTCAAGACAGCCACATAATTAGAATAAACCAGGAACATACTTGACTAGTACTGCTGCTATAGTACTCTTACATGGGTTTTGTTCTTTTTTTTTTTTTGTGCTTATACTTTTTCTTTCCTTTTTTCCCCCCTTTCTCATTTGAAATTTTAAGGGTAATGGCTTAATTTCCAGAAACATTCTATTCACTTACCAGGTCGCTTAATATCAAGGACTGTTGTTTTAAGTAAAGTAAAAAAATTGTTATTCCAGCTGAAGGATTTTATAACAGGAGGGAATTATGGGACTGAGATGAAGTAGCCTGGAGGTTCAGGCTGTTTATATTTCTTTGACATAACTCTTCAGCTACAGATATAAATAAAACCTGTACATCGGGGCTTCAAGAATTCAACTGTGTATCCTGAAAAGTACCTGATATATAAATCCCAATGAACTCAGTTGAGTAGTAGCACTCAAAAGTACTACTCTGTCCCAGCGTGATACACATAATTACCATTTCATATACTGAGTTCCAACAATCTCTAAAGACTTCACACTTGCAAAGAAATTTAAGGGTACTCTGTGTACAAAAGCCTCTAAGGATCAGGTTCTTCACTTCATTAAAACCTGAACAGCATTTTATTGTCATGATTTCTATACATTCAAGTTACCTGCATAAAAGTATTTAACAGCAAGTAATAATTTTTGGATATAAGTTCCAAAACTCCTGTTGCAGAGTAGAATCTTATTTTTGCACATATCACAGGAAACTTCTCTAAAACAATTCACTGCATGAATTCAGCAGTACGCTCTAATTAGTTGCTTTGTATTTACCCCAATGAGTTTCACTGACCCTATGATTTCTCGAGCATTACAGTTTTTGATCCCACAGTGAAACAAATCATGATGTCCCTAGCAAAGCCTAAATAAGTATTACACACGTAGAATACATGCCTAGTTTATATGACTGAAATAAAGATCATTCTAATGTAACTTCTGAGGTAAATATAAAGTATATTTTCAAAATCAGTGTTGCATTTTATTGGGCCCTGCACATAAAAGTCAAAGACTAAAACCTACGTGTTATTCTGGCAACAAGCAATTTTTTGAATAATCAGATCCTGAACACCTTCCTGAGATGCCTGGAGAGCAATAAGTTACAGCAGAATTGCTCTGTGTCAACTGCTGCAAAATTTACAACTCATCCTGTGAAGGTGAAATCAGCTGTTTTCCACCTCCTGTTTACACAGAGCCCCATCCATTTTTTTCTTAGGTTAGCACAGTTATCTCACTGGTTTAGAGCAGCGAAACACTTAGGAAAAAGCCAATAAGCAGTTCTCCCAAATATGTTTCATGCAACCTTTGGCACTGGGTGCAGTTTCAGGCTCTGAGAGCCACCAAGGTCACATTAACTTCAGGCACAGTCTGACTGCAGTGCCAGAGATTCCCCTCTGCGAAGCAGGAAGACAACATTTGCCCATAGTTTGGATCCAAAATGCAAATAAGCAACACTGTTCACAAGCATCAGAGCCACAGGCTCCACGAGAACTTTCCTTCACAGAATCACAGAATGAGGAAAGGCTGGAAGGGGCCACAGTGGCTCATCTGGTCCCACCTCTCTGCTCCAGCAGGGCCATCCCAGAGCACAGGGCACAGGATTGAGTCCACACAGCTCTGGAATATCTCCAGTCAGGGAGACTCCACACCCTCTCTGGTCTCTGTTCAGGGCTGGGTCACTGCCCAGCAAAGAAATTCTTCCTCCTGTCCAGCTGGAACCTCCTGGGCATCAGTTCCTGCCCGTTCCTCCTGTGCCATTGCTGGGCCCCCCGAGCAGAGCCTGCTCCATCCTCTGCCCCCTCCCTGCAGCCCCTGACACACCCTGGGGAGGGCCCCTCTCAGAGAATCCACGGCTGCCCTCTGTCCTGTGAGGTGACTGAATCTAATTCTAAGGAACAGCACATGATTTACAACTATTATCTTGGAATTAGACAAGATCCTTCCCTGCAGCCCAGTACTCTACTCGTGCCTAGAGCAACCAAAGACAGCACTCAGGAGGACAAACAAAACCCTCAGCTGGCTGACACAAATGCTTCTCTCTCTCTCTCTCTCTCAAACATTTTGATGCTGAAACATCAGTAAAAAGTAGTTATGGTTTTGTAACCACACAAAGTGTCCTTTATGTGGGATGGAGTCACATAATGTGTTGTTTTGGAAAAGAATTTACAAGGAGACAGGACCCTGCTGCAGTTGGATCAGCACAGAGAGTGAACTGAAAGCAATTCTATCCTTTGTAGTAAAAGAATATTTTGGTCACATCTATTTGCCAGAATTAAACCCGATTCTGAAAGTTTTAACTATACACAAAGTATCTCTAAGTGTATGGAAAACCTAAGTGTAAGTCTGCCATCAGCCAGTGACCCTGGCACAAAAATGCCTTTACAGCCCACTCACAGAAAAGCACTTCCAGAAAGAAAGTTGTAGCTACACAAAACCAAGGCAACGGTAGTAATTTTCAGGATTCAGGAATTTACAACTTAAACAGACTTACAACAAAAGCACACCCTGCCTGCCTTTGTTGCAGCCTTAGAAATTCAAGTAAAACTAAATACCTTTCTACAGATAAAGTGCCACTAGATGTGTGAAATGTTTTCTATTATTCACATGCTCATATCAAGATGTGTTTAAAGTGTAGATGTTAAAAGAAAAAAAGAAAAAGGCATCCACTTCCAAAAAAAAAAAATAGACAAGTGGTCAAATATTTCTTAGAGGGGTAACTTTATAAAAAAACCCAAACAACAAAGAAAACAAACAAACAAAAAAAAAACAAACAAAAGAAACCCACAAAAAAACCCCAAAAAAACCTTTTAGCAGAATGCAACTTTTTTCATTCACAAGTAGTTTTACAGCCAAAAGAAGAAGAGCACAAACTTAAAACTAGGCAGACTAAAGTCAACACAAAAGAGTAGTGAAAATTTATGAACAGCAACATTATTAAGAACTATGATAAAATTGCTATAATGAAAGATACACTTGATCAGTTCAGGTTTCAGAATGGCACAAAACTCTGTAGTTTCCCAGAAATAAGCTGGCACCATATTTTTCAGGTTGTTGTTGACTTAAGGCTTTTTATGCTTTAACCTCAGGATACTGCTCCAGGGAACAGGGAGCCAGTGATTGCCCAATTCCAAATGATGCAAACCTATAGCCCATCACTACCTGCCCTCTTCCATCACATCCTGTTCTTCAGGACCACTTCGGGGGGATTCTGCCCCTCTGCCTCTCAGGTGAGCCCCCCTGCAGAGCTGCTCCAGCCCTGGGGAACAGCACAGCAAGGACATGGAGCTGCTGGAGAGAGTCCAGAGGAAGCATCAAAGAGGATCAGAGGGCTGGAGCAGCTCTGCTGGGAGGAAAGGCTGGGAGAGCTTGGATTGTTCAACCTGGAGAAGAGAAGACTTTAAGGTGACCTAATTGTGTCCTTCCAGTGCCTGAAGTGAGTTCATAAGAAAGATGGAAAGAGACCTCAAAGACCATCTCATTCCACCCCCTGCCATGGGCAGGGACATGTTCCACTAGCTCAGGTTGCTCCAAGCCCTGTCCAACCTGGCCTTGGACACTTCCAGGGCTGGGGCAGCCACAGCTTCTCTGGGCAACCTGTGCCAGGGCCTCACCACTCTCTCAGGGAACAATTTCTTCACAATATCCCATCTAACCCTACTCTCTGAGAGTTTGCAACCATTCCCCCTTGTCCTGTCACTCCTGTAAATAAGGCACCATCCCTCTGATCCTCTTGGTGGCCTCTCTGGACTCGCTCCAAGGGCTCCATGTCCTTCCTGTGCTGGGACCAGCCTGTCTCTGTGTGTGTCTCACTCTGATAGCAGGGAACACAGTAATATTTTGGGTGAGTTTGAATGAAGTGGACATGACAGCAATGCAGTGGTGTTCTGTGTTTGTGGGTGTGCACATATAACAATAGTTGTTGGAAGCACAGCCAGACTGATGAATACACTGCATTGTTCAGAACTTTTAGCCTCACTTCCCTGCAGAACCTCTCAGACTGCCAGCAGCTTGAAGCAAATGCAGTTTGAAGGACAGTGAAACTGGTTCTTAGGTGGGTAGATTCACTGCTCTTACTTGTCTGAGCTACAAGGAGCCAAGCTAGAGCTGTAAAGAAGACAATGAATTATCACCTTAACGTGTCCCCCTGCTTTTTACACTCAAAATATGAAAAGCAGCCATCCTACAAGATGTAAACTGAAGACACAGTTTCAACATTTTTGTACACTGTAATCCAGGTTTGCTTGTTATCAACACAGACACAGCTGTCAAACCCGCTTGGATGTAACTCCAGAGGAACCTACTTGGATATACTTGCCAATGACACCCCAAAATATTTTTTGACTCAGAAAATGCACCATTCTGCAGCACTCTTCCATTTCCATCACAGCATCGTGTATCCTGCAGTCACTGTTAAGTCCTCTTTATCAGAAACTGTACCCTGTGCCTCCCAGGCTTAAGCCATAGATTTAGACTCATTATAGTTACAAATATATTCCCATGCCCATCAGATGAGTGGTGCTTTCTGGAAGCTCATTTTTATTTCAAGTTTCTCACCCTCTCTTAAAAAAAGACTGACTCTGCAGGAGGGTGGCTACCTGCAAGGTAGGAATGTTCTTTATGACTTCTGATTCTCCATTGCAGAACAGAGGCTCCTGCATCTAAAGAAATGCTGACAATGTTTTAGGGTTCAGCAATGTTTTGGGATTTCACTTTCTTACTGCTCCATGGTAGAAAAAGTAATAAATTTAAAAAAGTAAGTAAAGATCACTTTTAAACACGTTCCCCTTAAACATTGAACTACAAGGAGTTCTTGTTGCAGTACAATGATTTAAACTTATTAGCAATAAAACACAGGCACACATTATGCTCCAATATTAACTGCATTTTTATGCATTTACAAGCACATGCGTGTAGAGAAAAGCCAAATATGGACAATTGGATTAAATTCATGATTTCCCAGCATGACTCAACTCTTCTCCCGTCTAAATAGGCCAGGAATTAACTTATCCATGAATTAGGTTGTAACAATCTTGCTTTAAACTAGCAAATAATTTAAAAGACACTTTATGCACATAGACATAACCATGAAAATAAAAAGAAAAAAATAAAAGTGTCATATTTTGCATGCTGCACCTCAGTTTCCCAAGTCTGCATTTTCTTTTTTCCCCACATTTTTTCTGTCTCCTATTTTTGCTATAAATTTTCACATTGCTGCCATGTGATACACAGATAAAGAACTTTTAATGTATACAGAGATTTGCACACAGGTTTATATATACACAAATATATACACACACATATGTATGTGGGTGAATGCATATACACAAACCTAGGAAAATTTATTTCCTTTTCTCTTGAGAAAACGAGTTTTTATGTTTTCCAACTGGCACTGAAGGGAGAAGCATAGAAAAATAAAAAAAAGAATAGCTGGCAGATGATCTGGGAGATCTCTACCAAACACAGGCTCGAGCAGGATGAACTCCACGTGCTTCTCACCTTATGGCAATATTTAATCATTATTTTTTCACGGGCCTCATTTCTGCCCCTGCCATTCCATGTCAAACACGTGTTTGGTCACGTGTTTGGACACAGAGAAAAAGTGTTGGAAAGCTTCTGAGGAGGATTAACAACTGCAGTGATACTTGTTCATGTTGGACTATGCCAATGTTCTGGAACACCAAATATATTCACTGTGACAGGAGATCCAGCCACAAAGCTAAATCTCTAGGGAATTATGATTTTGCCCATCTGTCCTGGAGTAGAGACCAGGCTGGGTGCTTATGCCACAATATTCTATTTTCTATGTGTTAGTCTGAGCATGTTAAAGCTGAATCTCTCTCTCACACACCACAGAGAAAGCAACCATACACTGTTCAGAGAAGGTCAAAGTTACAGGAAAGGAAAACAGGCAATAAAGCTTCAATCCTGACACACAGCTCCTCTTATAATTTACTGCCAAGGTTGTTGAGAACACTGTGTACTCTAACAGAAAAGACAACAAGGATACTGAATAATACATTTCAATGTAAATCTAATTGTTTTAAAACAAAACAAAACGACGAAAAATAGCTTTTTAATTGCAAGTAATATTTACATATTTGTAATATATTTGTAATGCATTTCAGGGGAACTCAGTTCAACCTGAGTTGAAGTCAGTTCTATTTGTTTCCAGTTAAAGCATTTGAGTCAACCTCATTTTTTTTTTAACTAGTAAAAAAATTCATTTTTTACTTTACTGGCTTCCCCTGGATGCTTTGGGGAAACAATCAGGAAGGCAAAACCCTCCTCCCAACACCTGTCTGAACCCCAGCTCCAAACAAAGGGTTAAATGACAGTTGATTCCCCGAGCCAGGTTAGAATTTGACAGGATAATTTGCAGAATGTGAGAACAATCTTGAGATAAGAAATAAAAAGGTTCACTGCGAGGAGCTGTTGTGTGCTTTGCACTTAACACATGTAACCTCAGTCACACACACACACATTAATATTCAAACAGTGGGGCTTGCAAAATATCCTACAGTGTTTCTGAGGCCTCACTGGGGACATGTACCCTTGGTATCGAGGTTATGAACATACTGTTAATAGAACAAAACAGGATTATCTTGCTCATTCTCTTTCCATCAGACAAAGATACACGCAGGCATATATGTAATCCTTGGAAAATTGTCTGGCTCCTATATCAGCTAATTTAACATTACCTAGTAGCAATGAAACCAACAGATTTGTGGGGCATCGGGGCATTCCTCTCTACATTCCTAAAATAAATTTTCATATTCCTGAGCAAGAAGAAAAATAATATTATTTCCCCAAATACAGGTCCATTAGCATTTTATTGTGAGGATAAATACTGAATCCTCTAACAGTCAAAAAGAGCTTCAAGTAATTCACTTTTGAAGAAGGTCTTAATAATATATGCAGTATCATTTTACCCATAGTAGCAGGAATATTGATCTCACACCATTAAAGTTTGCAGCATTTTTAAAAGCCATTACCTTGGTGCACATTAGCTTTCACTGCCAGAAAGGACATCACATTTGCTGTTAACTCCTGGCAGACATCAACACAAAAAGGTGATTCCACCTGCTAGAGTGTCTGCCTGGCTGCTGGATAATGTCAGTCAATAAGCAAAATCACTTTCTTACAGTTCTCATAAAACGAGGTGTCTGCTACACATTCGAATATGAAGGTTGTATTGCTGTATTTAAGATATTAATGACCCTTAAAATACTTACTCTTCCACATACTAACACATACTTCATGAATGCCAGCAGATGTTTTATAAAGCATAAAAAGGAGTGGATTAGTGTAACAGTGCCTGGATAACACCAGAATGGATTAAAACATTGACAGTCAGCCTGTACAGCAGGTCATCACAGACACCACTGAATCATAAGAGAAAGACCTGTCAAGTTTCAGATAAAGCTGGCACTTGATGATGATAAATTATTTACTAAGTGCTCTTGTTGAACCATTAGGAAAATCCTTTCTTCTTCCTCCACCATCCATTCAACTCAAGAGAATGCTACATGCTCGTTTTAAAACAATATATAGCAAAAAAAAGCTCATTTTCAGAAAAAAAAACAAAACAATGGAAGTAAGTCTGAGGATATCAGCTGGGAACAATCCCATGTTGTCAATCTGAAAGTGTCTGGATTTTCATCAGTAGTATCAAAATTGCTCACAATAATACACCCTGTGAAAGTGTATAATTAGACTGGCAAGGGGACTTGGGTGGTGGAAAAGTATTGAGAATGCACATGTCAAAAAAAATTAGTTTTATAGGCATTGGTGCACCACTGGTATCAATGGTTTTCCTCTGAATTCTTAGGATTACCTAAGAATGACAGAAGAAAACCAATTCTACCTCAGCTCTCAGACAAAATTATTCCACCCTAATTATCATGTAGTCAGTATTGCTCTTTATACCACGGAAATTTGTGCCCT
This sequence comes from Lepidothrix coronata, assembly GCF_001604755.1. Classification (NCBI taxonomy): domain Eukaryota; kingdom Metazoa; phylum Chordata; class Aves; order Passeriformes; family Pipridae; genus Lepidothrix; species Lepidothrix coronata. Next base: position 1,802,612 of record NW_016690312.1, on the reverse strand, counting down.
GACAACCCATTCTTTAAGAACAGTCTCCTTCTGCCCTCTCAGTTTGCTGTGAAGTCTGAGCTGTGCTCGCAGTTACCTACAGACTTCAAACCCCCAAGAAATTCAGCTCCACTCAGCTTGTCTGGGTAAAGAGCTGAAACCCAGACAGTTCAACTGGGAAACAACATATTTCTGGGTTCACAACACATCTCCAGCAGCAACTGTGGACCCCAGAGGATTTTGGACGTGCTCAGTCCAAGCTGCTTATCTAAAATTGGTATTAACAGAAATACTTAATCAGAAAGTTATATAGGATTTGCCCAAATACAGAAGATTATTTTGAAAGTGAATTAGTAATTTGTTACACTTCAAAGGCAAAAAAAAAAAAAACCAAACACCAAAAAACCCACTACAAATTTCCCTCACTGAACTAACACAGCTCAAAATCACAACAGCAAATCTTCAGTCTACTCTGGGATTGGAGGTACTCTAATCCAGTAAAAAAATGAAGTATATAACATACAATATCCATTACTGCATTAACACTACAGGAACCCACTACCTTGTTTCCAACTGCTAATATAAATGTTTATAGTTGGGTGCTGAGAAATCAATAACCTTTAAATGTCAGAAGAAAAAAACCAATATCCATAATCTTCCACAGCAATTCAACATTTAAAATAGATCAGTGATTCCATACGTCCCGTATTTAGATTTCTAGACACTCCATACTTAATTTAGACCAGGCAAGGCTGCAGTTTCACCCACCAGCTTCCCAAGTGAAAGAAACCCTATTAAAAAAACCCACATACATATGAAAAACAAAGAAAAACAAAACAGAGACAACTCCAACTGGGGCAAATCTGTTATTCCATGCGAGTTACTGAACTTGTGGAAACTTACACCAATATAAGATTTGTCTCTGAACAGCACAGACATGCTTATGATGTACATCTGCAGGTAGTTGACTGGACTCTGAACAGTAAAATATGCACATTATTTACACTGTGTTTTCAACAAATACTCCAGATGCAACTAAAAAAAAATACAGCTTAAGGAGTGAATTTTAACTCTAAAAATCCTATATTAGCCCTATTTATTCTATACTTTGAAGCCACGTAAGAAAGAGGGAAAGAGATTTTAATATGTACCTGATGAGACTGGCTAGCTAATTTGTCACAATGAATAACAATAAGGATTCTTGTATAGGGGAAGTGAAGGAAGACTTGAGACAACTTCAGTCTCTTAAAAATATACTTGCAGAAATAAACATGTATGTCCTTCAACCCATTATTAAGAACGTACTTAAAAGGTGCAAAGTTTGAAAACTGATTTTACATGTTTAGCAAGTTACAGACAGAACTTTTTCCTCACTCCATTTCAGCACAGGGCAAGATTCTACCTGGTGCATAACGACCCTGAAAGACATTCCCAGACACTTGCTGAGGGCCTGCCATCTAGTTTGGAATGCCAGAATTCACAATAAAAGGTGTACTTTCCACCTCAACATCCACTGAGACTTTGGCAGCATCATGTAACAGTGACAATCTTATCCCAAAGACACGGTTTTCTAAGCAACAACATTACTGATCCCGTGTCAGTAAAACACCTCAGAATCAACCCGGTTGGAAAAGACTTCTGAGATCGAGTCCAACCTGTGACCCAGCCCATGGCACTGATGCCACATCCAGTCTGTCCTTAAACACCTCCAGGGACGGGGACTCCACCTCCTCCCTGGGCAGCCCCTTCCAATGGCTGAGCACCCTCTCTGGAAAGAACTTCTTCCTGATGGCCAACCTAAACCTCCCCTGGCAGAGCTCAGGGCTGTGCCCTCCTGTCCTGTTGCTGGTTCCTGGGAGCAGAACCCGAATCCCCCCCAGCTCCCCCCTCCTGTCAGGAGTTGCAGAGAGTGAGGAGGTCTCCCCTGAGCCTCTTCCTCTCCAGGCTGAGCCCCCCCAGCTCCCTCAGGGCTCCTCACACCACTTGTGCTCCAGTCCCTTCCCCAGCCTCGTTGTTCTCCTCTGGATCTGCTCCAGCCCCTCCATGTCCTAACTCTGCTCCAGGTACAACACATGACCCCTGGGAAAGACCTTCCAGTCTAATACATCAGCCCATCCTGCAGCCCATATCCAAGCAGCACAAACTCTTCAAAGAAACTAAAACTCACAGTAAGAATTATTATTGTTTAAAGTTCAGTCATAACTGAGTTTCTTATTAAAGGAACATAAGTAGTATAGATACAAGAAGCTCGTAGTCTTCATTCATTATATTTCTTGGAAAAAAAATACCTCTTATTTCTGGTGCTTAATCTAACCAGGTGGACAATCCTCAGAGAAAAAGTGTGTTCTTTCACAAGGTGCATTTACAGGAGCTCAGGAAAACCTGATCCTTACAGAAAACCAGATCCAAAGTCTTCTAACAGCAGATGAATACTTCTGCATAATACTTCTCTCAATGGCTTTTCTGTCCTGTCAGCTCATAATTAATAACACCTTCTGTGAAAAAGACTTAGGTTACTAGACATGTTTAAGTCCAAAAATCAAAGCTCACTTGCACCAAAGGGATTACTTGCTTCCACTCCCTCAGAGGTCAAAGCCACTTTCAGCTCTAACAACAAGGTACTCTGGTTATCTAGTTCATTCAATGCACAGGGGATTTTTATTTTTTTTTAATAATTAACATACCTGAAGCTTGATATGATTCCAGCATCTAATTTACGTGGTAAGATGTTTGTGTTTGGAGTCTCTGAATTGCTTCTGCGTGAGAGGTAGACTTTGATAAGTTTTTAATTAAATTGATAATATCACTTTAAAAGCTAAAACACCTAGAGTATAAAGGACACAAGTAATAACAGATTTTATAAGGCTTAGCAGCTTTATAAAGCCTGCTTGCTTTGTGGAAGAAACTGCTTTTGTGAAAATGTGTGTTTGCCATCTGATTGCTTCTGAAGAATATTTAAAGAAGGTTAGACACCTCTGATTTTAAGAAGTATTGTGTATTACCTTTGCAATAATACAGTTTTGTTCTGTATTTCAAAATGGGAGGGCTGTAAACCTTTCCTGCTGAATTAAATAGCTCTGCATTTCATGCTCTCTGCTCCTTTCAGAAAGCAAGCTCTGCCTGTGTGTTAAATTCTATGCTATAAAGTGACATTTCTCCTTAATTGCATTGTACTTGCACTTTAACAACTACAATTATTTAGAAAATATTGCTAACATCCTAAGAGGGGGCCACCTTTTAAGCAGGTGAGTTCCAATCTGGCTCACAAACACTGAAATGAGGCAGTACATCATCTGTGGAATGTTTTACATGCAACTAAAGAAGGAAGCAGCCAAGCAGTTTTCAAAGGCACAAAGAGTCTCTAACTGCGGATAAAGTATCTCTAACAGAAGCTGAACAGTCTGAGCTGCTGAACACCTCTGGAGAAAATGCCCAAATAACCAGAAAGCTTAAAAACTGACAGGACTCATACCAGTCTATCGAGATGGAAATGTATTAAATTGAACAGTAGAAAGTTATTTCCTATATGGGAACAGATATCAACCTAAATTAGTAAAATCCCAGAATCAAGGCTTCAGCAGCCACACTGGGGATTTTTGAGAGTTCCATCGATATCTCTTCACTGAAAAGAACATAGAAAACCTCAGGTGATGTAGAAAAGCAGATCCATCCAAGGGCACTGCTGAACATCTTGCCTAAAGTGCCCACGTCTTCACCTGGCTGACAGGAAATCAGATACACTGGAAGTCAGGCTGCTGTTCCAGCTGACTGGCTTCCCAAGACAAACAGCAGAGAGCTTTAGCAGGAGACAGAGGACTTAGGTCAGAGCCAGACTGCTCAAATCTGAGCCAGATACCGGTCCTAAATCCAGTCCCAAATCTGCATGGCTTAACACAGGAGACCCACTGGCATCAACACGACTCTAGGCAGGGACAAAGTGCAATATTTTTAAGTGATCCACGGCACAGCAAAGAGAAATACTGCAATCCTTGCATGAAATACAGAAGCAAATGTTCTCACCCTTCTCTTAAACCATAATTTAAACACTAGCCAAGCGTGAGTCTGATCTCACAGTATGTTCAACATGATGAGAACCTGACACACAGCAGGGCCAGACCTTCCTGTTTGTTGTGAACTTAACAAGCAAACCACTGTTTTGGGTTTTTTATTTTCCCTTACATCCCTACTTTTTGGCAAATTTCCACTACCATTGCATTTCAGAAGAAACAGCCTGTGACTAAACAACTGAGCACTTTATTTTACAAGTAAAAAAGAAGTTTAAGTCATGTCATTACTTAAAGAGCAATAAACTGATAGATTAAGAAACATGAAATAATAATTAAGAATTGGTTTGAAACATACTTCACCAAATAGATTTATATTTAAAATAAATAAATAAATAAATAAATCTTTCCACAGGAGGAATGTATTCATTCTGATCTCAAACATAAAAAACAGTAACAAAAACACAAGATGAATTCCAAACACTAAACAATTTTACAGGTGCAGATACAATGTATATCATTTCAGTTTCAGTTATACAAATTCTCAGGAGGAAAAATAGCATAGCATGACTATTAACTGGAAGAGTCTGAAAACATCCTTGCACATACTTTTCTTGCTCCACATCAAAACCAAAATTAAACGTTTTTTGCATTTTTCAGTGGAAAAAGTGCAACTGCTACAAGCTCTGGAGTCAAGACTCTTGCTGTGCCATTGAGTAGCAAGGCTGCCATCCAACAGGGATCCTGCCTAGGGAAAATTTTCTGTAAAGCCAAGGCAAACTCAGAAATATCACTCCACTTGCATTTAGCTTTGAAACCCCCTATTTCTATTTCAGACTGTGAGAAGGGCTTATGTGCTTTAAAGCTCATCTGCCTTTACCAACTCTAACACCTGGTCCAATAAAAGTTATTACAAGCCTTGCTCCCCTCTGCTTCCTCAGACCATCCCCCCAGCGTTCCATCCCATACAGGTCTTCAAGAAGTATTTGAAAATGTTCCTTCTCTGAGACAATCAACTTTCAGTTTCACTCACTAGTAAGTTGAAGGCAAAATACTTTGTATTTTTCTTCATCTAGGACAGAAACAGGGAGATTTTCTCACTAATATCGCTGAAATTGTAGTAATTTGGCTGCCTTTTCCCCAGTCACAAGTGAAATATTCAACTGAAATAAGATACCTGAGGTGCACGTTACATGGTCTTTCCGTGGTCATAGCAGAGAAATAATCATTTGCTGTGTATTTTAGTATGGTTTTTAAAAATGTCTTGGTTTCCTCGGCTTACTGCAAAGGATTCATATTGAAATTATCAACTCTATTTTCACCTCAGACTGGAGATAACATCTAATGCTGGTAATTGCTGAAGACTGAGGTAATTTAACTCTATGTTTGATGTCGTCAGATTTGAAAACCCAGATGATGGGTGAGACTTTTCTTTATTGATCATTGAATATACATGTATATATACACGTGTGTGTGTGTGTGTATTTGTGGTATATGTTCTTTTTAACAGTGTGAGTGAGCCAATGCCTGCCTTATTGATCGTATCTAGGATCTTGAACTATGCATAAGCAGGTATATGGTGTGGAATATCCTTTGGGTCATTGGGGCCAGTTATCCCAAATTCTTGTACACCCCTGGACACCTGGATTTAATATAATTGGGCAGCACTTTATAATATTCTGATTATACATGAAAATACATGAAGCAAACGTTTCTCACAATGCTCCCCTGGAGATGTCCTCACCCAATTTATAACGGTTTTTCATACAGGACTGGATCTAAATACTAAAAAACTAAGGCTCAAATTCCCAAGGAACCACCACAGAAGTTTTTACACTGCTAAACCACATCAAATGCTTTCAACTCAACAAGAGACAGGCCTGAAACAGAGCTCTAAATCTACCTAAACTGGCAAGTTTTAACCTGTTCTCATCTTTTCTTTTTAATAAAATAAACCTCTGTGATAAGTCACAGAGAGGCTACAGAAAGGAACCCTCCAAATCAACATAGGAAATCAAACATACTTAAAAGACTGGCACAGTCATTTCACTCTTGGACTCCCTTTAACTTCCATCTAAGAGTGGAAGCAAAGAAGAAATATTCTGGATGCTGCTTCCAAAACATGTACCTGTGTTCATAACAGGGCTACAAACATTTTATATGTCAGTGTTTCCCCCACCAGCCTCTTTTTTTCTTTTCTTCAAGTGTTCTTGGAGCCTAAAAAGTATTGTAGGAAACAGTTGAACTGGTATTGAAAAAAAAGGTATTCAGAATTTAAACTGTCTCTGTGCTACATAGAATAAATACTGTGGAACCTTAAGTTGCTCTTGCTTTATTTAATTTTCTTTCTGCTTCCAGTCAAAAGTCTGATTCAAATCACAGAGAATGGCTGGATGGGGATTCTCCAAGGACTGTGGCTATAAGATACTCTGCCAAACTCTCCCAGCACCAGAGAATTGGATTGTTTGGATGCACACAAAAATAAAATCACGTTAAATTTTGAAGTTTTAAATATACAAAAAAAGCAAGTTGTTTAACTGTGCTCTCAATGCAACATGGCACACAACAATATGATGGCCCTCTTATTCAAAACATTTTAAAATAAAAATTGAACCCCATGTCCAACGCAATAATTACCAAAATGTTATCAAAATTCCATTTTCTACTTTGATTTCAAGCTATCAGCTGCTCAACTGGCATCTTATACTCTCACAAGATTCTTGCTGCAGCTGAAGTTATTTTATACATTGTTTTAAAAACTAGCAGGTTTTCTTTTTTTTGCTGGTGCTTCCTTAAGAATTCCCAAGGGAGTAAATCAAGACAATCTGCAAAGCCTATAGTCAGGAATTATTTTTTTTAAAAAAAAAACCACCTCAGATAGCCTTGGTAATCAATTTTTTGCCCTTCAGGAAAAAGTCAGTTGCCTTAGTAACAGAAAGCAAATGACAGACTAAGCAACAAATATGTTTTAATGAACTGTTTGTTTTAAAAACAAGAAGTTTTTTAATCAGTACTTATGTTCCTACAGAATATAAACCCACTAAATTCACAATAAATGGCCGTGCATGTGACACAAAATCTTTCCTAGACTAAAACTCCTGAGCCCGAATCGTAATCCAAGTTTCATGGAAGTTCTAAGACAGTGATGCTGAAAAGTTTCTCTTGTTTACAGGTGTGGATCTGAATGAACAATGAATTTAAGATCTCTGTCCTCATTTGTAACCTCAGCTATCAGTCTTAAATTAAGAATCTTATTGGTAGCAATTTACTCGTATTTTACAAAAGGGTCCAATCTTGACAAACACTGACATTATTATTGTTACATATCACTTTAAATATTGCTGTGCACCCTACAAAAACGGGCTTAGAAACATGCAATTCTTCCAGACAAATCCTAATTTCACAGAAGAACCCATAAAATAGACTCTTTTGCAGTACAACACTTGAATTCTGCTGAAGGTACCACCATTCTCCACGTCTTCCTACACTACTAACATCTTCTAAGGGACTAACATTAACTAGGCTGTGAAGATTCCAAGAAAAAAAAGTATGCATTTTAAAAGTTCAGGTGGATTTGGTTTGGGTTTTTTTCCCCTATTTCAACAGGGTTTTCTTTTTCCTATCAATAGAGACAACACTTTCAGAAATGCCAGAGGAGAAATCATTAGTTATTTAACATCACACAAGGAACTGACCTGCTGCATTTTACCCCTACAGAGAGGTAAATTGTGGAGGGATTCAGAGAGATTAGGATGCAGATTTACAAGTATTATTCTTTTATTAAATAGACTAAATATTAGTACAAACTAACAAGCTAGACAACCACCATACAAAAATAACCCCAGGCAGTGCAGGAAGTGTGGGTCATAAAAAAGGGTCCTCCCCACAGAACTCTCTTTCATTTCCTTCCACTGTAATATTGTAAAATATCTAAAACTAACACTGTAAAATATCTAAAATTAAGCAAATTTTGGTTTTTTTCTGTGTCAATTTACAATAGCTGAGGCTGGAAAAAGAACCAGGACTTGATTAGAAGGAGGTGTAACATATGGGAGAGTTGAACCATCTCAAATGCCTGAATGTGGGTGATACTTTTGTTGTCCAGACGAGTTACATGAGACTGCTGTGGGAAGGATTCTCAAGAATTCTGATGTGGATGAACACCAAACAGGGACTGAGGATGCACACAAGAGGTCACCCAGGATTTTCCATGGGAGTAAGATGATCTTGGTTGGGGCTTTTGCATTGTTTGTATGTTTGGCTGTTCTTCAGCAGGCAGATAACTCTGAAGGATCCAACAGCCTTTACTTCCAGTTGTGCATAAAACCCTTTCCCAAGTCATTCACTTCTGGCAAGCCCATCCTGCCAATAATCCACAGCCACTGATAAGATATCAAAAACAGTGGAGGAAGAACTCCAGGCTGTTCTGGTAGGATGTTTCTTTCTCTACCAGTACAGATTTGTCAATACACAACCCAACATAGAGCACAATACACTTGACTGCCAATAATTTTGTCCAGACTACATATTTATAACTTTCAGAATTACTGTACTATTCATTAGATGCTTGACAGTGCCAAACTACAATAAAAGTGATCCTATTAATGTATGACATTTCAATTGGTTTAATTTTTTTTAAAAATCAGTTTGATGTACAGTGCATTCTTACTGTTCACTAAATTATTACCTGAGTGATTTATTTACAGGCAACAAAATTTTGACTGCCTGTCTAATAACTGTTCGTAGGGCTGTGGAGCTTCATTCATCTTTCAGTGTAGAAAACATGTAGCTCATTGAGAACATCACAAATTCAGGGGAAGATATTTCAGCCTAGTCTCATGCTGAAAGAAGGCTTAAAAAAACCCCAGGTAGCTCACTTACCTCTTCCTCCCAGTCATTTCTTAATCTACAGGACACTTACTTTCCTTTTTTTTTTTTTTTGAGATGGCTGTCTCATAAATGACAATAATTTACATTTCACAGCAAATAGGATAGGCTGACAGATTATTAAAACCCTTCTTAAGGACAAAAGGATACAAGAAAACCTCCCTAAGAAAGCCCACAAGAAAAGCTCCTGTACAAGGGTGCTCACAATTGCAATTCTGCAAGACAAACCCTTAGAAATTTTCTACTATTAGTGTTTGCAGGATTATTTGCAAATATTCCTAACTTCATTACAAGAATGAGGAACATAAGTGGAGAACACATTAAAAGAGATGGATAATTTTTATGGGTAGCTGGACTTAGTTATAAAGATATACATTTACTGGTAAGTAGAGCCTGCAAAAAGAACTGGTGTTTAGACTGGTATTACTCCAGAAATAAGTTTTTGAGGCTTAGGATTTAGATTTCAATAAAATTCTCTTTTTATTGTCCTCTTCTGGGAAATTAAGTGCACTGTCATCCTTCAGAAGCTTCAGCAACAATCAGCTGATGCAAACACCTAAAGCTGGATGAATTGACTTTATCACTGAAGCTCCAGAGCCTCCCAACAACCTGTTACACCTTCACTGATGGCCTTGGGGAGACACTCAGTAGACATTCAGCAGCTCACCAAGCTAATTCTAGATATGGCAATAACCAGAGTTACCACTTATTTATGACAATTTAATTCTGCAAACTTAAACCTTGTAGAGTTTGAAGTTACCCATCAATCACTTCTCACACGTCACACCTGAAGGACAGCTCTGCTTGAAAAGAAAATCCTACTTTTTTTCCCCCCAAATAAAAATAAAAGCAGGGGAAAAAAAACCAACAGAACCTCAAAGTGAAAGAAAAGAGTTGTTCTGTACCAACCTCCAAAAATTCCAGGGATTCCTTTGCAGAAAAGTCTCTAATCATTGCACTGAAATTTAACCATCTGTAAGACTAGACTTGTCAGAAACCTATTGAAAAAGTTGAAAGTAAGAACCTGCCTCCCTAATCCAAGCTGTATTAGGCCTGTGCTGAGTCCCAAAGGGGATAATTAGGTTTGCAAGTCTAATAATCCACTGTAATAGAACAGCCTTTGTTCTCACCAAGCAGGCTTTGTTTCAGTTCACCACGTGAGAAACAGGAATATCTGATGTCAATAATCAATTGACCTGAAGAAAACATTTTACACTTCAAGAACTTCAGAGGTTTTGAAAACAAATAATTCTCCTCCCTCCCCCTGCACCAAATGGGAAGAATATTCAAGATTGGCTCTTGGAGTGCTAAGGATTCAAATGCATCACACAACTAATCACAGATATAAAGTATGGATCACACAGCCTCTCTTATGGAATACACAAATAAAACTTCATAGGGCTGGATCTGCTGCAAAGTTTAATTTAAACTGTGGGTAAACTCTAGTCTACTGCTCTCAGGTGCCAAAAATTGAACAGATGTATAAACATTTGTGTCACCACCCTTGATACCTCACAGTCCCAAGACCTCTCTCCCAGACACCTTTCAAAAATGAGCCTAGAAACTAAAAATAATAACTTGGGTACAAAAATCACTGACACAAGAGAAAGGACAGTGAAACATCAAGACAACTTTCATAAAACATCAAAGCAATGGTGACTACACCCTTCTCTAGCTATTAAATTAATATTATGGATATTTCCTTACCTCCTGCATCCCTCCAGGTAGATCCCTACTCCCTGGCTTAGCGCTGCTCATTTGAAGACTTCCTCAGCTGCAGCTTTTTCCTGACCCTCTGGATCCACCTGCAGTTCCCTGAGCTGTTTTTGGCCAGGCTGCCCGGGTTTCCCTCCCACCACACCTGCAGCCTCTTGAACCTCCCATTTTCTGAGAGTGCCTGCTCAGCTGCTCCCATGGCAGATGATCTCTCCTTTCCTCCAGGAGGTTTTCATCAGCAGTCACTTCAAACTAATACAGCCTAACACAGAGCGAAAGCAAAAATTAAATAAAACCCAAATGTTTCTGTCTCAATCATTCACTTTTTTTAAAAAATGCATTTTCTTATAGCTTTAAAAAGGCAAAATTGTTGTGTTGCTTACAACATCTTGGAGGAGAATCCCATGTAAGGCTCGCCCCAGGCAGCCCCTGTCTGATAGAAAGGGAGAAGCAATAAAGCCAGAGTGGTTTTTTCCCCTTTCTCAGTGCACACATTCTACGTCATCTGTTTGACCCCTCGTCTATCTCTTCCCTTCAGAGAAAAGTAGTGTAGCTGTGGGATGATGGATAGGGTTAAAACTTAGAGGAGATTCAGAATTCTAGGGCAAAAAGCAGCTGCAACTCCTTGGAGGTCTGAGGTTGACACATGCTCCCCAGTATGACAATAATCATCTGCTCAGAGGAATAGAGCAGAGCAGGGAACAAAGTGGAGACCACATGGCCCCTTCCATTCAAACCCCAGCAGAATGGGGGAACACTGTGGTCCTGAGGCTGCAGGATCTGTGTGCCAAGGGAAAATCAAGCTGTTGTGCTGCTGAATCCAGCAACCATGTCCAACCCCCTCCTCAGGGGCCAAGCCACGGCCACCCATTAGGTGTGGTGAGAGAACTTTACTCCAACCAGAAATAAAAGGTATTTATGACTCAGGCCACTCAAGCTCCACCCAAACAGAATGAAAATAGTATCAAAGTAAGTTGGGGATAGAGATGAAATTGGACAAGACCTGCACCAAGACCACTGGGGCAGGTCGAGGGGCTGAGCACAACTTCTCCCCCCTCAGGGATGCCTGGGGTGAGAATTATACTCTACACATGTTAAATTCTGCTTTTAGGACTAGAAATTGTATTTATGGTCACCTTACAATGTATCAGTAGATTGCTTTGTACTAGAGCTCGTGCTTGCTTAATTTCTGCACCAGTGGATTGCTTTAAAACCCATTTCTGCAGTCAGAAACTCTCACCGACAGCCTTCGAACCTGATTAACATGTCACAGTTTGTATTAATAGAGAGGGTTGTTCCCTGAACTGTTCAGGTGAGTCCTTACAGTTGCCAGCAGCAAATAAACCTTTGGCAGGGTCCTCTGAGGGGTCTTGGCTCTGTGGAGTCCCCCTTAAAAGGGTGGCCAAAGTACCCCCCAGCCTTGTGAATCCATCGGTGAAGGGTCTCGTCACAGGGCACTGACAGACTGTGGGACACCAGCAGGGTCTGGACTCTCCTGGGGGCACCCACAGGCACAAATCTGAACTCCCCCCTCTCCCGTGGCAGTGGCACAGCAAATGTCCCTCTTCAGAACAGCCACTCCTTCAGCAGCTCCTCAGACAGCATCATCTGCATTTCTCACAGGTGGAGCAGTGCGAGCCTGAACAGGGGTTTTAGATTCATTCTTCAAGGAAAATGTGGCAAGGCTGATGAAAATTAAACCTCTGAGACCAACCTGAAGACAGGTCACCAGTAAGGCAGGTTTACAGCAGCTTTGTTAGCCTGAGGACACTGCTGCAGACCAGCACAGAGCTCCAGGTTATTTCCTATCCATACACACCACTGGAAGTGGTTCCTGGGCATAATACAGACTACAATTAACCTCATCCATTCCAGCTCCTCTTCTTTTTTAAATTTCATGAAAATTCACTCTTACTCAAAAAGCCTTACTATGATTAATTCAATATTTTGTTATTAATTCGATATTCTCGAGCCTACATGTAAAACAGCCTTGTTTTGGTGCATACATATAAAACAGGGTTTGATCTATTTATTTTTCTGACAAATAATAATTCCTCTCTCCCCGTCAAAAATAATAATGATAAATAAATAGCATGAAGGATTCCTTTCCTTCCAAAAGATGCATGCTAGGGCTAAACCACTACATAAAGTGTCACCTATTAAACGTGAAAAATGTATATGCAGAGCAGTTAATATCTGGGACATGTATCTCAGGGGTAAAAAAATATTAAAAAATAAATAAAGAAAAAGCAGGATTTTATCAGAAGTTAGAAGTGAACCAAAATTTACAACTGATTCTCTAAAAAGGCATAGGCTTCACTTCTCTAGCATAAAAAATAAATATACTGGGAGTTACATAGCATTGAAATATTTAATGCTGTTGAATTGAAATGAGAAAGATACTACTTTAAAGTGTTTCATCTTCTATATTAATTTTTCTTTTTACTCGATTTTAAAAAGAAAGAGCTGCCTCAATGTTTTAATAAGCAGAATATATTTTTGACAGAAAACAAAGTCTTTGTTTCGATAATTTTTTAAAAAGAGGTTAAAGAGTAGCAAATTTTCCCTTTAAGGAGTAATAAAAAAATAGGAGTTGCCATGGTTATGAAACAAAAATATATTCCTTCCTACCCCCTCCAGCTAAAACACAAGTGTTTTAGACTACTTTTGTGTTTCAAAATAAAAACACAGACTCAATGTGTAATAAAAATGTAATTGCTCTGTAAATGTTCACTAACGAGGCAAAAGTCCAAATGTCTTGGTTCCACCACTCAGTGACTGCTTAAATATCCCCAAAGAAATTGAGAGGCTGCTTTTATGAACAGCCACAAACCCTTTTGCTCCACTAGTGAATGGTCTGAACTCCAAAATGGTCAGTTTTGGCCAAATTCTGCTTTCTTTAAATTGCCATCTGCAACAATAACTAAAATAAGAAACAATCTGTTATCCTTCGGAAGGAAGGAGGAAGCAGCAAGGAGTACAAAACAGAGGCTGCAAGGAGTTATGAAAACCTACTAGAATATTGAAGCTATTGATTTATTTTTGTTTGCTGTGACCCCTTAATCTGTGGTTTCATCAGTTGACTCTGCTTTAAATTAAACCGACAGCACAGCACTGAAAGTGAGTCACTGGAAGGGGTAAAACTTTGACCCCACAAATCTCAAATGAGGATGACAAGCTTTTTGCTTGGTAAAATCAAATATGGAAATTTTGGTACAGGAAGAATTTTAATCACAAAATTATTGTCTAAGAAAAGCATCCCAAAGTGTAAAAGCCTGTTTAAACTTTGAAGGTATTCATCAGGATCATGGCCAATCCATGTGTTCTGGTAGCTCAAGATAGAGCCCAGCCCACAGCAAGGAGCACAGATGCCTTTGTAAGTCATTCAGGGAGCTCTACTTCATCCTACATTAAATCTATCCATAAACATGAATTCAGCAAAGGCAAACTTAAGTCCAGCACAGAGCTGACAAATAGCCCATGTTTAATATGCTGTGCTACAGGGATTGTACCCACTCCACCCTCTGAACATGGCTTACAGTTCTGTACAAATCCCTGCACTTTGGATACCTTGGAGTTTATAAAGTAAGTTTATTTTAAAATGCTTAAAACTGAAAGGGCAAACACCACTTGGAAAAAAACATAGAAACTGAGGCGGCCCCGTGCACCTTAATTTAATGAACCTGCTTTCATGGGAACAAGTAGTGCCTGCTTTTATGTGTCCCAGTTGAATTGCCTTTAGTTTAGTAATATGTAAAAATCACCTTGAGGAAACATCTCTCCCATGCTCTCAATCACCCAGTTAGAACCAAGGAGGGCAGACAGCTAAATAGCATTTCTTCTTCAGGAAATCAGCCTATGATTGATCCACAGTCACAGAATATCCTGAGTGGGAAGGGACCCACTCATCCAGTCCAACTCCTGGCCCTGCACAGACACCCCAACAATCCCACCCTGGCCCTGAGAGCGTTGTCCAAACCCTCCTGGAGCTCTGGCAGCCTTGGGGCTGTGCCCACTGCCGTGGGGAGCCCGTTCCACCCTCTGGGGGAAAACCTTTCCCTAAAATCCAGCCTAATGTGATTGGTGACCATGTAGCCAGATGCCTGGGAGTTCTACATTAACACTCCTCACTTTTAAGCACTTAATTTTATTCCTTTAAGAAGGAATTACTAAACCTTGCTGTATTTCTTTCCTTAGGAAGAGCCCTAAGTCCATAAGTTTCTTGACAGTTCAACCATTCTGTGGCACCCACAGGAATCAGCAGAGGAGCTGGTGCACGTGGAGCTGCAGCACAGTCCTCTCACCCCCTACATTAACCTACACCAGCTGTGTGGGGCCAGTTTTAGAGGCTGTTCTCTATAGTGTTTTTACAGCAAAGAATTATTAATTTAGAAAAAAATTCACAAAAATGTTAAGATTCCAATAGTATCTCCTAAACAAGGAAGGGGAAAATGTCCAGTCCACATGTAACCAAGGTAGCACTTTCAAAAGAAAAGATTGCCTTTTGTCCCTCAACACAGGCAAAAGCAAGAGCCCACTTTAAGGGTTGCTTGATAAACCTTTTGTCTTGTCTTGTCTCCCACTCTCATCCCCAAAACCAGAGAAAGATCCAAGCTAGAAACCTTTTAAATTCCACAATTGAAACTTGTTGAAGCAAAACCCAAATGGAAGTAGTTTCTTGCAGAGAACAATATCAGAAAAGTTTATTGAGAGGTGACGATGTCTTTCCCTGAAGTAGATTTTGTCCTGCTGGAAGATCCAGCAGCAGCAACAAATGGTCAATTCTCCTCCAGATTTAAAGCTATTACTTGAATCCATGAGGAAAAAAAAGTTGAGAGAAGGATAAATAGAGAAGCCAGGTGAAAATCAGCAGCTGTTAGGGTTAAATTACAGATCACTTCAGGGGATTGTAACTACTCGACCTCTAAGTGGAACTTACAGGGATTTCCAAGGCATTGGCCCCAGTTTTATATTTGCCCATTAGAGAGAAGCTCAACAGACTGTGAAGAAAGGAAGCAGAGAGGCTGCCCAGCTGCTTTTTCCATTGGAACAGCAACAGCGGTGATAAAAGCTCAGCACAGCTTCGGGTGGAAACGTGGAACTGATGAAACAGGAGGAATTTCAAGCCTCAAGTGAAGGGAATGATTGCTGTCAAACGTACCAGTGCAGAAGATATTACTGATCCTGGCCAGTGGAGCTCAAGGACGAGGAAGCGGCCAGGCCACTTCTGAGCACTCCAAGGAGCAGAAAGTAGAGACCCCTCTGGGTTAGCTCAGCCTTCAGACAAACAGGAAAATCAGATTCCCTCATTCTGCAAACATCCAGCTCTGGGGGCTCACCAGGCTGGGTTGTTTCACGCTCATATCCCTGCAGTGGAGCAGTTTAGAGCCAGAGAAAAAGCCCAGTGAAGAGCCATAAAAAGGGGCTCAGTTTCACAGGTAGACTTTTCCTGAAAATTAACAGGGCTTAAGCAATACTAATAGATAGGTAATTGTGTAGTTACAATGAAATCAACTAATTAAAGGGAAGCCAAATGGGAAATATCCAGTGTTCTCTTTTGGCAGACAACACAGGAAAAAATTTCCCAATGCTTCTACGTATCCCTAAGCCATTTCTATCTCTAATTCCAGACCTTTTCTCTGTCAGAGTTAAGGATTAAAATCTCTTATGAAAACAGTGTTAACAGGAGAAAAGCAAACAGGAAAGCTTAGTTTTGAGATGGAAGTTAAACTCTGAAATTTCAGTCTGGGAAGTGTTATCCTCCCATCCAGATAAAATTTGATCTTTATAATTCTTCAGCATTTGGTTGCTTAAGGCAAAGCCAAAGTTTCTTTTCACAGAACAGTGAAATCAGTTAACAAATTAGAATAAGTTAATTTTAAATGCTTTTTATAGTATTAGCCTTCTAAAACAAGTAAGAAGGGGTAAATGGGATTCTGCCCCATCTTCAGGCTCAGTATCAAACATTTACTGAATTGGGACTAGACAATTTGCTGAGGGTTACTGAAGATGCAAAAAAAAATAATTAAATTTATACTATCTTTTTACTACTGGGGACAAGCATGGGGACATTCTGCTTTCATTAAAAACCATAAATGGGTTGACTGGAAAATAATTCCAGTCTCTGAGCTATGCATCATACTTGGCCCTCACTGGTGTGAAAGATAAAGGAAAGGCAGAAGAGATGAGAAAGCAAAGAAGTAAAGACATTTATTCAGTAAGTTCAATCATTTTTATGATATGCTGTTATTTTCATGAAAATGTGTTGTCACACACAAATATGAAGTGTGATATTTTTCATCACTTCTACAAAGAGGAAGGGGAGTGATCACTGGTTTAACCTGTAGAGCCTTTAGCAGAACAAAGAATCTCTAGAAATAATAGGATGAAATAATAATAATAATAATAATAAAATCTTCTAGTGTAAGCAGAAAGTATAGGGATAAGGTTAAAGAAATACTGGAAATCCATTTTCTCAAACTTTTTAAAAGTAGCCAGACAAGCCATTAGTAAAGCTAATGTAAGGCATAATTCTGCAATAACAAAAATGACTACATGACTTAATGCATCCTTTCCATTTTTCTGTCTCCCACAATCCTTTTGATAATCTTATCACTGTGTAACCATCACAAGCAGCACCACCAGAAGTAATGGTTAGCTATTCTCAGACCACTTTTAAATTATTCACAACAGCTCTGTTTCTATTTCTCTGACTCATTCTTTTAGAAATAACAGGAAGTAGGAAACATGGAAATGGAAGAGTTATAACATTACATTTTTAGAAAAACAGAAAGCTAAAAATTATCCGGCCTGTTATTTCTTTTCTCAGCAAGGCAAGAAACATTGTGATCTTACTGAACAATGACCCACCCAAGCACTGAAGAAATCTCTCCAACACTAGAACTTGCTCCACAATGAACAGATCTATAAGTTCTTTTCTGCCACTGTTATAGGAAAAAGGATGCAAGGAAAGATGAAATCTTGTAGGAGAGAAACAAGACTCCTTTTTTATTTTTTTTTTTAAATATCAAAATTAACAAGTCTTTAGGATAAGATTAGCTCCAAAAGGATAATCTTGGCAGACACTGTTTAGTGCATCTTGCATGGGAAGAGTGCTTTTAAAAGTCACAGTTCTCCCACCCTCCCCAAATGTTTCAGTACTACTTTCTGGTTTGGTCTTAAAAAAAAAAATCTTATCAATAAAGGAAAAATCATTTCAACTTGTGCTTCTTATAGGAGTGCTAAAGTGATTTGCAAGGGTCAGTTTCATTAATCTTATTTTAGCAGAGAGAAGACTGAGGCACCAGGAGAGAAGTCCTGTCAAAGAGTTGGGACAAAGAAATAGAATTGAGGGCTGAACCCCAAAAAGCTACCCCAGCTCTCAATGCCATCTGCAAACTGGGCAGGTTTGAAAAGAAAACAAGTTCTCCACGATGCACTTCACTGCCCTCATTAATTTTATCTTTCTACAGGATTATAAAATAAGACTGTACCTAAGGAAATTGGTATTTCTAGAAGGTGTAAGAAAGGCAGAAAACAACAGACACGACAAGGGATGGGGACCCTACAGCCCCATCATACCCATAAAGGTATTTCATCATCCCCTTGGAAGAACTCCTCTGAAGGTTTTGCAAATTGTCTTCGGGGCTGGTCCCCCTGACTGAAATATAGAATAATACAGGGGGGAAAAAAAGTTTCTGAAAGGATGATCCGGCTCGAGATCTCTATGGTAATAAACTATTGGACAGAATGTCTTACACAATCTTCCAAGAGTAATTCAAAATGACTTGGAAAGAAGCCAGCTGGCCTGGGAGCTGGCTGAGAAACTGCAAACAAATGGGGATGTTACACAGTGATGTCCCACGTTGTCCACTCAGACACCAGAAAGAGCAGTGTTCTGTCAGGTCTTATTTACTGCCCTGCTCTGCTCTGGGAAGTGACAAGAGAAAATGGCACCTCCTTTCTCAACAAATCTGATCTATATATGGATCCAGTCGTTTCTAATTAGTGACAAAAGTTTATTCCTATTGCTCCTGCAGAGCCAAAATGGTTTGGAGTTGACTGCAGGGTATTGCTGCCAGTACATCCTGGAAATAGTTTGGTGGGTTCCAGGCAGTTATAGACGTACAAGAGGGGCTACAGAAGCACCACCAGCAGCTTAATTCAGAAAACAGACTGGTTATTACCAGTAGTAATGTTTGAAATGGGAAAAAACCCAAACCAACCCCTGCCTGACTCTGAACGCAGGCAGAGCTTTCCAGACTGGCAGCCTGATCCCCCTTCCTGAGGGATAAGTATGTTCAGGAAAGACTCATCAAGGTGGAACATCTGTTTAATACTACATTTACCAAATAACTTTGCACAGGGAACTGAAAGAGAAAGTCTCTTTGTGATTTAGAAGTGACAAGCCGTGGGAGTTCATCCCCGGGGCTAATGAACAACTGCACAAGGGTGACCTAAGAGGAAAGTTAAAAAACCTTGAAAAGTTTAGTACATAGTAGATAAAATTGGCCTTCAAGCATGATTTCAGAGTGTCAGTAATTCTGTCCTTGAATCCTCTTAAAATGCTTTTAACATTCAATTTCTGAAAGTGTACATAAGCTGCTTTACCTGGAATTATCTTAAGTGATAAAAAAGAAAATACACTGTGGTTGGGCACTCATTCTCTTTGCCACAGTGCTAGTAAATGCCTTGGAAGCTAACAAATTCAGCAGGTGGTATTGATCTATCTTAAAATAAACTAGGCTAAATAATAAAATAGTCTAAGCTAAGCACATACAATATACAACATTAAAAGCTGTAGCATACCACATATAATGGATTTCTTGTGGTTCATGAGTGAGTGTCAAGTATTGAGTGCTCATAATCGAATCCAGCTCAAATTAGGGATGGACAGGAGCCTCAGTAAACTCTGTATGTGAAAATATTGTGAATTTTCAAAAGACTAAACAGGTAATTTCCTTCCAAAGAATTGAAGAAATAAAAGTGAGAACTAAAAAGAAGAAATTGGTGGTTTCTGGTAGATTTTGATATAATGAATAATATATCTTAATTAATAAGCAGAACCATCCAATTCTGGAAGGTATGAGAATAGTGTTTCTTGCAAACCCCCAGCACTCAGGAATGCAGCCTGGATTTTTTTTTTTTCCTCATCTTTCCACACTTATTACTGCAGAAAGTCACCTGTAATCCTTTGCAAACATCCCTGATATAAGGACTTGCCTCATGTTTGCATTTTGAGATGCACATTTACCAGGAGAAGGCTTTACAGGTGGCTTCTGTCCTATAGCCAAAAGTAGGAGAGCTTGCCATCGATCCTCAGTTTGGCCTTACACACCCCAAATGGGCAACAAACTGATTCTACAGCAACCAAAGGCTAAAACACAAAACCAAAATAACACTCAAACCCAACCCCAAATATCCCCTATGAGCTCCTATGAAAACACAGCAAAACCACTGAGTTGTTCCCTGTGCACAGGATGTTTTTGTTTAAAAAAATTGTACTATCACAGTTCATTGCACAAAATAACCTCTTAGTGCAAACTTCATTATCTCTTGTAGAGATGATCTGGTGCCAGCTTTCACCATTTCACCCTGTTCATGCTACCCCAAACTTTGGAATGCACTCAACTTTTCACTCTGCTCTGCAAAATGAGACTGAGACCTAAAGGCTACTGCCGTGCTGGATTACAAAAAGAGGCTCTATGGAAATATCAGCAGTTTAATTGAAGATCTTATTTCTCAAAAAAGGTCCCCTAGATTCTCTCACATTCTCACACCAACTCAGTAACTCTCTGCTCCACAGTGTTAAAAAGTTTTGGTTTTGCTGAGAATAGCCATGTGGCTGAATTTTGCACTTTGAGTGACATGTTTACTTCTATTACTATAAAATTACTCCTAAAATAGACATATTCTTTCAGGAATTTTCTCAATTCTAAGTTTGATTATGAGCGAAGCCCAGTAAACTTCACCTTATTCTCTCCCTCTCTTGCTCGTCAGTGCCCAGGATAAGAACTGCGTGGTATAAAACCAAGTTGTTGTCAGTAAAAATCAGTAAATGTGGATGAATAGATACAATGGGCAAAGAAACTGCAGTTTTTATAACTACTTGTCAAGTGAAATCACACTTTGGAACAACTCACAGTGGTGTTTCGGATATCTCTAAAAATAGGGACTTCCGCTGTCTAATTTTTCTCATTTTTAAGGAGTCTTTTTTCCCTAATGCCTGATTTAAATGTTTCCTTGTATGCAGTAATTTCACACTATTGCTCTTTATGATACCGTTTTCAGCCACTGTCAATAAGACAACTGGGATTCTTGCAGCTCCATTGTTTGTAGACATTTCTGTCCCTGTCACAGCCCCTTCCCCTGGTTGTACATCTCCGAGTGTGGTTCTGCCTGCAGAGAGCCAAGTGTGTGTGACGGGGTGTTTATCACCCATCACTCGCCTTTGTGCCAAAGCGATGCGAAATTTGCATGTCAAAAGCCTTTCCCCCACTTCTCCGACTGCCAGAGCAGCAAACTCAGTCTGGGATCTGAAAGTCAAGCTGTGTTCCTTCTGCTTCGCACATCATCCTTCTAATAAAAGTCCTACACCCAGACCCAGCTGCAGTTCTGCTGATGACGCACGGGAGCAAAACACAGCCCGGCTCGTCGTGCCATTGGCTCTGCAGCCCTAACAGAGCTGGGAACCAAATGCCACTCGAGTGGTTGTGAGTGACTTGAAGGAGTCACATGGGACAGGGTGATGTCAGCAGCTTATGCCCAATATCTTTCACTGAGATGCAGTTGCTGGAGTATGAAATATTAGCATTTGAGAATGTGGAGTACCCGACTCTTAAAACATTTTAAAGTCATGATTCGTATTTTGTTATTTTTTTCTTGAGGTTTTTTTTTTCAAAAGCCCTCAACTGTCCTTAAATGTAATTCCTTCTTTAATGTGGACTCTCACTGTGGGATTTAGGCACTGCTCTTCTGACATGCGAGGGGAAAAAATAAAATGCAAATCTAACTGTGAGTTTTGACTGAGTAACAGCATATTTAATTTAATCCATTTGAGAGCTATCCAGAATTAGGCATAGAATCATCCAATCAAAGAACAATACAGTGGTTTGGGTTGGAAGGAACCTTAAAGATCACCCAGTTCCAACCTCCTGCCATGGAGAGGGACACCTTCCACTAGCCCAGGCTGTTCCAAGCCCCGTCCAACCTGGCCTTGGATACTTCCAGGGATGGGGCAGCCACATCCTGGAACATGGTAATTTGTGCCATTGTCCAATCCATGGTAAATATATCAGGTACATGCTAAATATACCTGATATATTTACCATGGATTGGACAATGTTTACAGATCTTACCCTTCTTGCAGTGAAAATTCCATGTCCTCCTTGGCTTCTTGCCAGTCTAAACTTAGATTCACCTTTTCATGGAAGCCTGGAAAAAAGTCATGACCTTTGTAAAGCCACTACTCTGACAAAAGCTCTCTCTGCAAATACCTGGTTCAGGTTCATGCTGTGTGAGGAATTAGAATAGTTTTATGTAACCTTGTATGTCCTGCAGGGCATTTTTGGTATATGTATCATGAATTTAAGCATAAGGTCAGCACAGAGGCCTGCTGTTGGTGGTGGTATTAGTTCCAGAGTCACCAGACTTCTCAAAAATCATTGGCTTTGACTATATTTGAGAAGCTAGTCTTGCACTGGTTAAGGTCATAGAGGAAGTGAGTTATCAAAGGTCTGCTCACTTGGCTGGACCATGGCACAGAGAGATGCAGATTTCATAAATTACATTTTAGTTCTCATAAAAAGTGAGCATTGTTTCACTTGAGCTTACAGTATCAGCATTGGGTCTCCCCTACCCTACCTGCCAATAGACTAAATATTGAAGTGTGGAAAGGTTCTGTGGGTTCTGTGGGATTTTTGTTTTGTTTTTTAAGTAAGAAGCTGGCTTCTTAAGTAAGAAGGGATTCTGCTTCTTTTCCAGAAACAGTTGTCCATAAGGAGCTCAGAAGCCTTGGAAGCAGCTCTCTATTTCTCTGCCTATCCATGTGCAGTTTAAAGAGAGGTCAGAACAAACACAAAGCAATGAGTAGCAGAAGGAGTTTTTTTTGGAGTTGTCTTGACACCAGTCAAAAACGAAGTACTGAAACAAGGGGAAATGATAGATTAGGATTGGACTATGGTTTTTTTTTCATAAGGAGAGTGTTAAAAAAGAATGCAGAAAAGAGAGGTACACTGAAACACACAATGGAGCAATGACTTCAGACTTCAGAAAGTGATAAGCAATTTGATTGCAAACAGAACAATTAACATACTTTGTATGAGAAGACTAGCAATAAGACTGTAATACCTGAAAGACTGAGGCAGAAATAGCAAAACATGTAAAATGAAGGGTCCCTGTGAGAGTAACTAAAGTGCTTGTACAGTGAGTTGGTCAGTGCAAAACAGCATCATTAGACTTGCTAGAAATCTGCCCTACCTACTCTTCAAGAACATTGGGTGCATGATGTCACGACGTGTTTCTTTATTACATCATGTTATGCTCAGGCTCACAGCTTATTCGAAATAATCCTACTGTTTTCCAAGTGCAGAGATGGAACCCTTTCCTACAGCTATCTTCTCAGATTATTGCTTTTTAAATATATTTAATAAAAAAATGTTAGTTAATGGAGACTGTAAATGCACTACTGAGCTACTCTCTATTTGTGGTATTTTAAATTTGATTGAAAACAATTAGCAGATGAGAGAGATGCCTGTGAGCATTCATTAAAATGAGGCTTGTGGTTTGTGACTGTTGAATTTCACTGTGCATCTGGAGCTGTTTGCACTGATGGCACAGTTTTCTGTCATCATAAAAAAGGGACTGTTCCCTATAAAGGTTATGCTGGCAAAAAATAAACTGTATTAAATTTTTTTCCAAAACTTCCCATTGAGAAAGCAGCAGCTTGTTACCCACGGGGAATTTCTATATCAGATGATGATGGCTCACGGACAATTTAATTTGTTGTTTAGTTTAACAGCTTGTAAATCCCTCTCCTATAAATAACATGCAGTTGTAAAAGCTGACTGCTAATGAGATGATTGACCCTAAAGGTCACACTGGCAGAATCCCCCATTGTTTGCTTAAGGATATAATTTTCATTTCATCTGACTGAAAACTGACATTCAAGCATAACACAATGAGAAATTAAACAAAAATATATTGCATTACTGGAAGAACTGTGCCATTGTTTTATCTTGGAGAAAAAAACCCTCAGCTTGGGCTGAGCTGCTGATGAATACGTGGCTCTCAAATGGACTGTGGCAAGAAATGAATATACTGGAAAATATCTACTGAGCAAGTACAGTATCAAAAGGGAGCATGGTCTGAACGTGAACATTCAATTTTATATTTCATTAAAACCAAGCTCAATTCCAAAACTCATCTCAAGGTGAGGTGAGCGGGGTAAGGAGGTTTTATAGAGGTTTTGCTTGTTTTATACTAGAAAATTTTTGCTGCTGCCTACATTTTTAATATTGACTGTCTAGAAGAATCCCAGGCAGCCTAATGTACTAGAGGACAAATAATGTGGACAACACTCCTAACTTAAAAATGGTTAATGCAGTGAAAATATTTAATTTTAAAAATCTGTGTACCCAGTAGTCTGAAAAAAGCACAGAATTAAGTATGAGGCTGCTGTGTTACCCTGTGCTGTCTCAGTATCTACCAGAGCAGACGTACTCATATTTCACTCTTCCTTCTGCACTCATTCACAAAACCTCCAAATTAGTCTAACATTGCTCCCTATATAGGAATTATTTGGAGCTTTTGTGTCAATGTCCATCTCAAATCATGAATTACTGGCATGATGTCTAACAGTGTACCCAAAAGTGAAATATTAAACAGATGCAGCAGAGAACATGCATTACTGATCTGAGTTAATCCAGTAAGACTAAATAATGCAAATGAAGTGTGCAATACATTATAATTTTCAACACATTAATTTGGGATAATCATGGTGATTACATAACCAGCTATCTGATCAGGACACACATGAACAGATCTGCAATAAAGCCTCAGACACATCAAATATACTGACAGACACCTCAGTACCTTTGTAAACCTCTAATATCTGCCAAGGAAAGCATCTCCACAAGAAAGAGTATTAGTAGTTATATATTCTTCTTATCAAAACATTGGTTACATAAAAAGCTCAAAATAATAGACCCCTTGGCAAAAGTATATTGATTTTACACCAGGAAACTTTAGGCATTGCTCCAGCTTCTGGGTACACATCTGAAAATTCGAGATACTTTCAAAGGGCAGCCTCTGCCATTTAGTTCATAGCACACCAAGCATTTCCTCACAAAGGCTAAAATTAGCACTAACACTCACAAATCAATCCGAAGAAAATTACAGGTTGCACATAGGTGGATGATACCTCATTTTTATATTTATGCATATTCAAGCCTTAATAAGAGCCGTGTGCTCTGCGTGTCCCATTTACATCTCTAAAGGTTCAACAACAGGGTATTCAGGAATTCCAAGGTCTCCATGGCAATGATGTGGGTTGAGCATCTGTTCCCTCTGAATAAAAAGTGATGACCATATTTTGATTCTACTTGGCATTGATTATCTTTGAGTAGAGTCACAGCCTCGTTGTTTATGAGATCTTCACACTCCATCATGTTTCCCTCTGTTCTTAGAGGAGAAGGTGAGAGGCCATATTAATTGACAGGAATTAAAAACAAAGGTTGCCTGCTTGGACAGAAGAAAAAGTGAGGATGACAAGAGTTTTCTGAAGAGATCTTGTTATACCCTTGATTTGAAAATAGTGAAATATTCAAATACCTTAAAGTTTCTTTTTGCTTTGGAATCCTGCACTGGCAGACAAGCAGTGTCAGCAAGGGTGAGTCATCTGCTTAATGTCCCGTTCTTAAGAACTATCTTCTTATTTCTTTTTTTTTTTTAAATAAAAGCCAGCTATGCCACTCTGCAAACATTAACCTAATGTTCCAGAATTAAGCTTTCTGTGCATGTCAGGTTATTTATTATAGCATCACTTGGTTGTGCTCTCCCATAAGATCCATGTTCTTTTGGTCTACGGCGCAGACTTGTCCCATCTCAGCGAACACAGAATCAAACCACACAAATTCCTGGTGCAGGGAAGCTGTCAAGGAATAATGAGTTAAGTCTAATTTATCCACCATAGACCCTACTATTTGCCAGTCGAATGAAATGGAGAATTTTTCAAAGAAATCAAAGAAAATATCAGTTTTATGATTTAAAATATCCCCGAAGAAGAAGTTAATTGTTAAGCACCAAACACCCACCCCTGCAAAAAATCATATTACTTGCAATATTTTTCTTACTTTATTTGTTACACTGTCCAATGTGTATGTGAAATTTTTCCCGTGTCAATCACACCAATCCCCTCCTAGGAAATGGCAATGCTTGTAGGCAGGAGTATAGAGACAGAAGTAGGACAGAAATAACTCAATAACAAAATCACAGCTTGAGCCAGTGACTCTGAGGAGGGACCCTGAACAAAGGACATCCTCTCACATGCTGAGCTCTGTCCCTGAGTGTCCCTCTGTCCCTGAGTGTCCCTCACCTGGCTGTGCCAGGGATCCCTGGACGCTTTGTTATGCAAAGGATCGGCAGGTCACATCCTCTTGTCTGGAGAAACCGAAAAGAACACAATAAAGGCATTTAAAGCCCGGGTATTGTGCATCAATGAGAAAATAAGTGTCTGCGGCTGGAATAATTTTACTTTATTCGTGGGCTGGCAACAGAGGGTAATAGTCTGCCTGAAAGAATTGCACAAAGGATTTTATTGGACTAATCGGAGCCCCTGGTGAACAGACCTAATTGCTGGACTGCCATGGAAACATCAGAGCAGTTCCAGGTGATTGATAACTTTTGTTATTTCCAAAGCACAGAGAATAGGGAGAAGGAAATATTTAGATAACAAATAATGCATAATCTGTCATAACTTTAAAGAATGTTGATTTTTTATGGAACTACTGTTCTCTCATCCTTTTATCCATAATCAACATAAAAAGCAAAACAGAAGTCATTTACATTCTCTTCAGGCCTACTGTTTTTCCTTAAAACACCGAAGGAAAAAATATCTAGGACCTCTTATCATACAGGACAAATAAAATAGCAAACAAGATGAAAGCAGAATTGCTAATGGAGATTCTTATACAGGTGTTACCAGGGATCAGCATCCATATGTGGGCATGATTACTCCAGTGGAAATCAAAAGCAGGATAGGAGGCAAACCCAGTGCTACCAGTTCTTTTCACTGGCTTCAGCTGTCTCTGGATTCCAAGTTCACTTCACTGAAATTACTGCAGGTTCACACTGGTGTAAGACATGGTTAGGAATCTGGACAGATAGTTTATGGAATGTCATTACCTAAAGCCTCCTGGATCATAACTGTTACCAAAAAAGCTCATCTAGATGTCTAGAAACCCCCCCTGCTTATTTGGTGCACAGCCTGACCCCCTGCAGCAGAGTAGTAGAGAGAAGGCTCTTGGTCAGGTATGAGAAATATGGCACTGATTAGGGGATGATTATGATTAGATAATAAATCTAATACAGCATCTAAATATTGCCAGTGGAGGATGGAATAAAAGCAGGTCTAAAGGGTGGTATCAGAAGCAGGTTGGGCTGGAAATGCACGGGTTTGTGCCTTGTAGAATGCACGGTTACAGAGCACAGGGCACCTGTGGAGCTGCTTCAGGATTTTATCTCCCTGTGTGATGGGATCTGAGGGCTTTTATTCACCTGTCCCAAAGTGAATGTTCCCCATGGCCAGGCTGGACATGCCCTGCAGGTGTCCCTGCCCAGGAGGGGATACACCTGGAATCTGCCTGCAACTTTTAGAGACCAGACTTCCCTGTTGTCTCAGTCTCCAGAAACATTTTGTACCCTTCTGCAGGCCAATGTGCACCAAAAAGTCAATGTCCATCCCCACAGCTCCCCATCTCTGAAATTTATTCATTATTAAAGCATCCAGAGAGTTCCTCCTGCAATTCCCACCTGTGGTATTTATCTTGGGACTATTCCTGCCTGGTGTTCTTACCCCAGGGCAAGTCACACTGTCCATCAGAGACAGTCTCAGGGAGAAGGGATGTGTGTGTGGGGAGGACACGAGTAAGACCCAACTATCTTTCACCACTGTCACATATATCACATTGTACCAACAAGGAAGAGTAACAGGGTTGTCAAACATATTGGATTTCAGGGATTTCAATGGGAAACCTGCAAACTTGCTGCCAGTACTACTGAGAACGTGTTATTCCCATTCACGAGACCCACCTTCCGTTTTCTCCCAAGATAAGGCCGCCTATATTTTCTCCTCACAGCCCAGCTGAGGACACACAGTAGTGGCCATTTGCCCAAGACCTCCAAAGCCACTCAATCAGAGGAGCAGTCCTTGCTGTGGGGCCACTTGACTTCAGCACACACCCTCAGCAGGGCCCCAGCACCCCAGGACTCCCCACACCCCCGTGTGTGCCGTGCTGAGCTGAGCATCCCTGACATTCAGAATCCTCTCCTCTAGTCCCAGCTCCCTCAGGAACATGAATGACTAACCCATAATAAGTGCATTTATTCCCTAGCTCGAGGACAGCACATCCCAGATTCAGGGCATGCTCAAGTCGCTACTTATCTCTATCTGCTTAGATCTAGGAATACAAACATATCATTGAAATGTAAAATTCCTGAGCAGAGGAACAGCAGCCAGTGCCACAGGATCTCCACTGAGATTGCTGCAGAGGGGAAAAAGAAAGCCAAATTCAAACTAATGTCAGAAAGAAATAATTTTAAATAGAGCAACCTTCATCTTCATTTCATCTCATCTCACTGATGTGATGCAGAAAAGGCCTTTTATGAGAGAGGGATGATTCTAAAATTTTGAAGGTTCATTTCAAAGGCTTTTTAACTGATTATCCAGAGCATTCCTTTGGTACAAAAGCAAGCCAGAGTAATTTTTTCATCTCTTGAGGTTACCATTCCCATTTGGACTACTCAGAAATACATTCCTCACACAGCATTTCCTTTCCACTCCTAGGTCCCTCACAGGAATGCAGAGACATGCAAATTAATTTGCAGACCAAAAAATATCCAGATTTTGAACTGAGTAAGAAATTCTAGATTGGTTCATCTAAAATATTCCTAAGGAAAGAGGCAGCTCACTCATCTAAATATTGAGAAATTGTTCATTAGTTGGTCATATTGATTAAACTCAATGGAAGATTCTTGTTCTCTTCAGCTGAACAACATCACAACTCTGGTAACAGAAGTTATAAGCAAAACCAGAAATATATAATCTGGTATTTTCTGTACTTTCTTCACCTACAGCGTGTTCTGTTAACTTGTCCCAGCTATTGTCTGCTTTAACACAAATAGGGAAGAAGGCTCTCCTGGTCTTACAGGACATGCACAGCTTTTAGGTTAAGGTTCCTGCCTTATCACATTTTCTGTGTGGCCCTACACAAGTCCTTCAACGTCTCAGTTTCAGTTCCTCAACTTGTGCAAGGTCCCAGACAGCATCTTGTTATATCATTGAGGTAACTGGGAAAAAAATGAGGCATCCAGCCACTACAGCAATGGAAACTAGTGATGTTCATTGAAGAGACAGAACTGTACAGCTCCCCTTCAATTCACTTTGACTCCTGATGGAACCAATCTCTCCAGAAAAAAAATCTTACAGTGTCTTGAAATGCCAGAGTCTGTAAAGCCTGGCCATTAATTAAACTATCAAAGTGCTGTTTCTCTGCTCCAACAGGGAGGTAAACAATGCTCAAGGAACCTCCTGTGAGTAGTAGCATTTTTTTTTAATCTCCATCATTTTGTCTCTCACCAATCCAGTAAAATTTGTTCCTTTTTTACCTTCACTTATTTCTGGCAATATGAAGGCAAATTGTCCATATTCTTTCTTTACTGATGAGATAGACTTCAGAAATCGCCCAGCTTGAATGTCACATTTCATTTTTTTTTTCAGACAGTCCATAATTTAAAAAAAGTTTGTCTGTTGTTCTTTTTGCACAGATATCTGTAAACACAGTAGCAGTTCCTGAAAAGGACACTATTTCAGCATATAAATTTCCTGTTTAAAGGAATGACATTACCTTTAAAAAATATTTATCACCCAGGACTCAAATGTAACTCAAAACATGTGGCGAACATACAGTTCATCTATGCCATAGCAAAGGGGGTGATAATTAAAAAAACCCCTGTATTTAGCTTAATAAACTACATCTACCTTCCTGTCAGAAAACGGAGCAGAGGTGGGAGAGGGGAATTGGCAAGAGGGTGGATTTTTTTGTTTCTGGCCACCCTACACTACATAAAAGTTTGGCATGCAACACATTCCACGGGAACATCACCAGCAAAGCACACAGACATCAGTCAGGAATATTTTTTGAGAGGATAGCACATAAAATGAGACAGGCTCAGAGAAAGGGGTAATGAGGAATTGACCATTGTTCTGAAGTATCTGCTTGGGAACTATATAAATCCTCTTCATTGATCCATGTATTACAGTGACAATTCCTACTCAAAAATTCAAGTAATTTATAGCCTCATAGATCTGCTTTAAGCTTATTGCATATTTTTACAGAACAAGAACTGAAGGTCCTTTTTTCTTAACTCTCAAGAGGAATTAGTTTAGCAAGAGACTGGATATTTTACTTCTAATCTTCACCTGCTGTGGTTTTGATTCTAATGCCCTTCTTTACTCACCCTTAGTAATGTGTTCAGTATTACTCTGAAAGAGCAAAATAGTCCTACTCTGGTCCCCTGATGATTCAGGAAAACACTTTCTGATATACCTGAACTCCTTTAGGTTACATCTAAAAAGATAATTCCAGGAATGCAACCCAGGCTTAGCACATGTACAGACCTTCCTCATACACTGGTTTTCATGGAAAGACATTCCAGACTCACAGGTGGAAGGAAGTCACTACAAATTTTGGACTTGCTTAGAACTTGTACCAGCAGGGGAGGAGGGCTCAGGAGCTTTCCTCCAAACTCATTTTTTCTAAGATTCTTTGGAAAATAATCATGTTCTCTGGCACCAGGCCTCGGTGATGTTCCCTGCCTGCAGACAGCTGTGCAGTGTGGATGCAATTCCCAGCTCAGTCAGTATTGTCCACGCTGTCTGTGTCACAGGGAAGGATTCACTGGCAATCAAATTCAGCCTTAAACTTGTGACTTCAAGAAAAACCTGGAGTTATCCAGCTCTCTTTTAGCATCAATACTCACATCATCAGGATCACTGCAGTCCTCTCCCTAATACACGTGCAAATCAGTGGTGATGCACAAAACCATCTGCACTAGAAAATGGTCCATAAAAAATAAAATTATGTTCCTTTATTGTTGTAAAATTCTACCCAATTGGATGAAAATAATTTCTTTCCCCAGTGCTGTTTCTCTGAAGTTGACCAGTCAGAATTGTTCCTCTTTTAAAAAAAGAGCACATCACATACCATCCCCTCAGTTTGCAACAGGCAAAGGATCTGTATAAATATCATCAAATCAAAGAGATGAAATACTGCAGCATCAGGAAGAACTCCTGTAAGACGTCTGATTGTCTTTCACCTCTGGGTGAAAGGCAATCTGAAATATGAAATTCTATTTAGGACATAGTGAGATCGTCAGACATACATTATTGCTCAGAGCATGTGACTCTGATGATGGTTTCCTTTATATCAAGAAAAAATAAAGTTGTTTGTGTTGCAGAAAAGAGCAGTGAAGAAAATAACATGAGTAGATGTCTAAGTTTTCTAAGAGTTATCTCACAAGAATAGAAATGCTTGAGCACTGTATAAACGGGCCCATCAGTCCTGTTTATAAAAACTGCATGTCAGGGATTTAAATGTGCATGTTTGCAGAATCTTTTTCAAAATGTTGGTAATTTCTTTGTCATTCTCTCTCATCCTCCGCACATACACTCTGTCTCAAATTTAGAGTGTATTTTAGAGAAAAAAAATCTGGTTTTTATTCTCATTTCTGCTGCTTTTTGCTCTGCTACTCATCCCAGAAATCGCTACATTCCCGGTCTGATTTGGGGTTTACTGCACACACACTAAAAACAATTATACCCACACTCAGGCTGCAACACAGTGATTGGATTATAAGTGACACCTTATGTTTCAGCTGCTCACTCACTTTCAACTCTAGTGCATTATTGGAATTCTCACCAGCTGACCGGGACAATTCTGAACATTTTCAGCTTGCACTGCACGGCACAGCTGTAAAACCACCGGGTGCAGGCAGGAAAGGCACAGTGATGTATGAGACTGCCAGAGGAATGGCACCAGCCTGCGAGTTTGGAGCTCATTCTCTGTGCCTGTGTCCTCAGAGAAAATCACTGCAGTGCACAGGGCCACATTTTGTGGGTTTAAGTGTTAATTAAATGGTAAATAGGTCTCACTCTGGTTCCCTGCACAGGGGAAGTTTCTCCCCTTTGAGCTGGGTGAACTATTCACAGCAGTAATTTTATTTTTCTTCTTTTCAGCTATACCATCTTTTCATTATTAGCCCTTGAACACTTCTGGAAACTTGTCTGAATGTTTCACATGAAGCATCAAGCACTATGAATACAAGCAACATTTTATAAACACTTCCAAGCATCCATAAATTGAATTTCAGCTTTTAAAGATATTTTTTTAGGTAAATATAAAAAACTGTTGCTACACACTTACCTGATTAGGAATTAGGTTAGATCAGGATGAATTGTATTACATCTGACTTAGTGCCTTGCTGAGTTTTTTGGGCTTCACCTACCACCTAAAAGCAATCAGAAACAAAAGGCCCAAACAGAATTAGGGAGATTAACCCTTCTGAGTCTACAGCCCTCCCACCTGGAGCAGGGCTGGGTGGGAGGCACTGGGTGGGACCAGGCAGTTCACTGCTGCATCACTCAGCAGTGAATTCCTTACTCCCAGAAATCTCCATGATAGCACAGTATAGAATCACAGAATATCTTGAGTGGGAAGGGACCCACAAGTCCCTCCAGTCCAACTCCTGGCTCTTCACAGGCACCCCAATAATCCCATCCTGGCCCTGAGAGCGTTGTCCAACCCCTCCTGGAGCTCTGGCAGCCTTGGGGCTGTGCCCACTG